>NW_011495077.1:1209364-1210735 GCF_000754665.1 Bison bison bison | reverse complement strand
TGATAATATACTTGGAGATATGGCTATTAAATAGTTAAGTTAAAATGGGGCCATTTGGATTGGTTTAGGGTGGACCTAATCCATTCTGACTTGTGTCCCTATGAGAAGAGGAAATCTGGTCACACAAAGAAAGGAGACACCATCTACAAGTCAAGGAGAGAGGGCTCAGGCAATATTAGCTCTGAGGGTAGCATGATCTTGGATTTCTAGCCTCAGAATTTGAGAAAATAAGTTTGTCTTGTTTAAGCCAAAAGTCTGTGAAAATTTTTTATAGCAGCCCTAGCCAACTAATATAGTCAATAAGTATATTGAGGGAAACTGGCTTTCTCCCCCTGCAAATATAGAAATGAAGGATACAATGGTCATTAATACAGAATCAAGGCCTCTGCCATAAGGTACATCAAGGGACCAGCAGTTTTTGCAGCATCAGGGAAAATGTCAACACAAAGAAAAAAGCAAATACTGTTTTTATATAATTATGAAAATAGTTCTGGCTTCATGAACTCTCTGAAGAGGTCTTGGGCCCCTAGATGTCTGTGGACTATCCTTTGAGAACCACCATTCTAATCTATGCTCTTTGTTGTGCCGAAGCTGCAATTTCAACAGTCAATCCAGTCTTTCTCTACAGCTTCACCACTCTCTACTTGTTTGCTGATGATTAGCCTATCAATTGTATCATATGCTTTCATTGATGAATAACTGGTCAAAAACCATTGTGAGCAGTGACTTTCTAGTTCTGTCAAAATGTTGAAATGGACCCAGTTACCTTGTTGAAATCTCTAGAGTCAAGGATGATGAATATATATGTCATCTTCCTGTGGTTTGTTCTCCTTGATGGTACTCTGTCTCAGATGCTGAATCTATGATGATGGGGCTTTGGGGACAGTGGGAGGGCTGAGGAAAGACCCATAGTCTGATTATATTGTGTTCAGTATCCAACCTATATTTCTGCAGCAAAATCTCAACATTTCCATTAAAAATAAGATTTTCTTGCTTAAGTGATAGGTAGTTAGGATAATGACTTGAACATTTGGAAAGACCATAAAGAGGAGGAATAAACTAACTTGACTTTCATGGTTAATGGATCAACCACTTAGCAACAGACAGGAATTAAAAGAGGCCAGGGTTTTCACAAAAACAGAAATATAGATCAGTGGAACAAGATAGAAAGCCCAGAGATAAACCCATGCACCTATGGGTACCTTATTTTTCACAAAGGAGGCAAGAATATGCAATGGGACAAAGAAAGCCTCTTCAATAAGTGGTGCTGGGAAAACTGGAGAGCTATGTTTTAAAAGAATGAAATAATGAAATAGAAAACTTGCTAACACCATTCACAACGATAAACTCAAAATGGATTAAAGACTTATA
>NW_011495077.1:1208633-1209264 GCF_000754665.1 Bison bison bison | reverse complement strand
ACCTCCCACCAGTCAGAATGGCCATCATCTAAAAGTCTATGAACAATAAATGCTGGGGAGGGTGTAGAAAAGGGAACCCTCTTGCACTGTTGATGGGAATGTAAATTGATATGGCTACTATGGAAGACAGTATGGAGATTCCTTGAAAAACTAGGAATAAAACCACCATTTGACACAGTACTAGGCATATACCCTGAGGAAACAAGAATTGAAAAAGACACATGTACCCCAATGTTCACTGCAGCACTATTTACAGCAGCTAGAACATGGAAGCAACCTAGATGTCCATCAACGGATGAATGGATAAAGAAGCTGTGGTACATATACACAATGGAATATTACTCAGCCATAAAAAGGAATGCATTTGAGTTAGCTCTAATGAGGTGAATGAACCTAGAACCCAGAAGGACAAAGATTAATATCATATACTAATGCAAATATATGAAATCTAGAAAGATGGTACCAATGAAATTATTTGCAGGGCAGCAATGGAGATACAGACATAGAGAACAGACTTATGGACACAAGGTAGGAGGAGGAAGGAGAGGGTGAAATGCATGGAGAGAGTAACATGGAGACTTACATTAGCATATGTAAAATAGATAGCCGGTGGGAATTTGCTGTATGACTT
>NW_011495077.1:1207862-1208219 GCF_000754665.1 Bison bison bison | reverse complement strand
TTCAGGATTGATTTCCTTTAGGATTGACTGATTTGATCTCCTTGCAGTCCAAGGGACTCTCAAGAGTCTCTCCAATAATGCATTTCAAAAGCATCAATCCTTCAGTGCTCAGCCTTCTTTATGGTCCAACTGTCACACCCAAGCATGATTACTGGAAAAACCATAGCTTTGACTAATGTCTACAATTTTAAATATGCTGTCTATGTTTGTCATAGATTTTCTTCTAAAGAGAAAGCATCTTTTAATTTCATGGCTGCAGTCATCTGCAGTGATTTTGGAGCCCAAGGAAATAAAGTCTGTCACTGTTTCCATTGTTTCCCCATCTATTTGCCATGAGGTGATGGGACTGGATGCCAT
>NW_011495077.1:1207230-1207443 GCF_000754665.1 Bison bison bison | reverse complement strand
TCCTCAGTTGTGTACAACTCTTTGTGACTCCATGACTGCAGCACTCCAGGCTTCCCTATCCTTCACCACCTCCCAGAGCTTGCTCCAACTCATGTCCATTGAGTCAGTGATGCCATCCAACCATTTCATCCTCTGGTATCCTCTTCTCATCTTGCCCTCAATCTTTCTCAGCATCAGGGTCTCTTCTAATGAGTCAGCTCTTCTCATCAGGTG
>NW_011495077.1:1203682-1207130 GCF_000754665.1 Bison bison bison | reverse complement strand
ATCTGAGGTTGTTGATGTTTCTTCTGGCAATCTTGATTCCATCTTGTGCTTCACCCAGCCTGGCATGTCGCATGATGTACTCTGCATATAAGTTAAATAAGCAGGGTGACAATACATAGCCTTGACATATTCCTTTCCCAACTTGCAACCAGTCCATTGTTCCAATCCAGTTCTAACTGCTGCTTCTTGACCTGCACACTGGTGTCTCAGGAGGCAGGTAAAGTGGTCTGGTAAATAAAAAAGAAGAAATTAAGGAGGCCAGGGTTTTTGAACTGAGACCCATATGAAGGTCCAAGATTGGATAAACCTTGTCAAGTTCCTCTCAGTCAGAGGCCCCTAACACTTTTTGGCTTTAGTCAAACCTTCTCCTATCTTCTCTGTGACGCCCACCCTGCTGAACGAGAAGTGAGGTTGGCAATCCACTGACTGGAGTCATTGGTACATCTGTGGAAGTCTGGCACTGCCCCACCTCCACACAAGTGAATGATTGGATTCTGAGCTCTCAACATTCTCTCAAATCTAGAAAGGCCATGATTTTAAGGTACAGCACTTATGCCTATTTCTTAAATAAGAATACTCCCAAATGCGGAAGATCATCACTGTCAGTTTTCTCTTTAATTTTACCTGTGTAGACAGTGACAGAGTCCACTGTTGTCTTAGAAATGTGTCACATGAATATACAGTTTCAGTTTATCTAAACACCTCGATGGCATCATGGACTCAATGGACATGAGTTTGGGTAAACTCTGGGAGTTAGTGATGGACAGGGAGGCCTGGTGTTCATGAGGTCACAAAGAGTTGGACACGACTGAGTGACTGAACTGAACAGAAACACCTAGAGATCCAGGGTTTCTTTGAGCAGAGAAGTATTCTTAAAAGTGTATGCTAATTTTCAAGAAACATTGTATTTCACCTTTGTTATGTTTAAACTTGCTGCAGGCTTCTTGGCCACTTAGAAATAAAAACATTAAATGCATTTTTTATAAAGCTTTTGAAATATTGAAAAATGAAGTGACTAGAAACAATATCTTTAGACTCATCACCTACTTCTAGTAATTGATGTTGTCATGCTTGTTATTTATTTTGTTCAACTACTTAAAAATAAATTACAAATATCATGACAATTCCTTTTAAAAACTTCAGCATGCAGTTTTTGAAAATAAAAATATTTTTCTGCAGAAACCTAATGCCTCTTTCCATCTACCAAAGTTAACAATTTTATAAAATCTTTTAATATCCAGTCAATGGTCAGATTTCTTAGTTCTTCCCCACATGTTTTTTATAGACGATTTTTAGAAATGGGTTCAGTCAAATATTCTGAATTTAATTTGGCTGTTAAATCCTTGAAGTTTCTTTGGCCTGTAATAGTTTTCATTCCACAGCTTTCCTTCCACTGTCCTTGTGTTTTCTTTCATCAAATTGATTATTGAAAGGGCTGGGCCTATTGTCCTGTAGAACGTTTCACCTTCTGGATTTGTCTAGTTCTTTCTTTGTGGAATCCTCGAACTTGCTCGTCTAGCTACTTTGTCTCCTGGTAGGACTAATGGTTGGATTAGGCTTTGCATATTTATTTATTTTTAAATTAGTTAATTATTTATATTATTTTTGGCTGTGCTGGGTCTTCAATGATGCTCGGAGTTTCTCTGGTTGCATTGAGCAGGGGCTTTTCTCTTGTTGCAGATTGTGGGCTCTAGAGTGTGGGCTCAATAGTTGTGGGATGTAGGCTTAGTTGTTCTGTGACATGAGGAATCTTCCTGGACCAGGGATCGAATTGGTGTCCCTGGCATTGGCAGGCAGATTCTTACTGTACCACCAGGGAAGTCCTATTTGTTTATTTTTGGCTGGAATATTGTGTAAGGGAGATTGTGTCCTGTGCATGGCATCATGTCAGGATTGACATAATGATTTGATGAGGCTAAGACCAATCACTACGATGACAGAAAAATCTATTATTTGTAAAGTTTCATATTCCCATTGCAACTTTGCAATGGGACATATTCTGGGGGGGGCCCTTGGAATATTTTTTTTTTCTGCATGCTTTTTCTTTAGTGAGAAACTTGAAGCTAGTCACATTTCTTCTTCCTGTAACTGTGAATGCATCCAGTCTGCTATACCAGAAAGGAATGCTATAAACTAGTCAGTAGTTTAATCCCTGGAAAGGGAACTGAGATTCCACATGAAGCACAGTGTGGCCAATAAAAAGAAAGTAGAATTTGACCACTTCATCTAAAGCCGTATTATATTTATATATTCAATTTGGCTAAAACCCTTAAACCTAATTGAGGGAAAATGGGGACTTACTTCAGATTTTATATATATATATATATGTGTGTGTGTGTGTAGTTTTATGTATATATGTAAAGTTTTCCTTATATATCAGTTAATTTCAGTTCAGTTACTCAGTCATGTCCGACTCTTTGTGACCCCATGGACTGCAGCACGCCAGGCTTCCCTGTCTTTCACCATCTCCCAGAGCTTGCTCAAACTCATGTCCATTGAGTTGGTGGTGCCATCCAACCATCTCATCCTCTTCTTGTCCCCTTCTCCTCTTGCCTTCAATCTTTCCCAGCATCAGGGTCTTTTCCAGTGAGTCAGTTCTTTGCATCAGGTGGCTGAAGTATTGGAGTCCCAGCTTCAACATCAGTCCTTCCAATGAATATTCAGGACTGATTTCCTTTAGGATGGACTGGTTGGATTTCCTTGCAGTCCAAGGGACCCTCAAGAGTCTTCTCCAACACCACAGTTCAAAAGCATCAATTCTTCAGTGCTCAGCTTTCTTTGTAGTCCAACTCACATCCATACATGACTACTGGAAAAACCATAGCTTTGACTAGACAGACCTTTGTTGGCAAAGTAATGTCTCTGCTTTTTAATATGCTGTCTAGGTTGGTTATAGCTTTTCTTCCAAGGAGCAAGTGTCTTTTAATTTCACGGTTGCAGTCACCATCTGCAGTGATTTTGGAGCCTCCAAATTTAAGTCTGCCACTATTTCTACTGTTTCCCCATCTATTTGCCATGAAGTGATGGGACTGGATGCCATGATCTTAGTTTTTTAAATGTTGAGTTTTAAGCCAGGCTTTTCACTCTCCTCTTTCACTTTCATCAAGAGGCTCTTTAGTTCCTCTTCACTTTCTGCCATGAGGGTGGTATTATCTGCACATCTGATGTTATTGATATTTCTCCTGGCAATCTTGATTCCATCTTGAGCTTAATTCAGTACAGCATGTTGCATGATGTACCCTGCATATAAGTTAAATAAGCAGGGTGACAATATACAGCCTTGATGTACTCCTTTGCTAGTTTGGAACCAGTCTGTTGTTCCATGTCCAGTTCTAACTGTTGCTCCTTGATCTGCATACAGATTTCTCAGGAGGCAGATAAGGTGGTCTGGTATTTCCATCTCTTGAAGACTTTTCCACAGTTTGCTGTGATCTACACAGTCAAAGGC
>NW_011495077.1:1200434-1203564 GCF_000754665.1 Bison bison bison | reverse complement strand
TAGAGGTGATAGCCATGAGTTTAAGACTAAAGCAACCTGCCTAACATAATGTTGAAATAAATAATAGAAATTCCAAAAAAAAAAAAGAACTTAAGAACCAGGAGAATTTTCAAGGCTTTGGACATGGCCAAAATAAAAGATGAAAGTTTGTTCTCTCATGTTAGGAGATGTGGATAATACAAGGAGAGTCTGGAGTCTCCAAACAGGCACTTCTTGTGTTCAGGAGGAAGACCAGAATTGTGATACTAAGTGTATTATCTGTTCCTTATGTATACATATTACAAATTTAAATTCTTTAAATAGTAACTGTAGTCACTTTTGGGTGTCAGTTGAGTTTTTCTGACATGGATACTGCAAGGAATTTTAGTGAGGATGGAGCTCAGGTCACTGAGCTCTAGCTCTCAACAAAGGAGACAATCTGCCCAGTGTAGTCATCCAACTGAACTCACTCTCTGATAAGGATATTTGTTTCATAGCTGAAAAAAGTCAACTGTGCAAAGCCATCCCTGTTATCAAATTAAATGACACACATTTAAATTTTATATCTTTATTGGCCTCAATTCTGGTCTTCCTCCTGAACATAAGAAGTGCCTGCTTGGAGATTCCAGACTCTCCTTGTCTGAACCACAACAAGTCTCCTAACAAGAGAGAACAAACTTTCATCTTTTATTTTGGGCCATGTCCAAAGCCTTTAAAAATTCTTCCCTGATTGCTTTAGTCTTTTTTTGGAAACTTCTATTATTTTATTGCAGCATTATGTTAGGCAGGTTGCTTTAGTCTTTAATTCATGGCTATTATCTCTATTAAATGCATTAAGTACGATATTCCTTCCCTCACACTCCACTTCAGAAAACCTGAAGCCTTCAACTATATTCATTGTTCACTAAATTAGTGTGAACTGGTTTCAAGTCATTTCTTAATATCAAGTTTTGATGGGAATAGAATAAAAGCATATGAGGGATGTGGTGGGGAGGAGGGTCCAAGGAAAGGGCCCAGAAACAAGAAAATAAGGAGCCATAGATGACCTACATTAATTTTGTAGAGGGTTGGCAGCTGGCAGCTTCCCTTAGCTACTGCCAAGAATTATTCCAGCCACAGTGAAACATTTTTTTTTTTTTTTTTTTGGTAAGGGATGGAAACTGCAGGAATTAAACTGCAGGATGGAAACTGTTTAAGAATTCTGTACTCTTTGAATGCTCATATTTTCTTTCAGGGACACTAAGAAAATATACATTCTAATACTGACCTTTATATTTTGGGGGAAAATAAATTTAATATCAATTTAAGTTATAAATACTCTGAGTCCATATCAGCATTTTCCTTGGTACTAATGTATTTGTGTCTTTTCTCATACATTCTCCTTTCAATTCCTATCTTCTTTAGTTTTACAGAAGTATACAGAAGGGACCACAATCTTGGGTTACAAATGTACTGAAAGAAATCTGTGGACTTAGGGAAAGTCAAGGTACGATCTCTTACAGACAGTTACAGAACAAGGACATCTTTGTAAATGCTGACACAAGCTAGCAATAACATTCTCAAGAGCAGAATCCATCCCCAGCTCCATTGTCCTGCATGTGGAGAAAGGAAAGGTCCTGCTGCTCATGGTTTTGAAAGCCTGTCTTCTGTGTGATCACCTCATGGATTCAGAAAGTGAGATGGGCAAAGTCAATGATTTAGGAAGGCATACTGTCCAAGTTTTGGAGAGGTTGGTATTAATAGATATGCCTAAGCTAAGTCACTTCAGTCGTGTCCGACTCTTTGTGACCCCATGGACTGCAGCCTATCAGGCTCCTCCGTCCATGGGAGTTTCCAGGCAAGAGTACTGGAGTGGGGTGCCATTGCCTTCTCCTAGATATGCCTAAAGTACATATAAAGTTATAATATTTGTTTTCCAATAATTCCTTTAGCTCTCAGTCTTTTAAACTTAGCCATAACTCAGACGTCTCAGTTCCCAACAGGAAGCATCCCTGAAGATGCTCAGGAGCAAGTCTCCCAGGCTCTCTCTTTGGGCAGGTGTCAAATGGGATCAGAAGTATGGGAATTTCTGAGAAGCAGATTCTCATGCCCTGCCCTGGGGGATGCTTCCTGGGTAGTTGGCTGTTGTGCCCCACATCTGTTGTGAACTGGCCCAAAGCCAGCAGCTTTTGTTTTCTAATTAGAAAAGGAACTCAAATGTGAGGTGTCAGGGGGTACAGGAACCACAGCATGTGGACATTCTGGGTCTCTGGTGCCTCATAAAGAAGACCCATCTGTTGTATTAGGCAGGTGGTGAGAAGCCTGAGTCAGCAGTGGACGTGAGCAGTTTCCTAGCACTCACTCCCATGCAGCCTCATTCCACCTTTCTATTAGAATATGGGCTTTTACAAGTTTATTAGTCAATATGTATTGTCAGGTTTGACTTCTGGGATCATTGTGATTACATCAAAAATATTGAACAAAAGATCCCACTCCTATGGAGGGTAGGGGTAGTTAGGAAGTTTGGGATCAACACACTGCTCTATTTAAAATGGATAACCAACAAAGTCCTACTGTATAGCACAGGGAACTCTGCTCAATGTTACATAGCAGCCTGGCTGGGAGGAGAGTTTGGGGAGAATGGATACATGTATATACAGGGCTGAGTCCCTTTGCAGTCCACCTGAAACTATCACAACATTGTTAACCAGCTATATCCCAATATAAAATAAAAAGTTTAGAAAAACAAAAAAGAGATCCTTTTTTTGGTCTCCTCCAGATGTAATGAAGACCAGATGGCTTGGGGTGTGGAAGCCAAAAACAATGGTAGAACCATTGTAACCTCCTGTGGCAAGTAATTTATCCAGAAAGAATGACATTGTAAGAAGAAAGTGCTGATTGCTTTTATTCTGTAAATAGAGGTTAAATAATATAAGTACAAAATCATCTTCCCTCCACACATTAAGCCTGCCATGATAGCTAGGTAAATTAGTGTATGTAGGAGAGAATTTCTATTTTTATCATGGAATTCTCTGTATGGAGAAACAATGTACAGGAAGTGGGAGAAATACATCCAAATGTAAAAATGGGATGATTAGAGGCCTGCCTTAATCAGGCCAGCTCTTGGAGTCTGCATTGAAGAGAGGGAAATATTTAACTCTGGAGTCAGATT
>NW_011495077.1:1199318-1200334 GCF_000754665.1 Bison bison bison | reverse complement strand
ATAACAAAGACTATGTTGACTTGGTCCAGTTTATTTCTGAGCAGATTTAATCTACCATAAATGGTAGAATGAGGTATGATATCACCTCACTCCTCATTCTCTTGAAGAGAACTGGAGTTTTTTAGAGTGTCAATGCTTCCTTCTTCCACTGAAGGTCTATGATGTGGACAGTTCCCATTACAGTCCCCAGAACTCATGCATTCCAACCTTTGTCCTGGAGCTTCATACATCCATATGTCCTATAGAACCTGAGATTCAGTTCTGAGACTTTCAAGGACTGATAAGTAGATAGGTAATATCTTCCCAACAGCAAATTTCAGTGATGTAGTACCTGGACCTGGATTTAGGTAGAAAGTTGTGAGCCTTTATGAGTCAGACTTCTTCAAGAGTTGCATATCATGGAGTTCATTGTTGTTCAGCCACAAAGTTGTGTCTGACTCTTTGTGACCCCATGGACTGTAGCACGCTAGGCTTCTGTATCCTACATTTTCTCCTGAAGTTTGCTCAAATTCATGTCCATTGAGTTGGTGATGCTATCTAACCAACTCATCCTCTGCTGCCCCTTTCCCATTTGCCTTTAATTTTTCCCAGCATCAGGGTCTCTTTCAACGAGTCTGCTCTTTGTATCAGATTGCCAAAGTATTGGAACTTCAGCTTCAGCATCAATCCTTCAAATGAATATTCAGGTTGATTTCCTTTAGGATTGACTGGTTTGATCTCCTTGCAGTCCAAGGGACACTCAAGAGTCTTTTCCAGCACTGCAGTTTGAAAGCATCAATTCTTCGGTGCTCAGCCTTTTTTACAGTCCAACTCACAGGTTCATACATGACTACTGGTAAAACCATAGCTTTGACTATATGGACCTTTGTCAGCAAAGTGATGTCTCTGCTTTTAAATATGCTGTCTAGGTTTGTCATAGCTTTCTTTCCAAGGAGCAAGCATCTTTTAATTTCGTGGCTGCAGTAACTGCAGTGATTTTGGAGCCCAAGAAAATAAAGTGTCACTGTTTCTGCTTT
>NW_011495077.1:1198264-1198918 GCF_000754665.1 Bison bison bison | reverse complement strand
TGGAGAAGGGAATGGCAACCCACTCCAGTATTCTTGCCTGGGAAATTTCACGAACAGAGGAGCCTCATGGACTACAGTCCATGGTGTGGCAAAGAGTTGGACATGACTGACTAACACTTTGACTTTGACTCTACATATAAGTTACATAAGCAGGGTGACAATATACAACCTTGTTATACTCCTTTCCCATTTTTGAACTAGTCAGTTGTTCCATGTCTGGTTCTAAATGTTGCTTCTTGATGTGAATAAAGGTTTCTCAGGAGACAAGTAATGGTGATTACTCTGGGAACAGATTTATGAGGAAAACGTTCACAAATGACGTGAAGTAGTTCTAACTTTCCAATTGGACATGGGTATGGGTAGGACTAAGAAGCAAAAAAATGGAATGGGAAGGCAACTGCTTTGCATCATTTTTCAGCTGAGATACAAATGTTGTGGGAAAGCTCATTGTTGGAATGTTTAAGCTCAGGGTGATGGAGGCTGGAAGGAAGAATTAAATGATGGAAAGTTTGTAGACTAACAACCCTGTGAGTAGGTGTCAAAGAAGAAAGTATGAATTTATAAAGTGGAGGCTCAAAATCAAGATTAGAGAAAGATATTGATGAATAATAAATGCTTCATAAGACAATGAGTGAATAATTGGCCATGGAACAA
>NW_011495077.1:1197843-1198164 GCF_000754665.1 Bison bison bison | reverse complement strand
GCCTGGCAATTTGAAGATGGGTTTCCTTGGTAGCTCAGCTGGTAAAGAATCTGCCTGCAATATGGGAGACCTGGGTTCTATCCCTCGGTTGGGAAGATCCCCTGGAGGAGGACAAGGCAACCCACTCCAGTATTCTTGCCTGGAGAATCTGCATGGACAGAGGAGCCTGGTGGGCTACAGTCCATGGGACCACAAAGAGTTGGACATGACTGAAGGACTCAGCACACAATGGGAAGATGCTCTAACACAGGGGGCTCAGCCTGGTGCTCTGTGATGACCTCACTAAGTTTGGGCCTCCCTGGTAGCTCAACCGGTAAAAAA
>NW_011495077.1:1196264-1197743 GCF_000754665.1 Bison bison bison | reverse complement strand
AGTCATGTTTATGGTTGCTGTATGTCCCAAGATTTCCAAGCCTGAGCTCCTTGCTCCCAAGGGGTGCCTGGGATAACAGGGAAATGGAAGAGGAATCTCTCCATAGAGGTATGTGGTGAATTTAATAAATTTAACTTGTACAATGACCTTGTAATGAAGTGAGAAATTATAGCAAAGCCCCTTTGGAGTTAGCTTTAGAAAGGAAATACTGGAAAATACAAGTAGGATAACATGTTTACAGGAAAAGAGGAAATTCCGTGCCTAGTGAATGGTCAGATTTAACACAGTTTGGGACATGCAATTCTCCGTCAGAATGCTGGTAACAATATTTTAGTGAACTTGGGTCTGCATGCCTTGTCTGAGGTAAAAATGGCAGCCATATTTTATCAGAGTTCAGTCATGGAGCCATGGGAGAATTGATTTGATAGTTACAGTAGTCAGGCTGGTGAATTCACCAGGAAATTCCACTTCTGCCCCTATAGTTTATGTATGGTTCCCTGTGGGTTTTGTAGCAATGTGGGCATACCACCCCCCCACAGTGCTACAGAGCTTTACAAAAACCTCCCTTTGGTTTTGACCTATCTGGCCCTTGAGAACCCACATCCCTGCATTTTTCTCTATTTCGAGCTACAATAACATCAAATAGTCTTGCTCTCAGGTCAGGACAGGCTCACTTGGATGATCCTTTCTCAATTTTTCTGCCCTGGTGGCTAGAACTGCCCTGGAGTTTGCAACTAGAATGGACTTTAGAAATTGTGATGTTTGGATGGTTTCTCACAGAGGAATTTATTGATCTTGAATGTCTCAACTGGATCGTACAAGCTGTAAGTAGGCAGAAAATGTTTGTGGTCAATGTAATTTCTGCTTTTGCCTGCTAAGTTTCTGTATCACCTCTGTCTGCCTACTTTACACATGGAGAGTGTTATACAGTCTACAAAGGGCTTTCACATAAACTTAGCATTTTATCCTTTCAATTGACTCCTTGGTTGTTAAATTCAGGCCCACATGCTGCTTTGTGTGACCTGGAAAAAGGACCTGCTGGGCAAATGCAGAGGCAGCTCCTAGGGCTCAAGTTGCCAAACAGAGGGCACTTTTGTGAGGTTTCTGAAAGACTTCTCTTTCTTTAGCTGATGCAGCACCACACAGGGCCTTGGCTCTACCAGTGGAGCTTATTCCCATTTGTCCTTGGCTGAAAGCACTTGTGCCATACAGCCTATGAACCTAAATGCAGTGGCTCTGGCCAAATTCAATCCACTATTTTTATTTATATTCTTGTTGTACTTCTGATTTTTAATATCATTATGCCCTTTTTGAAAAATTTCATCTGGTGGTCTCAATATACTGGTTTTATTTTGCCTTTGATCTCCATGTCCATCACTGTGAAAATAAAGTGATACACTAGGGTCATCAAAAGTGACCTCATGGAATGTTAACCATTAACGGAGAGTGTGAATTATGTTACTGCTGTTAGGAAGAGGG
>NW_011495077.1:1192460-1196164 GCF_000754665.1 Bison bison bison | reverse complement strand
CACCTTTCTTTGGACGATCTTATCCATGGCCTAATTTAAGTGTCACAATTTTCTATATAGTCTTGTGACAACTCCTTCCCAACCTCCATACAACTGCACACCTGCCCCATGAACCCAATCGATTTCATCTCCATACACAGGGTCTAACACTCCTACAGATTAAAAAATTCAAAAAAGCTTCCCTGGTGACTCAGTAGTAAAGAATCCACCTGCCAGTACCATAGACATGGATTCTACCCCTGATCTGGGAAGATCCTACATGCTGCAGAGCCCGTGCACCACAACTATTGAGCCTGTGCTCTAGAACCTGGGAGTTGCAACTACTGAGGCCATGTACCACAGCTACTGAGGCCCATATGCCCTAGAGCCTATGCTCCACAACAAGAGAAGCTACTACAATGAAAAGCCCTTGCAATGCAACTAGAGAGTAGTCCCCACTCCTCACAACTAGAGAAAGCCTGTGCACAGCAACAAAGACCTAGCACTGTCAAAAACAAATAAATGAAATTATTTTTTAAGAAACTAAAAAAACAAAAGAAATAGGAAAAGAGGAGAAGAAGAAATATTATTTTCTCAGTAACAGATAATATAACAGAGGCTGGCTTGAGTAGAGAGCAGAAGAATGTGCATCTCATGGTGGAGGCCAGTTGGGAATAAAGCATTGAACTTGGACTGTTGAGTATAGCTGGTTTAGGCACTAGTCTTTGAAATGACAAGAGGTATGTTGGCATGTTGAACAGTAAATTCAGCTTCTGATGACCCCCTGTGAGGCTCACTGACTCCCTCCTAGCGCTGGTGCACAGAGTTTCCCAGGCAGCCATAAGAGACTGGGTTGAATGGAACTAGTATAGGAAACAAAAAGCTGGGAATGAAAAGGCAATTAAATTTTGAGGAGACTGAAACTTAAACTCTGCAACCTTGTGACTCTTGCAATCCTTTGGCTGTGAAGAAAGCTTTGGGGTGCTGCATCTTGAGAAGAATACAACTGTTGGGTTTCCCAGCTCTCTACTCCTTCCTGTACCAAGGGTATCCTCCAGGCTCTTGGACACTGGACATTGCAGGGTCCTCATTCCAGGTGGGTGTACATCTCACACCACTGACTTTGAAACAAGGGCAGGCATGGATCTGTAGTTGTGGGTGGAGGTGACAGAGCCAGTTCCAGACTGAGGGTCTTCTTGGCGTGACTTCATTGATATCTGCCAACACTTTTTGGCCTTTGTCCACTGAGATGAGAAGGGGTCACTGCTGCTTCATCCTGGGTTCCAGAACAAAGACACAGCCCTGAATGCAGCCCACAATCTGAGGGAAAGTCCAGTTTCCTGTGGCCCAGTGAGCAGAAGCAATATATGTTTGTTGTTTTAAAGCAGCTGCAATTATGGAAATGTTTGTAATAGATAATAATCATAGCATAAGTAGTTGATTATTACAAATGTTAAGCCTTGGGGAGACCCCAGTTATGAAACATGTGCTTAAATACGTAGTAGCTTCTCCATTATCCTCAGGATAAGGTAGTTTGGACACTGATTTTTGCTTACCTTTCTAAGCTTATATCTTGTACTTTTCTACTTACTTCCCGAAACATGGCTGTGTTGAACTACTTGCTACCTGAAACCTCCATAGTCTTTCTACCTCTTTGCTTTCCTCTTGTGGCTTCCCCATTTGGTCCCTAACCTCCCCCCCATCACCCCCACCCAATCCTCTGTTGAGATCCTATTGATTTATTGGCCTGAGTTTAGCTGTGGATTTCCCTGGGAAGTCCTAAGTGACCGCTCAAAAGTGGACTGTGTTAGAGATATCCCTTTCCCTGAATCTTCTTGCATCTGGTGCTTATCCCTATCTTTGCAGCCAAACCCCTTTTCCCTCATCTTCATTGGATAAGGATCTTTGAGAAACCAGATTAATTTTTTTAATCTGTCTCCTCTGCCAGCACAATGCCTCTTTGAAGTGCTCAGACAGTGCCTTCTGAATCCATCTGAAGGATGAGGTATCTCATATTGAGAGAGGATAAGCTTGAGGTGACAAAGCCATGGCTAAAACCCACATCTTTCTGATTCTTATTCCCTTCTGCCTCTGGCCCTAAGCTACCCTATGGAAAACTATAGTTTTATATATACAACTATATTATTTGTATAACAGAGCACAACACCATTAGTTGTAAACAATTCATTTTTTATCATTAGTCTGAGATAAGCATCATTGGGAAGATAAATGTTCTTTGCTCTATACCATAAAATATGTTTCAAAGCCAAATAGAAATGAGTTCCACATTGTCTACATATTTGGAGTATTCAAATCATATTATTGTCACTAATGTGAGTAATCTAAGATGAACTATGCCTCTAAGAAGAATTCTAATTAGAGCTGAAAGAGACTTCGAGGATAATCTATTCAATTCCCTATGTGTTCAGATAAAAGAACTTAGAAAGATCCAGAGAGGTTTCACAACTGGTCAAGGCACCCAAATTCAAATAAACATAAAAGAAATCAAATGTCCCAATTCCTAGTCCAGTGATAACTTTTGGTACATTTGCAAATATCTGGTCTTTGGTCCTTTATTCCGACATTTGTTGTTTGAAAGTGTCTAGGTGATGTCTCAGTCCTCCAGGTGATCTCCTTCCCTGGAATGGTCTTAGAATGGCCTGGGCAGCCTGGCATTTTCTTTCTCTATGTGGCATTCCACTGCTGTAGATGTTCTTCTGTGGTTAAGAGCAGAGGCAAGCACAGTGTAGGTTTGTCCTGAAATTCACCTTTTCCTGGAAGGAGCCTGGGGCATGTTCTTGGGGCCAGAAATTGTCACTCTTGGCAGAAACAGACACAGACAACATATGGGGTCTGGGTTTGCCATTTTAATGTCAAGTCATGGCTGTGACCTGGCTTCCTCTTGGAGATTCAGAGCACCTGGAGAAAATTTACGGGATATCAGGAAGAGAAAGGAAATTTACATTAAACAGGGACATTCTCCATCTTGGAAGATTTGGGATTGTGGATGTTGAACTTTCTTTGTTGATCTCTATGTCTTGCACCAGTATGAACATATAGTATCTGAAGATTATAGACAAATTGCAAAGAAAAATATCAGGCTATAGAAAAGGCGTCAAACCATGTACATGGAGGAAGAGGCTGAAAACTTTGGGGAGAGTAGACCAAAGGAAGGGAGTTAAGGGGAATGCTTGATCAGTCTTTAGAGACCCTCAGGGAAGAGCTGGCTTAGTAGAAGACAGGCAGGTTCCTATGTGTACTTATGCATTCTACCTATTGCAATACATTGGTTTGGGTGAATATAAGAGAAAAACTGGACCTTATACAGGTATGTAGTTTGAAAAGATAGATTAGTTGTTCTGTTGAATTGTAAACCATTTTAATAAAATTTTCATATTATTTTCCATTAAAATCCATTGGCCTAGTTTGTATTTTGAATAGAACTTTCACTAATGCATGGTTTTGCAGCATTATCTGTTGGTAGTCTTTAGGGAAATATTTGGTTCACTGAGTTAGTGAACAACATGACTTCCACATGTTGATGTATTTCATTTACAAGATCAAAAATACAAAAATAGATAATATGACTACCAATATCTTTAATTCAGAATAGTAATTAAATACTGGGGAACCATCCAACTCATGGTGGCAGAAACAAGTATTCCTAACCTCTAATCTTTACTTCAAAGCTTAGATTTTTATCATTAGCAATAATGATCTATTGT
>NW_011495077.1:1190492-1192360 GCF_000754665.1 Bison bison bison | reverse complement strand
TGAGATTTAATAAAATTAGTAGTTAAACTTTTAAAATGTTATAGACTGCATTGTGTCCTCCTTAATCCATATATTAACATTCTTATCTCATGGATCAGGATGTCACTGTATTTGAAGATATGGCTGTTAAATATATAATTAAATTGAAATTGAATTGGATTAGAATGGATCCTAATCCAGTGACTAGTTTCCTTTAAGAAGGGGAAATTTGGGCACACATGGAGAAGAGACACAAGGGATTTGCATGTATAGAGGAAAATCCATATGAGGAAACAGCAATAAGGTGGCCATCTCCAAGCCAAGGAGGGAGGGCACAGGAAATTGATTCTATGTGTACCTTGATCTTGAAGTTCTAACTTCAAAACTGTGAGAAGATAAGTTTGCATTGTTTAAGCCTCTAAGTCTGTGGAGTTTTGTTATAGCAGCCTAGCCAACTAATACATTTAATATCCTTTTAAAGTGAAGTTATTAGGTTGATGCAAAAGTAATTGCATTTTTGCATTGTTGAACTTTGTCATTTGATATTGGAATACATTCTCAAATAAATGTGGTTATGTTACGTATCATTTTAATGGGCATTTCTAGCTTTGTTTTCTTTTTGCTAATAACATTACTTGCTGTTTATTTTATATTTATTTTAGACTATAGAAATTATGTTAGACAAAAAGCAAATTCAAGTATTTTTTTTTTTTTATTCAAGTTCAAAATGGTTCATAAAGCAGCAGAGACAACTCGCAATGTCAACAACACATTTGGCCCAGGAACCGCTATTGAACAGACAGTGCAGTGGTGGTTCAAGAAGTTTTGTAAAGGAGACCAGAGCCTTGAAGATGAGGAGCATAGTGGCTGGCCATCAGAAGTTGACAATGACCAACTGAGAGCCATCATCAACGCTGATCCTCTTTACAACTACAAGAGAAGTTGCCAAAGAACTCAAAAGTCAGCCATTCTATGCTCATTCAGCATTCGAAGCAAATCAGAAAGGTGAAAAAGCTCTAGAAGTGGGTGTCTCATGAGCTGACCACAAATCAAAAAAATTGTTGTTTTGAAGTGTCATCTTCTCTTATTCTACACAAAAACAGTGAACCATTTCTCAATTGGATCGTGACGTGTGATGAAAAGTGGATTTTATATGACAATTGGTGACGACCAGCTCAGTGGTTGGACTGAGAAGAAGCTTCAAAGCATTTACCAAAGCCAAACTTGCACCAGTCAGACCCACTACAAGTTTCTAAATCCTGGTGAAACCATTACATCTGAAAAGTATGCTCAGTAAGTTGATGAGATGCACCAAAAACTGCAATGCCTGCAGCCAACATTGGTCAACAGAGAGGGCCCAATTATTCTTCACAACAATGTTTGACCACACATCGCACAAAATCAGTGCTTCAAAAGTTGAACAAATTGGACTATGAAGTTTTGCCTCATCTGTCATTCACCTGATCTCCTGCCAACCGACTACCACTTCGTCAAGCATCTTGACAACTTTTTGCAGGGAAAATACTTCCACAATCAGCAAGAGGCAATAGTTTGTTGAATCCTGAAGCATGGAGTTTTACACTACAGGAATAAACAAACTTATTTTTTGTTGTCAAAAATGTGTTGATTGTAATGGTTCTTATTTTGATTAATAAAGATGTGTTTGAGCCTAGTTATAATGATTTAAAACTCATGGTCCGAAACTACAATTACTTTTGTACCAACCTTAACATTTTTCCCCTTGGAAATACAGAAGTGCAGAATGCTATGACCACTAATACAGATTTGAGGCCTCTGCCTTGATTCATGCTAAGGGACCAGTAGTTTTACCCATCATTGCTGGAAAATGTCAACACAAGGATAAAGACACATGTTGTTTTTATATTATT
>NW_011495077.1:1189076-1190392 GCF_000754665.1 Bison bison bison | reverse complement strand
TATTATTACGAAAATAGTTCTGACCTCAAGGAATCCCTGAAAATGTCTTTGGGCCCTTAGAGAGCCATGGACCATACTTTGAGAAACACTGTCCTAATCCATGTGGTTTGTGCTGCCAAAGTTGCAATGGCAACTGTCAATCCAGGTTTTCTCTGAAGTTTCACTACTTTCTACTTGTTTGCTTGTGATTAGCAGATAAATTGTATCATATGCTTTGATGGATGGATGAATAAGTGGTCAGAAGCCATTGTGAGCAGTAACTTTCCAATTATGTAAAAATGAGGAAATGGACTCAATTACTTCTGTGGACTCTCTAGAGTCAAGGACCACTGATCTGCATGTCACCTGCCTGTGGTTTGTTCTCCCTGGTGGTACTCAGTGTCTCAGATGTTGGATCCATGATGATGGTGCCTTGGGGACAGTGGGAGGGCTCAGGGAAGGTCCAGAGTCTGACTACTTTATGTTCAGTACCCATAATATATTTCTGCAGCAAAACTTCAACCTTATTAAAAATAAAGTTTCCTTATTTAAACAACAGGTGTGGATGGTGATGTGAGTGTTTAGCAAAACCGTAAAGAGAAGGAATAGACCAACTTGGCTTTCATGGTTAATGGGTCAAACAATATACTTAGCAAATGGACTGGAAATAAAAGAGGCCAGGCTTTTGAATTGAGATCCATATGAAGCCACAAGAAAGGATAAACTTGCTCCAAGTTCCCCTCAGTCCTGGGCCCCCCCCACAACACTTTGGCTTTTGTCAAAACCTTCTTCTAACTTCTCTGTGATGCCCACCTTATTGCAGAAGAAATGAACTTAACAATCCACTGTTTGGAGTCACTGGTACATCTGTAAAAATTTTTGAAACTGCCCCACCCCCACATAAGTGGCAGACTGGATTTTGAGCTATTATCATTATTTCAGATCTTGAAAGGCAGTGATTTTAAGACACATGACTTATGCCTTTTTCTTGAATAAGAATTATCCAAAATGTACAACATCATAAGTAGCGTTTTCTTATTTATATTACCTAAATATTCAGTATCATTCATTTTTGTTGCAGAATTATGTCATACAAACATACAGTTTTAATTTGTTTAAATACTTGAGATTCAAGGGATACTTTGAGCAAAATAGTATTTCACTTTTTCACTGCTTAAACTTGCTGCAGACTTCCTAGCCACTTAGAAATGAAAATTTAAAAACATTTTATTATAAAGCTCTTGTTGTATTTGAAAAAGTTGGATAGATTTTGTATCTTTAGACTCATCACCTAGTTCTAGTAATCAGTGTTCACCACATTTGCTATTATTTTGATC
>NW_011495077.1:1184504-1188976 GCF_000754665.1 Bison bison bison | reverse complement strand
AGCATCATGATAATTTATTTTTAAGCACTTTAACATGCATTTTTAAAAATAAAAATATTTCTTACATAACCATAATACCACTTCCCATTTAAAGTTAACAATTCCTGAAAATCACTTAATAGCCAGTCTAGGCTAAAATTTCCCAATTCTTCCCAAGTATATTTTACAGATGGTTTAAAAAAAGAAGAATCCAGGGCAGTCTGTCCAGTGGTTAGGATTCTGTACTGAGTGCTGGGGCCTGAGTTTGATTCCTGATTGGGGAACTAAGATCCCCAAAGTTTTTTGTTTATTGAACAACAGCAACAAAAGAGTCCAATCAAAGACTATGCATTTAACTAGGTTGCTAACTATTTGAAGTTTCTTTGGTCTGTAATAATTCTCCTTCCTCTGCTTTCCCTCCACTTTCCATGTGTCTTGTTTTATCACATTGATTATTGAATGCCTTAATATCTAGATTTGTCTAGTCGTTTTTTTTTGAATCTAACTTGTTCTTCTGGCTTCCTTTTCTCCTGATAGAATGAAAGGCTGGATTAGGCTTTGTTGATTTGTTTAGTTTTGGCAGGAATACTGTGTAGGGGAGGTCATGTCCTATGCATGGCATCATGTCAGGATAGACATAATGATTTGATGAAGCTAAGATCCATCACTAGGATAAGATGGTGACAGAGAAAAAAAAATCTATCTTTTGTAAAAAAGTTTCATATTCCCATTGCAACCAGTAAGAAATTTGACCTTTTCTTTTTTTTTTTTGGCTTGAGGTATTATTTTTTCTGTGTGTGTGTGTTTTAAACATGAAGCCCAAAGCTAGTCACATTTCTTCTTCTTATAACTGTGACTGCATCCAGCCTGCTATCCCAGAAAGGAATGTTGTATCACTAGAGGCTTCCCTGGTGGTCCGGTGGCTATGACTCTGCACTCCCAAAGCAAGGGACCCAAGTTTGATTCCTAAGCAGGGAACTAGATTCCACATGCCAAAACTAAGAGTTCACATGCCACAACTAGAAATCCTGTATGTTGCAGTTAAGACCTAGCACATCCAAATAAATAAATACTAAAAAAAAGACTTATTTGGATATGCTGCTGCTGCTGCTGCTGCTAAGTCACTTCAGTCGTGTCCGACTCTGTGAAACCCCATAGATGGCAGCCCACCAGGCTCCCCCATCCCTGGGATTCTCCAGGCAAGAACACTGGAGTGGGTTTGCCATTTATTTCTCCAATGCATGAAAGTGAAAAGTGAAAGTGAAGTCACTCAGTTGTATCCAACTCTTAGCGACCCCATGGACTGCAGCCTACCAGGCTTCTCTGTCCATGGGATTTTCCAAGCAAGAGTACTGGAGTGGGGTGCCATTGCCTTCTCCGTTGGATATGCTAGGTCTTTTTTAAAAAAAAAGACTTATAACTAGGTGCTGAAACATTAATATCTAAAATAATCTGTTCTTTTAGAAATCAGTACCCCAAGGAAGATATATTGCATTTATGCTCTAAAAATGATAATTTCCTTAAAAGTATTATGTCTGAAAAAAAGTATTATGTCTGTGAATTGTTTATATTTCCTGAACATGGGCTCTTCTGATTTTATTTTGATTGAGCCAATGTATTCTATCCTTTAAGCTGTAAGTTCAGTTATTTTGAACCTGGGAGGAAGCTTAGGTACAGTTTTCTTCCTGTGTGCATCGATTTTTTCTTACAGACTCAGAAAGGGCAATTGGAGCTGGTGTGCTAACTGGTGATTGTAATCCCAGGATGAAAGGGTTAATCCCTGTGCTCTAGGATCAAACATAAGCAGGATCAGAAGAGTGAAGGACAAGCCAGGACTGGTTAGCTCTTGGGGGATTCACACTGATTGATCTTCTGATTGAACAGAATTTTTTCTGTATTTCCAGGAAATATCTTTCAAAAACATATAGTATTTAAGTGGGTGGGCACAGGTGGTACTTCTGCTCTGGAAGAAGGAGAGAGCTTAGTGGCCTTATGTCAGAGAGAAATTCCTTGACTCTGAAATAACAATCCCAGTCAGAGTGGGTCTTGTGGAATCCTCAAGGACCAGCTCAAGACTCATCTCCAAGAGCTCTTCCCAGCTAGCTCTACCAACAAGAATTTCCCTGCTACCACTGTGACTTCATGATAACTCAAGTTTTACTTATGAAAGATCTGTACTCTTCATCACATCCCTGGGCCATTTGTCCAGTGCTGCCTTATAATGACCTTCTTGCCATCACTACTCCCTCATTTGACAGTTTTCTCATTCAGAATAAGACATGAGTACTGTCAAGATTTGGGAATTTAGTCAGGCTTTCACCTTTGGACTTGCTTCTAGTTACAGCTTTTCAGTTCAGTTCAGTTCAGTCACTCAGTCGTGTCCGACTCTTTGCGACCCCATGAACTGCAGCACGCCAGGCCTCCCTGTCCATCACCAACTCCTGGAGTTCACTCAAACTCACGTCCATCGAGTCAGTGATGCCATCCAGCCATCTCATCCTCTGTCGTCCCCTTCTGCTCCTGCCCTCAATCCCTCCCAGCATCAGAGTCTTTTCCAATGAGTCAACTCTTCGCATAAGGTGGCCAAAGTACTGTCACTGTTACAGCTTTTAGAATATATTTTTAAAGAAATTTGTAATCTACTACATATGTCCATTCCAGTTCGATTATATTCAACCCACAACAACCACCTTCCAAGAACTTCTTTTGCTTTGTGCTGGTCATTGAGCTCTTTGAAAGGAGAAACTGGGTGTAGATTAGACAGAAGTAGCCTCAACTTCTTGCCTCATCATATACAGGTGTGTGACCCAGTACACAAGCTCATGATCATTGCTAGTTCCACTCCTTTTACTTCTTGTGTGTTATTCTCTTTTAAATGGCCATGAGTATACATTGAATAAAGAGTGTTAAAATGTGGGAGAGATAATTTATTTTGATGACTTTGGTGATCCTCGTTCACATTCTGAACTATTGCAGTAGACATATGGGATAAATCTCTAAAAAAAGGAGTCAGGGGCAAGTAGGTAGGAAGCTTGTATATTATTTTCCCCTGATGCTCAGAGGTTGGCTCCTGATGCTGAGTCATACGTAGTGGAGCATAGCTGGGGTTTTTTAACAAGGGTTTAATACACTTCAACCTCCGTGGTATATACTCACAGTGAAGCACAGTTTTACAATAACCCTTCTCTTCCTTTTATCTTTTCCTTGGCATTTTGCCATCACCACCTTCTGTCATCTAGAATATCTCAGAAATCTCCTTTCTTCAATGCTGTTATTGTGGTTAAATGCAATAAAACTCAGAGGCACAAAATTACTGCTGCTGCTAAGTGGCTTCAGTTGTGTCTGACTCTGTGTGACCCCATAGACGGCAGCCCATCAGGCTCCCCCATCCCTGGGATTCTCCAGGCAAGAACAAAATTACTACCAGCACATAAATCAGTAAGTACAATGGTAAGACCATAAAAGATAAGTGGACAAAGGACAAAAGTCACAAAAGTGAAGAAAGTCACTCACTTGTTAACAGACTTAGAAAAATATCTTAACCTTCTAGGAATAAAAAATGTAAATGAAACATTACCTCACCATTAAAAAAAAATCCAGATACTTCAGCCATGCTTTGTTAGAAAAGTTGATGTTCCCAATGCTGATAAGATATTGGTAACAATATAAATTGTTATATATTTATTGGAAGCCAAGTAGGTAATATCAAGAGTGTGAAAATATTTATACTAGTTTGAGCATATATTTCCACTTTAGAGAATTTACACTGAGAAGATACTACTGATATATATGCTTGAATTTAACGTGAACTTTATTATCCTCAGAAAAGATAGAGTCCCCTTACAGTTGGTTGCTTAAAAAAAATATAAAAAGCAATATTACAATTCTCTTACACATTTCTTTGATATTGCACAGTTAAATACAGTTTAGTGAAGACACTTTCACCCCAATGATCATTTTTTTCCACCTCTAATGATCCTAGTCAATGCTGGTTCATGGATTCTTCTGAAAGTTAGCTGATAAGATTAGTAAAATTGATGGCTATTAACTTATTAACAACCACTTAGTAAGTATTCTTGGGTGCGTGCTTAGAATTTACCAAGTGTTCACTATTGTTTAAAGAAATCTTTTAAAGTAAATGTTTTGTTGTAGAAATTATGAATATTCACTTATCGAATAAATGGTGAACAGGAGCCCTAATGTTTCGTGAACAGATATTGTGGCTCAAAAATGTTTTACTGATAGATTCATATGTGGATTCTGAATGTGCTTTAATTCGAACAACTTAGACACAAGTGAGTGTGAGATCCTTTTAAAAAATATTTGAAATGAATTTATGATTGCCTGGGGGAAGAATGAAGGGAAGGAATAGTTAGGAAGTTTGGGATGGACACGTACACACTGCTATATTTAAAATGGATAACCAACAAGGCCCTACTGTATAGCACATGGAACTCTGCTCAATGCTATGTGGCAGCCTGGATTGGAGAGGA
>NW_011495077.1:1181758-1184250 GCF_000754665.1 Bison bison bison | reverse complement strand
TTTAAAGATTAAAAAAAAAAAGCTCCGCTGATGGCAATATATTGATTTGAGGTGCTAGTGAAGAATTTGAATAAAATTTTATGAACTGAGAATGGAAAAAACAGTATTTCAAAATTAATACAATATTTTATATAATATGGGGTGTAATATCATTAAACCAATATGTTAAAAAATTTAAAGTAGAATTTGACAAATCAACCCTGAATTACAAGAATTTATAGAGTTGAGTTGACTCAAAACCTTTACTTTGAATCTTCTGAGAAAAAGTAGGGACTTACTTTAGAAGTAAGCAGACTGATTAAACGTTAGTGTGTTCCTAATACAAATAGGAAAAGGAGTACGTCAAGGCTGTATATTGTCACCCTGCTTATTTAACTTATATGCAGAGTACATCATGAGAAACGCTGGACTGGAAGAAGCACAAGCTGGAATCAAGATTGCCAGGAGAAATATCAATAACCTCAGATATGCAGATGACACCACCCTTATGGCAGAAAGTGAAGAGGAACTCAAAAGCCTCTTGATGAAAGTGAAAGAGGAGAGTGAAAAAATTGGCTTAAAGCTCAACATTCAGAAAACGAAGATCATGGCATCTGGTCCTATCACTTCATGGGAAATAGATGGGGAAACAGTGGAAACAGTGGCAGACTTTATTTTTCTGGGCTCCAAAATCACTGCAGATGGTGACTGCAGTCATGAAATTAAAAGACACTTACTCCTTGGAAGGAAAGTTATGACCAACCTAGACAGCATATTAAAAAACAGAGACATCACTTTGCCAACAAAGGTCTGTCTGGTCAAGGCTATTGTTTTTCCAGTAGTCATATATGGATGTGAGAGTTGGGCTGTGAAGAAAGCTGAGCGCCGAAGAATTGATGCTTTTGAACTGTGGTGTTGGAGAAGACTCTTGAGAGTCCCTTGGACTGCAAGGAGATCCAACCAGTCCATTCTAAAGGAGATCAGTCCTGGGTGTTCATTGGAAGGACTGATGTTGAAGCTGAAACTCCAATACTTTGGCCACCTCATGCAAAGAGTTGACTTATTGGAAAAGACCCTAATGCTGGGAGGGATTGGGGCCAGGAGGAGAAGGGGATGACAGAGGATGAGATGGCTGGGTGGCATCACCGACCCAATGGACATGAGTTTAGGTGAACTGAGGCCTGGAGTGCTGAGATTCATGGGGTCTCAAAGAGTCAGACACGACTGAATGACTGAACTGAATACAATATTAATGTAGTTCATTAAATACAGATTATGAAGAGTGTCTAACAACATGGAAAATTGATTGCACAATGTTAAAAAATACACAGATGTGTATATGGAGTATTATTACATATACACACTATTGACTAATCTATACATTGAAAAAGAAAACTGGGATGAAATAGATCAAAAGAGTAACCATAATTGCTCTTTGGTGGCAGTCTAGATTTTCTCTTAATATAGAATACAGTAATGAATTCTAGGGGTTTAAATACTCAGGTCATTGAGTTCTAGCTCCTAACGATGCAGACAGTCTGCATGGTGTAATCATCCACCCGAACTCACTCCTCAATAAGAATGTATCTTTCACTACTGTCAACTATTACTAAGCAATTTTTGCTATTGAAATGAAGTCACTTTAAATCTATCTATCTATCTATCCCCGACTTTACCACTAGTGCCACTTGGGAAGCCTATCTTTCTATTTCTCTATTCTGCACTTAGTCACTCTTTGTGACTCCATGGACAGTAGCCTGCCAGGCTCCTCTGTCCATGGGATTTTCCAGGCAAGAATACTGGAGTGGGTTGCCATGCCCTTCTCCAGGGGATCTTCCCAACTCAGGGATTGAACTCAGGTTTCCCACATTGCAGTCAGATTCTTTACCATCTGAGCCACCAGGGAAGTGCATCTATCTATCTATCTTTCTATTTATCTATCCGTCATCTATCTACCTACAAATAAATCTATCATTTTTTTTTTCCTTTTGGCCTCAATTCTGCAGTCTGCTGCATAATTGGTTAATGTTAATGTTAATGTTAAGGTTAATGTTGTCTGTCTTCCAGGCAGAAAGAGTCATGTACCTGCTCTGAGTGATTCCAGGCTCTCCTAATCTGATCCACACTGAGCTTCCAGAGAAAGAACTTCTATCTTTCCTTCTAGGCAGTGTCTTCAAGCTTTGAAAATTCTGCCATGGTTGCTCTAGTCTTTAGTTCATGGCTGTTATCTTTATTAAATACAGTGTTCCCCTCCCTCCCACCCCAACCTCAGAAAACCAAAAGCCTCCATCAATTTCCACCATTCACTAATATGAGCTTGTTTCAGGTCATTTTTTGATATCAGGTTTTGATAGAAACAGAATAAAAGCATATGAGGGATGTGATGGGGAGGACGGTCCAAGGAAATGGCCCAGCAAGATGTGGATGAGGAGCCATGGATGACCTACTTTATAGTCTGCATAGGGCTGGCAGCTGGCAGCCTCCCTTAACTCCTGCCCAGACTTCGGATTATT
>NW_011495077.1:1180878-1181517 GCF_000754665.1 Bison bison bison | reverse complement strand
ATTCCATAAATTCTTGTATTTTCTTTTAGAGATGCTGAGAGAATATACATCCTAATACTGATCTTTTTATTTTCTGAGAAGGTCAGGTTAATATCAGCTTATCAATACCAATTGATAAGCATTCTGAGTCTACAACCGTAGTTTCCCTGCTGCTAATGTCTTTGTGTCTTTCACTGACTTCGTCCCTGTGCTTCCTATTCTCAACTACTAAATGGGCAGTGCATAGAAAGGACTATTTTCTTCAGTCACAAAGGTACTAAAAGAAATGTACCTATGTATATGTATAACTGAATCACTTTGCTGTATACCAAACATTGTAAATCAACTATACTTTAATTAAAAAAAGAAAGAAATTATCCTTCAATTAAAAATAGATACACTTAAAAAAGAAATAAAGGAAAACAAAGGAACAAAAACAAACAAAAAAGAAATCTACAGACTTAGGGAGATGAGCACGGTCAGTGATTTAGGAAGCCATTCCATCCGGACACCAGCATCTTGTCCAAGGCCATGGGAATCATGAACTTCTTCGTCAACGACATTTTTGAGCGCATCGTTGGCGAGGCATCGCGCCTGGCGCATTACAAGTGCTCGACTATCACATCCAGGGAGATCCAGACCTCTGTGCGCTTGCTGCTA
>NW_011495077.1:1176480-1180494 GCF_000754665.1 Bison bison bison | reverse complement strand
GATCAGAAGTATGGGAATTTCTGAGAAGTAGATTCTCATGCCCTGCCCTGGTGGATGCTTCCTGGATAGCTGGCAGTTGCGCCCCACATCTGTTGTGAACTGGCTGAAAGCCAGCAGCTTTTCTTCTCTGAATAGGAAAGGAACTCAAATGTGGGGTGTTAGCGGGTACAAGAACCACAGAGTTTGGACAGTCTGGGTCTCTGGTGCCTCATAAGGAAGACTCATCTGTTGGGTTAGGTGGGTAGTGAGAAGTCTGACTCAGCAGTGGACTAGCTTCCCAGCACCCGGATCCATGCATCCCACCACTTTCTACTTCTCTCTTAGAATATGGATTTTTCCAGGATTATTAGTGAGTGTATATAGTCTGACTTCTGGGATCAATGTGATGGTGTCAAAATGCTGAACAAGATCTTTCTCCAGATGTGATGGGTACCGGATGGCTTGGGGTGCGGAGCCAAAAAGCAATGGCAGAAATATCTTAACCACTTGTGGCAAAACCTCTATCCAGAGAGAAAGCTATTTTAGGAAGAAAATGTCTAGTGTTTTTTCTTCTGTAAATAGAGGTTAAATAATCTCAGTATAAAACTGTCATCCCTCCATGTTGCTATATAACACAGGAGCTCAATCTGTTATTCTGTGACAATGTAGAGGGGTGGAATGGTGGGGTGGGATGTAGGCTCAAGAGGGAGGGGAGATATATATGTTATATATATGTATATATGGCTGATTCACAATTTTGTGTGACAGAAACTAACAAACATTGTAAAGCAATTGTCCTCCAGTTAAAAATAAATTTAAAAAGAATTAAAAAAACATACTAACAGTTAAAAACCTAAATAGGCAGCCTAAAAAGATTGTCTTTTTCAAATACTCATTCTGCACTGATAGTTGAGTAAATTAGTGTGTGTAAGTTGGAGTTTCTATTTTCATCATTGAATTTTTGGTATGCAGAAACAATGTACAGAAAGTAGGAGATATAAAAGTGAAGTCACTCAGTCATGTCCAACTCTTTGTGGTGCCATGGACTATAGCCTACCACCCTCCTCCGTCCATGGGATTTTCCAGGCAAGAGTACTGGAGTGGGTTGCCATTTCCTTCTCCAGAGGATCTTCCTGACCCAGGGATTGAACCTAGGTCTCCCACATTGTAAGCAAGACACTTTACCATCTGAGCCACCAGGGAAGTCCAGGAGATATACATGAGTGTAAAAATAGGGTGGTTAGAAATCTGCCTTATACCTAGCTCATAGTGTCTGCTTTGGAGGAAGACATTTTATTCTGGAGTCAGATTCATTTACTTTACATTGAATCTGAAGAATATAACAAAGACTATGTTGACTTGGTCCAGTTTATTTTTGAGAAGATTTGATCAACCATAAAGCGATGGCAGAATGAAGTGTGGTATCAGAGAACACAAGTTGACAAAAAAGTTGGAGTTTCTAAGGTGACAGTTATTCCTTCTTCCATTGATGGTATATGATCTGGACAGTTTCCATCACAGTCCACAGAACTCGTGCATCCCAACCTTTGTCCTGGAGCTTCATACATCCATATATCCTCTAGAATTTGAGATTCAGTTCTGAGACTTTCAGGAAGTGATAAGTAGATTGGTCACCTTTTCCCAATAGTGAATTCCAGTGATATAGTAGCTGGACCTGGATTTAGGTAGAAACTTAGGAGTCTTTCTGAGTCAAGCATCTTAAAGAGTTAGTGTCATGAATTTCAGACTCAGGCCCAAAATGCTGCTTTGGGGAAAGACCTCAGGGAAAATGTCCACAAGTTGTGGAAAGTGGTCCTTATGTTCCAGTCCTACATGGAAAGGGGTAGCACTGAGAAGCAAAAAGCAGGAATAGGAAAGGACCTGCTTTGCATCATTATTTAGTTGAGACACAAATGTTCTGGGAAAGTTCATTGTTGGAAAGTATCAGGCACAGGGTGAGGGAGGCTGGGAAGAAGAACTGAGATATGGAAATTTTGTAGATTATCAACCCTGTGAGTATATGTCAAAGGAGAAATCATGAATTTATAAAGTGGAGGCTCAGGATCAAGATTAGAAAAAGATATTGAGGAGTGAATGCTGCAGAAGACACTGAGTAACTGGTTATAGAACAGTGACAGAGAAAGTAGGTTTTATTGGTTGTTGTAGGTCCCAGGATTTCCAAGTTTGAGCTTTTTGCTCTCAATAGGTGCTTAGAAAAACAGAGAAATGGAAGAGGACATCTCTCCATAGAGGTGTCTGAAGAAATTAA
Organism: Bison bison bison; assembly: GCF_000754665.1. Classification (NCBI taxonomy): domain Eukaryota; kingdom Metazoa; phylum Chordata; class Mammalia; order Artiodactyla; family Bovidae; genus Bison; species Bison bison. The sequence goes on along the minus strand of NW_011495077.1, from coordinate 1,178,246 downwards.
AATATTTAACTTGTATATTGACCTTATAATGAAGTGAAAAAGCATAACAAAGCCTTTTGGGTGTTAGCAGTAGAAAGAAAACACTAGAAAATACAAATAATTTAAAACGTTTACAGGAAAAGAAATCCCCTGCTTAGTGAATGATTATACTTAACACAGTTTAGAACATATAATTTTTCATCAGAATATTGGTAACAGCATTTTCCTGAACTGGGACTTGATGATATGTGGCAGCTGGTATTTTGTGGGAATTCAGTCAAGGAGTCAAGATAAAGTCTGATAGTCTGATAGTCATGGTAGCCAGGCTGAGCAATTCACTGGGAAATTCCACTTTTGCCTCTACAATTTCTGTACAGGTCTCTTTGGGTATTGTAGCTATGTGCTCGTAAATCCCACCCACAGTGCTGCAGAGCTTTACAAAAACCTCCCCTTGATTTTGTCCCATCTGTCTTAGAACATCCATCATAGGTATTTTCTCCAAGTCAAGCTCCATCCAGATCAGAGTCTTGGCTTGAGGTCAGGGCAGGCTTGCAGGTGTTCCTTTCTCAGGCTCTTATGCCCTGCTGCTGGGATCTGCCCTGGAGTTTGCAACTAGAATGGACTTCAGAAATCATGACATCTTCTCCTACCTGTTCTTTCTGACCAGTGCACTTTCAGATGGTTTCTCACAGGAGAATCTGTCAGACCTGAATGTCTCAACTGGGTTCTACACGCTGTAGGTAGGCAGAAAAGATTCACGGTCAATCTAATTTCTGCTTTCACCTGCTAATCTTCTGAATCACCTCTGCCTGCCCTACTTACCCATGGAGGATGTTATGGAGTGGAAAGTGCTTCCACATAGAATTTTATCCTTTCCATTGATCACATCTGGCTAAATTCAGGGCCAGTAGTCCATCTGCTGCTTTGTGTGAACTGGAAAAGGCAACATGCTGGGCAAATGCAGAGGCAGCCCCTTTGGGTTCTAGTTGGAAAACAGAGGGCAACTTTTTGAGCTTTATTCATGAAGTCTTCCCTTTTTCCAGCTGATGCAGCCCCACACCAGGGCCTTGGCTCAGACAGCAGAGCTCAGGCTGAATTTTAGTCCATTTAGATGAATTTTTGCTCCCTTGGCTGAGAGTCCTTGTGTCAGACAAAACCTAGGGGTGGTGGCTCTGGCCAAATTCAGTCCATGTTTTTTTTTGTTTTTTAATAAATTTATTCATTTTAATTGGAGGCTAATTACTGCACAGTGTTGTAGTGGTTTTGGCATACATTGCTGTGAATCAGCCATGGGTGTACATGTGTTCCCCATCCTGAACCCCCCCCCACCTGCCTCTGCATCCCATCCCTCTGGGTCATCCCAGTGCACCAGCCCCGAGCAATCCATGCTTTTAAATTTACAGTCTTGTTGGACTTCTGATTTTTAACACCATCATACCCTTTTTGAAAACTTTGCTGCTCTCACCACAGCAAGTCTTCATTTTCTTTAGATCTCTGTGCCCGTCACTGTGAAAATAAAGCAATACATAAGGATCATCGAAAATATCTTTACTGAATGTTAACCATTAAAGGATAGTGTGGGGTTTCCCTGGTGGCCCAGTGGTAAAGAATTCCCCTGTCAACATAGGAGAGACAGGTAGATCTCTGATCCGGGAAGATCCCACATGTCACAGAGCAACTAAGCCCATGTGCCACAACTACTGAGCCCACATGTTGCAGCTCCTGAAGACCGGGCACCCTAGAGTCTGGTGCTCTGCAACAAGAGAAGCCACTGCAATGAGAAGCCC
>NW_011495077.1:1175232-1176380 GCF_000754665.1 Bison bison bison | reverse complement strand
ACCCACTCCAGTGTTCTTGCCTGGAGAATCCCAGGGACGGGGGAGCCTGGTGGGCTGCCATCTATGGGGTCGCACAGAGTTGTACACGACTGAAGCAACTTAGCAGCAGCAGCAGCCATACCGTGAAATATATTCCAAAGCCAAAGGTGAATGAATTCTATGTTGTCTACATGTTTGAAGTATTCATATCAGTCTTGGACTTCCCTGGTGGTCCAGTTTAAGGACCTACCAATGCAGGGATTACAGGTTTGATCCCTGATCCAGGAAAATTCCACATACCTCAGATCAGCTAAGCCCATGTGCCACAACTACTGAGCCCTCATTCTAGAGCCCACAAACAGCAACTACTGAGCCCACATGCTCTCAAGCTCGTGTTCTGTAACAAGACAAGCCACTGCACAGCAGTGTGCAAGGAATGAGAAGCCCTTGCACAGCAACTAGAGAAAGCCTTACTCTCTGCAACTAGAGAAAACCTGTGTGCAACAGTGAAAACCCAGAGCAGCCAAAATATAAATAAATGAATGACTGTATAAACAAATAAAGGCAAAAAGAAAAAAAATCACTGTCTTTCCACTAACATGAGTAATCAAGGATGAACTGGGCCTCTAAAGAAGCATCCTAGGATGTCACAGCTGGGAGAGCTTTCAAGGATCATTTATTTACTCTTCTATGTGTTCAGATGAAAGAGTCCAGAAAGATCCAGAGTGATTTCACACCTGGCCCAGGCACTTAGCTTCAAAAAAACGTACAAGAAATCAAGTATTCCAATTCCTCATCCAGTGATATTTTTGATACACTAAACAAGTACTCAGTTTTTGGTCTTTAATTTTGACCATGTAATTTGAAAGTGTTTGGCTATCTTCTCATTTCTCCAGCTGATATCCTTCCCTGGAATGACCTTAGAATAACTTGGACAGCCTGGCATTTTCTTTTTCTTTGCATTATTATAGGAAACACTCTTCTATGGGAAAAGTGAGGATCAGGCACAGGATTGTTGTATTCTGAAATTCACCTCTTCCTAGCAAGAGGCTGGGTCCTATTCTCAGAAGGGATTCTCAGAAGTGCTCAGGGGACAGGGATGGGGTGAGGGGATTGAGTTTACCATGGCATTGTCCAGTCCTGGGTGAGATCAGGCCTCCTGTTTGGAG
>NW_011495077.1:1174594-1175132 GCF_000754665.1 Bison bison bison | reverse complement strand
GCAATATATATATATATATATATATATATGAAAGGAGATATATATATATATATATAATAAAAGGATAGTTTGAATTTTCTTGCTGTTGTTAACAAGAGAGAGCAGGGTTGAAAAAAACTTTGATCTTCATACTTTCTTTGGAGGATCCTATCCAAATCCATGGCCTAATTTAAGCATCACAGTATTCCTTATAATCTTGTGACAATGCCTTACTACCCTCCATTCAACTGCATGCCTAGCAACTTCATCTCCTTACACACAGTCTAACACCTTTTTCCTGATTAAAACCTCAAAGAACAAACAGGAAAAGAGGAGAAGAAATGTTATTTTCTCAGTAACAGACAATGTAACAGGGGCTGGCTTGAGGAGAGAGCAGGAGAATGTGTACCTCATGGCAGGAGGCCAGCTGGGCTAAAGCACTGAACTTGGATGGTTGAGCATAGCTGGTTTAGGTACTAATTTTTGAAATGGCAAGAGGTGGGTGGTTAGCATGTTGAAAAATAAATTTGGCTTCTGCTGAACCCCTGTGAGGCTCCCT
>NW_011495077.1:1173514-1174494 GCF_000754665.1 Bison bison bison | reverse complement strand
CCTATGAAATTACATGCTGAAATTTATGGTAGCTCCCTGTTATCTTTAGAGTAAGATGGTTTGAGCACAGGCTTTTTTTACCTTCCTGGGCCTTTGTCTTATTCTTTTCCACATACCCCCTTAAATTCAGCTGTGCTGAACTACTTGCTTCCTGAAAGCTCCATGTTCTTTCATGTCTCTTTGCCTTTGCCCTGTGATTGCTTTTGCTTGAAATGCCCTTACCTTCTTCAGTTCCCCAGTTTGGTCTCTAGCCCACCTCCTTAGATCCACTGGTAAAGTATGATGTGAGCTTAGCTTCGCTGTTGACCTTCTGGGAAGTCCTAAACGATTGCTCAAGACAACTGCATTGGATGCACACCCTTCCCCTTAATTTTTGTGGCACCCAGTGCTTATCCCTATCACTGCTGTCAAAACTCATTTCCTCTCATCTTCTTTAGGTAAAGATCTTTGAGAGGAGAGATTTGTCTTGTTCATCTCTGTGCCCTCTGTGCAGGACATTACCTCATTAAGCAAGGCTCATAAAGTGCCTTCTGAAACTATTATAATGATATAATGTCTCATATTCAGAGAGGATAAGCTAGGAAGTGACGGAGTCATGACTAGAACCCACATCTTCCCAATTCCTAGTCCTTGCTCTCTCTCACCCTGCTCTGTGCGACGGAACACTATTTTACATTTGTTTAGCATAGCACCATTAGCTGTAAACAATTCAATTTGAACATTAGTCTGAGTTAAGCATCACTGGGAAGTTAAATTTGTTGTGATTTGCTTCATACTATGAAATATATTCCAAAGCCAAAGAGAAATGAATTCCTTGTTGTCTACATATTTGGAGTATTCAAATCACAGTCTTTCCACTAACATGAGTAATCAAGGATGAACTGTGCCTCCAGAGAAACATCTAAGATGTCACAGCTGGGAGAGCCTTCAAGGATGATATATTCGCTCCACTATGTGTTCAGATCAAAGAGTCTAGAGTG
>NW_011495077.1:1172773-1173414 GCF_000754665.1 Bison bison bison | reverse complement strand
CCTGTGGCCGTGGCAGAAAGGTTTGGGGTACTGAGTCCTAAGGAGAATGCAGGTATTGTCTTTCCTAGTGCTTCACTCCTCCCTGTACCAGGAGTATCCTCCCGGGTCTTTGACACAGGACTTTGCAGGGTCCCCGTTCCAGGTGGGTGTACATCCCACTCCACTGACTTTGGGACGTGGCCATGCACGGATCCATAGTTGTGGGTGGAGGTGACAGTGCCTCGTCCATGCTGAGGATCCACACGGCATGGCCTCATGGCCAGCACTCTTGAACCTTTGTCCTGTGAGATGAGAAGGGTATGCTCAGGGGGTCATTGTTGCTTTGGCCTGGGTCCCAGAACAAAGACACAGTCCTGAATGCAGCCCACAATCTGAGGGCAAGTCCAGCTGGTCTGCAGACCAATGAGCAAATGCAATATATGTTTGTTATTGTAGAAGTGTTAGTCTCTAGTTGTGTTCAACTCTGATCTCGCCAGGCTCCTCTGTCTATGGAATTCTCCAGGAAAGAATACTGGAGTGGGTTGCTATTTGCTTCTCCAGGGGATCTTTCCATCCCAGGGATTGAACCTAGGTCTCCTGAATTGCAGGCAGATTCTTTCCTGTCTGAACTACCAGGGAAGCCCCAGTTGTAAAGCAACCAC
>NW_011495077.1:1168681-1172673 GCF_000754665.1 Bison bison bison | reverse complement strand
TCGCTCCACTATGTGTTCAGATCAAAGAGTCTAGAGTGATCCAGGGTGGTTTCACAACTGGCCAAGGCCAACATCAAAGAAACCTAAAAGAAATAAATTATTCCAATTCCTAGTCCAGCGATATTTTGGTTCACTTGGCAAATATCCAGTTTTCTGATCATTTACTTTGATATTTATCGTTTGAAAGTGTCTGAGTATCTTTTCAGTCCTCCAGCTGATCTTTTTCCCTGGAGTGACCTTAGAGTAACCTGGGCAGCCTGGCATTTTCTTTCTGTATGTGGCTTTTCATTGTTGTATGAGATGCTCTTTTGTGGGAAAGGGGAGGGGCAGGCACAGAGTGGGTTCATCCTGAAGTTCACCTCTTTCTGGAAGAAGGCTGGGTCATTCTTGCTGCCAAATGAGTGCATTCTGAGAGAGGATCAGAGGACAGGGGACTGAGTTTACCATGATATTGTCCAGTCCTGGGTGGGAGGAGGTTTGGAGACTCAAGGTACCTAAAGAAAATTTATGGGATGCCAGGCCAAGAAAAGAAATGAGGATTGCACTGGGGCATCCTAGAGCTTTTAATTTTGTGACCATGGACTTTGAACTTGCTTTTCTCATCTCCACTCTCTGCCTTTGATATTGATGTGTACTCCTTGAGGGTTATAGGCAAACCGCAGTGTATATCAAAGGAGAATACGAGGCTTTTAAAAAAAAATTGTGGAACAGACTCTTGATAAGACTTCAAACCACATAGATGGAGGAACAACTAGAACACTTTGGAGAATATAGACCAATGGATGGGCTATACTAAAGGTGTTTGATCATAGTCTTGAAATAACTATCAGGGTAGAGCTGGCTTATGGAAAACAACTGCATTTGCATGTCTGCTTATGTATGCCTCCTGCGTATTGCGTGCAGTATATTTGTTTAATGAAATGTATGAGGACAACGTAAACTACACAGATTTGTGGTACAAAAAGGTAGATATTTTGCAATGTGAAATCAGAAGCTGTGTTAATGGACTTTTTCTGTTCTTTTCCATCAAAGTCCATCGGTCTAGCTTGCATTTTGGATGGAACTTCCACCCATGTGTGGTTTTATAGCATTATTCATGGGTCTTTTGGGAAATAATTGGTTCACTGAGTTAAGAAACTTTTATGTGTTGACATATTTCATTATACAACATCAAATATATTACAGGAGGTAATACAGCCACTAATATCTTTAATTCAGAACAGTACTTAAATACTGGGGAGCCTCCCAGCTCATAATGGCAGATACAATTTCCCTGAACTCTAGTTTTTCCCTGAAAGCTTGGATTTTTATCATTAGCAACAATGGTCCATTGTTTTCTTGATGTGCAGGCTCAGTTTATTCATTTTCAAGAAAATGTATGATAACTACCCAAGTCTGAATAATTGTAGTTTGCCTGTCAGTTATTCTTTCACGAAAAATGGTGTTTCATGAAAGAAAAAAGGCTAGTTCAGTTTGCAACTTAAATGACTACAAAAGACTTTTCCCTTGAGATAATAAACTAATTTGGAATGCAGCAGAAGTACTTACGTGTACTTCCACTGTTGTTACACTGAATACTAAAAAGACATAAACTTGAGTGGAGATTTAATAAAATTAATAGTTTTACTGCTTTTTCAGTGTTATGGGCTGAACTGTGTCCCTCTCAAATCCATATGTTGAAGTCCTTACCCTTGGTAACTCAAAATGTATCCTTCTTTGGAGATAAGACCCTTAAAGATAAGGTAAAAGAGGCCATGTTACCTTAGACTGGCGTCCTTATGAGAAGAGGAAATTTGTACACAGAAGATACATACGGGATATTTTATACACGTATAGGGGAAAGTCCACGTGAGGACAAAGCAAGAAGGTGGCCGTCTCCAAGCCAAGGAGGAGGACTCGGGAGAGATCAAACCTGTGGGCACTTTCATCCTAGATTTTTAGTCTCAGAACTGTGAGAAAATAAGTTTCTGTTGTTTAAACCACATAGTCTGTGTTATTTTGTTATGTCAGCTTAGCTAACTAATACAGTCAATTACATTGTTAATGGAAACTAGCCTTTTTTATTTTTCCACCTGCAAATACATGGGAATGTAGAATACAGTGACTGCTAATACGCTACTGAGGCTTCTGCCTTGATTCATGCTAAGTGACCAGCAGTTTTACCCACCAGTGCTTTTGCAACATGAAGGCAAATGCCAAAACAAAGAAAATGGCGAATATTATTGTGCCATTATCATGAATATAGTTCTGACCTCATGGACTCCCTGAAAATGTCTTTGGGCTCCTGGATGTCCATGGACCGTACTTTGAGAACCACTTTCCTAATCTATGTGGTTTGTCCTGCTAGAGCTGCAATGGCAGCAGTCGACCCAGGCTTTTTTTACTTTGACCAGTTTCTACTTGTTTGCTGGTGACTGGCAGATCGATTGTATCATATGCTTTGACTGTTGGATGAATAAGTGGTCAAGCTATTGTGAAAAGTGACTTTCCAATTCCTTGAAAAAGATGAAATTGCCTTGAATACTTTGGTGGAATCTCAAGAGTCAAGGACCACAGATCTGTATGTCATTTGCCTGTGGTTTGTTCTCCTTGGTGGTACCCAGTGTCTCAGATGCTGGATCCATAGTGATGATGCTTTGGGGACAGTGGGAGGGCTCAGGGAAGGTCCAGAGTCTGATTACTTTATGTTCAGTACCCACACCATATTTCTGCAGCAAAACTTTAAACTTTTCATTATTTAAAAACATTATTTAAAAATAATGTTTACTTGCTTAAGACCAAGTAGTTAGGATTGTGACTTGAATTTTTGACAAAACCATAAATATAAGTAATAGACTGACTTGGCTTTCATGGTTAAGGGATCAAGCAATGCACTTAGTAACTGGACAGGAAATACAAGGGGTCAAGGTTTTAAAGTGACATCCATATGAAGCCCCAAGATTAGATAAACCTGGTCAAGTTCCTCTCAGTTAAGGGGCTCCCAACACACTTTGGCTTTTGTCAAACCTTCTCCTACCTTCTCTGTGATGCCCGTTTTGCTGACGGAGTAGTGAGGTTGACAATCCACTGACTGGAGCCCTTGGTGCATCTGTAGAAATCTGGCACTGCCCCAATCCCACACAAGTGGATGACTGGATTCTAAGCTATAGTCATTATCTCAGATCTTGGAAGACAGTGATTTTAAGATACAGTATTTATGCCTATTTATTGAATAAGAATAATCCAAAATGTGCCACATCGTCACTAGGATTTTGTTATTTATATTACCTAAACATTCTGCAACAGATTCATTTTGTTGTAAAAATATGTCATAGGAACATACAGTTTTAATGTGTTTAAACACCTACAGATTCAGGGTTTCTTTGAGCAGAGCAATATTCTTTAAAAAGTATGCTAATTTTCAAGAAACATATTGTACTCCACTTTTTCACTGCTTGAAGTTGATGCAGACTTCTTGATCACTTAGAATGAAAACTTTAAAAACATTTTTTACAAAAATTTGATGGAGGGGGATGGAGGCTCAAGAGGGAGGGGATATATATATAATTATGGCTGATTTGACTTGTATGACAGAAACCAAAATTATATGGTAAAGCAACTATTTAATTAAAAAATTAAAAAAAATAAAGGCCAAAGAATGTGAACATAAAGAAAGAGAAGTGAACATAAAGAATCAGTATCTTTATAGTCTCCACCTAGATTTAACAATCATTAATGACCATAAAAAAGGTTAAGCACCGAAGAATTGATGCTTTCAAATGGTGGTGCTAGAGAAAACTATTGAGAGTCCCTTGGTCAGCAAGGAGATCAAACAAGTCAATCCTCAAGAAAATCAACCCTGAATATTCATTGAAAGGACTGAAGCTGAAGCTTCAATACTTTGGCCACCTGATGCAAAGAGCCGACTCACTGGAATAAAACCCTGATGCTGGGAAAGGTTGAGAGTGGGAGAAGAAGTTGATAGAGGATGAGGTGCCTGGATGGCATCATCG
>NW_011495077.1:1168054-1168581 GCF_000754665.1 Bison bison bison | reverse complement strand
AGAAAGGCAGTGATTTTAAGGTACACTGCTTATGCCTTTATCTTGAATAAGAATAATCCAAATCATGCAAGATCATCACTGGTGGTTTTCTCACTAATTCTACCTGTGTAGTCAGTGACAGAGTTCATTGTTGACTTACAAATATGTCACATGGACATACAGTTCTAGTTTGTTAAAACACTTACAGAATCAGGGTTTCTTTGAGCAGAGCAGTATTCTTAAAAAATATGCTAATTTTCAAGAAACATGTTATACTTTTCACTGCTTAAACTTGCTGCAGATTTCTTAGGGATGAAAACATAAAAATGTTTTTATAAAGTTTTTGATATATAAAAAAGGGGGAGTAAAATCAGTATTTTTAGACTCATCACTTACTTCTAGTAATCATTAATGTTTGCTTTATTGGCTATTTTAGTGAAGTGTTTAAAAATAAATAATAGACAAACCCACAGCAAACATTATCCTCAATGGTGAAAAATTGAAAGCATTTCCTCTAAAGTCAGGAACAAGACAAGGGTGCCCACTTT
>NW_011495077.1:1162634-1166298 GCF_000754665.1 Bison bison bison | reverse complement strand
TAGAATGTCTCACTGTCTGGAATTGTCTAGCTGTTTTTTTTGTGGAATCCTTTAACTTGTACTTCTAGCTCCTTTGTCTTCTGCTAGAACTAATGACTATAGGCTTCGTTTGTTTGTTTGTTTTTGGCAGGAATACTGTGAAGGGAGGTAGTGTCCTGTGTCATGCTAGGATAGCCATAATGACTTGATGAGGCTGATCCAGCCCTAGGATAAGATGGGGACAGAAAAATCTATCTTTTGTAAAATTACATATTCCCATTGTAATCAGCAGGTAATCTGAGATTTTGCAATGTTTTAAAACTTTTTCTTTTGGCTTGGAGTATATTTTTCTGCCTGATGTTTTGCATGCAACCAGAAGCTAGTCACATTTCTTCCTCCTGTAACTGCGAATGCCTCCAGTCTGCTATACACAAAATGAATGTTATAAACTCATCATTAGATGCTGAAATATTAATATCTAAAAGAATCTGCTTTTTTTTAAAAAATAAGTAACCTAAGGAAGATACATGACATTTCTGCTCTACAAATGAGAATTTCATAAAAAGTGTTGTATTTGTGAATTGTTTATATTCCCTGAAATGGGATCTTCAGTTTTTATTTTGATCAAGCTGCTGTATTCTATCTTCTAAATCATAAGCTCCATTATTTTGAGCAACCTGGGAGGAAGCCTAGGTAGAGTTTTCTTTCTCTGTGCACTGCTTTTTCTCTTATAGGCTCACAAAGAGCAACTGGAGCTGGTGTGGTAACTGGTGACTGTAATCCCAGTAAGAAGGGGTTAATCCCTGTGCTCTAGGATCAGACACAAGCAGGGTCAGAAGAGTGAAGGAGAGGCCAGGACTGGTCAGCTGTTAGACCTGTGGGATTCACATTGATTGATGCTCTGATTGACAGAAATTTTTAATTCCCAGGAAATATCTTTCAAAAATACATAATGTCAGTGGGTAGAGACTGGTGGCGCCTCTACTCTGGGATGAGGAGGGAGCTTAGTGGCATTAGGTCAGAGAGATGATTCCTGACTCTGAAATAACATTCCCAGTGGGGGTAGGTTTTGTGGCATCTTCAAGGACCAGCTCAAGATTCATCTCCAAGAGCTCTTCCCAGCTAACTCTACCCAACAAGAATTTCTCAGCTACCCTCTCTTTGCTTGCTTTGTGATAACTCAGATTTTTCTTGTGAAAGGTCTGTGCTCTTTGTTACATCACTGGGTCATTTGTCCAGTGCTGCCTCATAATGTCCTTCTGGCCATCTCTACTCCCTCACTTGTTAGTTTTCTCATCAGAAAGAGACACAAGAACTGTCAGGATTTGGGGATTCAGTGTCAGATTTTTCTTCTTGTAGATCTGCTTCTGGTTATGGTCTTTAGAACATGTTGGTGTATGACCCAGTGCACAGGCTATGGTCATCTTTATTTCCAGCCCTTTATTTCTTCCATGATGTTCTCTTTAATTTTGCCATTGGTATATGTAATAAATGTTGTTAAATTGTGGCGAGATTATTTATTTTGCTGACTTTGGTGATGCCTGTTCATTCTGAGACTATTAGAGTAGACACACAGGTAAATCTCTTTCAATAAAGGAGTCAGCGGGAAGGTAGTTTGTGTATTGTTTCCTCATGATGCTCAGATGTTGGCTCTTGATGCTGAGACATATGCAATGGATAACACTTGGGATTTTTAAACAAATGCTTAGTACACTTCGACCTCTGATACGTAGTCACAGTGAAACACAGTAGTACAAAAACAGTCTTCTTCTTTTATCCTTTCCTTGGAAGTTCACCATCATCACACCTTGTCATCTAGAATACCTCAGAAATCTCCTTTCTCTAATGCTCTTATTGTGGTTAATGAAATAAAACTTAGTTGCAAAAATTATTACATTACACAAATTAATAAGTAAAACACGAAGTACCCAAAGGGTAAATGTACAAAGGACAAATGAAGAAAGTCATTCATTGGTTAACAGATTTAGAAAAACATTTTAACCCTCCAGAAATAAAAAATGTAAATGAAACATTAGCAAACCATTAAGAAATAACTGGGTTTTTAAGCAATGTGTTGTTAGAAAAGTTGATGTTCCCAGTGGTGGTAAGATGATGGTAATAATATAAATTGTTATATATTTTTTGGAAAACAATTAAATAATATTTAAAAAGTGAAAATATTCTTACTAGGTTGAGCAAATATTTCCACTTTGGGGAATTTACTGTGAGAAAATACATATGTGTTTGAGTTTAAAGTGAGGTTTATTATCCTCAGAGAAGACAGAGTCCCCTTATATTTGATTCAAATTCAAAAATATTATACAAAAAGCAATATTATGATACTTTAATGGAATTCTTTGGTTTTACACAGTTAAGTACGGTTTAGTGAAGACATATTCACCTTTAATGATCTTAATCAAGGTTAGTTCATGGATACTACTAGAAGTCAGCTGATGAGCCTAGTGATAAAGATGACTAGACAATTTAGTAGCTATTCTTGGGGTATGCTTAGAAATTACAAGTGTTCAATATTGTTTAAATAAATCTTTTAAAGTAGATCTTTTGCTGTGGAAATCATGAATATTCACTTACAGTCTAAATGGCAATCAAAAGTTCTGTTTTGTGAATAGACATTGGGGTTCAAATATGTTTTAGTGAAACCTTCATATATGGATTCCTAATGGGCTATATTTCAAACAACTTAGTAATAGGTGAATGTGATATCCTTTTAAAAAATGTTTGAAGATTAAAAGAACACCTCTGCTGATGACAATACATGGATTTGAGGTATCCGTGAGAATTTAAATAAAATTGTATAAACAGAGTGGGAAAAAAGCTGTATTTCAGGACTAATGTCATATATAAGGGTTTAAAATGTAAATAATACTAAAGCAATATGTTAAAAATTTTAAGGTAGAATTGGACAAACTAGTGCTGATTTATAAGGGCATATAGAGAGTCAAGTTGGCTCAAAATCTTTATTTTGAATCTTCTGAGAGAAAGTGGGGGACTTACTTCAGTACATATAATAAATACATACATGGCTTCCCTGGTGGCTCAGCAGTAAAGAATCTGCCTGCAATTCAGGAGTCACAGGAGACACAAGTTCTATCCCAGGGTCAGAAAGATCCCCTGGAGGAGGGCATGGCAACCCACTTCAGTATTCTTGCCTGGAGAATCCCATGGACAGAGGAGCCTGTCTGGGCTATACAGTCCATGGGGTTGCAAAGAGTCAGACATGACTGGAATAACTGAGCACACACACACACACACACGCAGACACACACACACATATGTATATACACATGGCTTTTCCTATATACATACATACGATAATTTTAAATAATGTAAAGCTCTCTATATATACACATTCATTATAGCATTCTTTATTATAAGACAATGTAAAAACTGATTGAATTCTAAATTACAAGGAAATTGATAAAACAGTGTGTTTCCAGATATGATGTTAATGTACTTCATTAAATACTGATTATGAAAAGTGTCTAATAACACAGAAAATTGATTGTATAATGTTTAAAAGATACAGGTGTGTATGTGGAATACGATTACATGTACAGACTATTAAATAATCTATATATTAAACTTGAATGAAACATATCAAAAGAGTAACTTTTGATATATAGTAGTTGCTTTTTTGGTGGTAGTCCGGATTTTCTCTTGATGT
>NW_011495077.1:1157528-1161115 GCF_000754665.1 Bison bison bison | reverse complement strand
ATGGTGACAGAGTGTGGGAATTTCTGAGAAGCAGGTTCTCATGCCCTTGCCCTGGTGGATGTTTCTTGGGTAGTTGGTGGTTGTGTCCCCCATCTGTTGGGAACTGGCCCAAAGCCAAAAGCTTTTGTTTTCTGAATAAGAAAGGAACTCAGATGTGGGGTGTCAGGGGGTACAGCAACCACAGGATGTGGACACTCTGGGTCTCTGGTGCCTCCTTAGGAAAACCTATCTGCTGGGTTAGGTGGGTGGTGAGAAGCCTGAGTCAGCAGGGAACTTAAGAAGTTTCCTAGCACCCAGGTCCCATGCATCCCACCATTTTCCACCTCTCTCTTAGCACATGGATTCCCTGGTGGCTCAGACGGTAAAGCGTCTGCCTACAATGCGGGAGACCTGGCTTCGACCCCTGGTTCGGGAAGATCCTCTGGAGAAGGAAATGGCAACCCACTCCAGTACTCTTGCCTGGAAAATCCCATGGACAGAGGAACCTGGTGGGCTACAGTCCATGGGGTCGCAAAGAGTCGGACACAACTGAGTGACTTCACTTCCACTTTCTTAGCACATGAGCTTTTCCAGGGATATTAGCCAATGTGTATAGTCAGATCTGACTTCATGGATCAGTGTGATGACATCAACACTGCTGAACAAGGAGATCCTCCTTCAGATGTGGTGGAGACAAGATGGTTTGGAAAGTGGAAGCCAAGAGCAATGGCAGAATTATCCTAGCGAACACTCTATCAGAAAGAAAGCCATTTAGGAAAGAAGTTACTCTATTATTTCCTTCTGAAAATAGAGGTTAATAAATTTTGGTGCAAAACTATTTTCCTTCCATACACTCATTCTGCACTGATAGTTGAGTTAACTAGAATAGATAAGATGGAATCTCAGTTTCCATCACTGAATTTTCCATAAGCAGAACAGTATACAAGAGGTGGGAGAAATACAACCAAATGTAAAAATACAGTGTTTAGAGACCTGCTGCATACCTAGACTTGGAGCCTTTGCTTTGGAGAGAGGAGGAGATTTTACTCTGCAGTCAGATTCAGTTTCTTCACTTTGAGTCTGAAGGTTAACGAAGACTATGTTGACTTGGTCCAGGCTATTTTTGAGTAGGCCAAATCTGCCATATACATACATGATAGAATGACGTGTTGTATCAGAAAACACAAGCAAACCAGAGCTTTGGAGTTCTTTAAGGTGACAATGCTTCTTTCTTCCATTGAAAGCATATGATCTGAACAGCTCCCATTATGGTCCACAGAACTCCTGCTTCCGAGCCTTGCTCTGGAGCTTCATAAACCTATAAATTGTGTGAGTCTGAGACTCAGTTCTGAGCCTTTAGAAAAGTGATATATAGATAGCCCACTCTTTTTCAATGGCAGATTCCAGTGATGTAGCAACTGGACCTGGATTTAGGTAGGAACTTCCAAGTTTTTCTGGGTTAGGTGCCAACAAATATCATAATATTTATGGAGTTCAGGCTCAGTGCTGAAAAGATCTTTCACTATCTTATCCCATCAGAATGTGCAAACTGATTCTCTGGAAACAGATCTCTGAGAAAATGCCAACTAACGGTGCAAGGTATTCCTAACCTTCCAGACCTGCACAGTTAGGGGTAGGACTGAGAAGCAAAAAGCAGGAATAGGAAGGCCCCTGTTCTGTATCATTTCCTGGTTGAGATGCAAATGGTCTGGGAAATGTCACTGTGCAAGTTGTAAAACTCAGGGTGAGGAATCCTGGGAGAAAGAACTGAGTGGTGGAAGTTTGCAGAGTCTCAGTACTGTGAGTAGATGATAACTCTTTGTGAGTAAAATATAGATTATAAGAGTATAAAATGGAGGCTCAGGATCAAGATTAGAGAAATACATTGAGAAATAAATGCAGCAATGGACACCGAATCAATAGTTTGTTGTGGAACAATGACACAAAGGGCGTGTTTTATGGTTGCTGTTTGTTCCAAGGTTTCCAAGCTTGAGCTCTTTGCTCCCATTTGATGCCTGGGATAACAGAGAAATGGAAGAGGAATCTCTCCATAGAGTTGTCTAAATAAATGAAAAATTTTAATTTGTATGTTGACTTTGTAATGGAAATGAGAGAGCCCTTTGTGAGTTAGTTTCAGAAGGAAACACTGGAAAATAATCTAGAACATTTACAGAAAAAGATGAAATGCCATGCCTGGTGAATGGTCAGATTTAAACAGCTTGGAGTATATAATTTTCCATCAGAATATTGAACATGAGTTTGAGCAAACTCTGGGAGATAGTTGAAGAACAAGGAATCCTGGCCAGCTGCAGTCCATGGGGTCACACAGAGCTGGACATGACTGAGTGACTGAACCTCAACATCGGTAACAAAATTTCAGTGAACTTGGGTCTGGCTGCCTTGAGTGGAGTAAAAACGGCAGCTGCTTTTTTGGTGAGGGTTCAGTAGGGAGATACATGGGCAAGAAGTCTGAAGTCATGGTAGCCATGCTGAGAATTTCCCAGGGCAATTTCACTTTTGCTCTTACAGTTTCTGTAGAGGTCTCTTTGAGGTTTGTAATACTGTGCCCCCAGTCCAATCACAGTGCTACAGAGCTTTACAAAAACCTCCCCTTGGTTTTATCCTATCTGGCCTCTGAGAAGGCCCTCTGCCAGAGATTTCTCTAATTCGCGATATAACAAGATCAGACTCTTGGCTGTAGGTCACAGCAGGCTAACCTGGATGCTCCAGTCTGAGGCCCTTCTAACCTGTTGCCGGGATCTTCCCTGGAGTTTGTGACTAGAATGGACTTTCAGAAATCATCACGTCTTCTCCCATCTGTGCTTTCTGGCCAGTCTGCTCTCAGATGGTTTCCCACAGAGGAGTCTGTCAGACCTGAATGTCTCAACTGGGTCCTACAAGGTGTAGGTAGGCAGAAGATGCTTGTGCTCAATGTAATTTCTGCTTTCACCTGCTAAGCTCCCAAATCACCTCTGCTGGCTACAGTTTGCATATGGAAGGTATTATGTAGTTGAAAGGGCTTTCACCTAAACTTCAGAGTTTCATCCTCTCCATTGTCTAGCTTGAGACTGAATTCAGGGCCGGGAGCCCATATGCTGCTTTGTGAGACTTGGAAAAGGCAACTTGCTGGGCAAATGCAGAGGCAGCTTCTAGAGTTCAAGTTGGCAAACAGAGGGCACATTTGTGAGTTTTTTTCATAAAGGCTTCTCTTTCTCCAACTGATGCAACTCCACACCAGGAACTTGGCTCAGCCAGCAGAGCTTAGAGTGAGTTTCAGCTACCTGTCCCCTTGGTCAAGGATTCTTGTGCCAGTTAATTGCATCAACCTGAGTTAAGCATAACTGGATTAAGGACATTTTTTTGTGTGTGGTTTGCTCCATACCATGGACAAGGGAGCTTGGTGGGCTGTTGTCCATGGGGTCGTACAGAGTTGGACATGACTGAAGTGACTTAACATGCATGCATGCATTGGAGAGGGAAATGGCAACCCACCCCAGTGTTCTTGTCTGGAGAATCCCGGGAATGGAGGAGCCTGGTGGGCTGCCGTCTATGGGGTCACACAGAGTCGTACACGACTGAAGCAACTTAGCAGCAGCAGCAGCCATACC
>NW_011495077.1:1153881-1155315 GCF_000754665.1 Bison bison bison | reverse complement strand
AAAAGTGAAAGTGAAGTCACTCAGTCGTGTCCGACTCCTAGCAACCCCATGGACTGCAGCCTACCAGGCTCCTCCGATGGGATTTTCCAGGCAAGAGTACTGGAGTGGGGTGCCGTTGCCTTCTCTGACAAGTTTCCCTAAAACCTATTTTTTGCCTAAAAGCTTAGATTTTTATCATCAGCAGCGATGGTCCATTGCTTTTCTTGATGTGACAGGCCCAGTTCACTCATTTTCAAGAAAATGCCTGACAGCTACCCAAGTCTGAATACCCATAGGTTGTCAGACATTCTTTCAAAGTATGCACAAAATGGCTAGCTCAGTTCACAACTCAAACAATCGCACAAAGATTTTCCCTTGAGATAATATAGTAATTTGAAATGCAGCAGAAGTGCTGTATGTACACTTCCACTTTTGTCTCACAGAATGCTAAAAAGACATACACTCAAGGTTAGAGATTTCATAAAATTAATAGTTTCATTTGTTTTTCAAGGCTATGAATTGAACTGTGTCCTCTCCAAATTAATATGTTACTTATCCTTAAGCTTCATATCTCAGGATGTAATTGCATTTGGAGATATGACTGTTAAATAGATAATTTAGTTAAAAGAGGCCATTTGATTTGCATTAAAATGAACTCTATGCCAGTCTGACTAATGTCTTAAGAGAAGAGGAAATTTGTATACACAAAGAGAAGAGATACAGGGATAGGCATGTATGGAGAAAAGTCCATATAAGGGCACAGTGAGTCGATGACCAAATCCAAGCCAAGGAGGGAGGGCTCAAAGACATACCGGCTCTGTGGGAAACTTGATCTTGAATTTCTAGCCTCAGAACTGTGAGAAAATAAATTTCTGTTAAGTCTCCTAATCTGTAGTATTTTCTTATGGCAGCCCTAGCCAGCTAGTCTCATATTTTTTATGTGAAACTGGCTTTGTTTGCCCTGCAAATATATAGCAATGAAGAATACAATGACCACTAATACAGAATTGAGGCTACTGACTTCACTTACGCTAAGGAACCATCAGTTTTACTCACCAATGCTTTTGCAATATTAAGGCAAATGTCAACACTAGGATGAAGGCAAATATTGCTTTGATATTATTATGAAAATAATTCTGACCTCATGGACTCCCTGAAAAGATCTTTGGGCCCCTAGATGTCCATGGAGCTCTACTTTGAGAACTTTTTTCCTAATTTATGTAGTTTGTGTTGCCAAAGCTGAAATGGCAGCAGTCAATCCAAGTTTTCTCTGCTGTTTCACCACTCTTTTTTTAAAATTAAAAAAAAATTTTTTTTTTTTCACATCAGGTTTATTTTATTTTATTTTATTTTTTTTGGATCAGAAAACAAAATTTTTTTTTAATTTAATTTTATTTTTAAACTTTACAATATTGTATTGGTTTTGCCAAATATCGAAATGAATCCGCCACAGGT
>NW_011495077.1:1150010-1151202 GCF_000754665.1 Bison bison bison | reverse complement strand
CAGTGCACCAGCCCTGAGCACCCTGTCTCATGCATCAAACCTGGACTGGTGATCTGTTTCACATAATATACATGTTTCAATGCTATTCTCTCAAATCATCCCACCCTCGCCTTCTCCCATAGAGTCCAAAAGACTGTTCTATACATCTGTGTCTCTTTTGAACAACCAGTCTTTTTAAAATTTCTCTACTTCTTTCCAAATACCTTTTACAGAGGTTTTTAAAAACAAGAATACAATCAAATACTATGCACTCAATAACATTGCTAAATCCTAGAAGTTTCTTTAATCTGTAATAGTTCTTCTACTGCTTTCCCTCCACTGTACTGTGTTTTCTTTCATTACATTGATTATTGAAGGGGCTGGACCTATCGTCCTGTAGAATGTCTCACCTTCTGGATTTGTCTAGTTGTTTCTTTGAGTAATCCTTTAATTGTTATTCTAGCTCCTTTGTCTCCTGCTGGAACTAAAGCTTGGATTGTTGTTGTTTAGTTGCTAAGCTGTGTCCAACTCTTTGTGACTCCATAGATTGTAGCCCACCAGGCGCCTCTGTCCATGGGATTTCCCAGGCAAGAATACTGGAGTGGGTTGCCATTTCCTTCTCCAGGAGATCCTCCCAACCCAGGGATTGAACCTGCATCTTCTGCATTGGCAGATAGATTTTTTTACTAGTGGGCCACCTGGGAAGCCAAAGGTTGCAGTAGGCTTCATTTATTTGTTTATTTTTGTTGGGAATACTGTGTATGAGAAGTTGTATCCTGTGTATGACATCAATCACATCAGGATAGACATAATGACTTGATGAGGCTAAGATCCATCACTAGAATAAAGTTAGGTGAGAAAAACCTATCTTTTGTAAAGTTTTGTATTCCCATTGCAATCAGCGAGGTATCTGAAATTTTGCAATGTTTTAAAACTTCATTTTAACTTAGAGCATTTTTTTCTATATGATTTTTCTTATGTGAAACCCAAATAGTAACATTTCTTCTTCCTGTAAATGTAAATGCCTCCAGTCTGCTATGATGTGCTTGTGAGCTAAGTCGTGTCCAACTCTGTGCGACCGTGTGGACTGTAGCCCGCCAAGCTCCTCTGTCCATGGGATTTTCCAGGCAAGAATACTGGAGTGGGGTGCCGTTTCCTCCTCCAGGGGATCTTCCGACCCAGAGATTGAACCCAAGTCTCTTATGTCTACCTG
>NW_011495077.1:1148030-1149910 GCF_000754665.1 Bison bison bison | reverse complement strand
TGTCTACCTGCATTGGCAGGTGAGTTCTTTACCACTAGGGCCACATGGGAAGCCCTCAGTCTGCTGTACCAGAAATGAATGCTATAAGCTCATCACTAGGTGCTGGAAAATTAACTGCTAAAAGAATCTTCTTTTTAAAAAATATATAACCCAGGGAAGACATGCTCCGTTTCTGCTCTAAAAATGAGAATTTCATCAAAAGTGTTTTATTTGTGAATTGTTTATATTTCTTGAAGTGGGCTCTTCTGATTTTATTTTATTGAGCTGATGTCTTTTATTCTTTTAAGCTGGTGATCCCCTACCTTTTTGGTACCAGGGACCAAAAAGGAAGACAGTCTTTCCACAGACCAGGGGTGGGTTGGAGGATGGTTTCAGGATGATTCAAATGCAGTACGTTTATTATGCCATGGCTGAGCTGACAGGAGGCAAAGCTCAGTCGGTAATGCAAGTGCTGGGGAGCAGCTGTAAATACAGATGAAGCTTCACTCAGTCACCTGCTTCTCACCATCTGCTGTGTGGCCCAGTGTCTAACAGGCCTCAGACTGGTACTGCTCTGTAGCCTGATGGTTGGGAACCCTTGCTTTAAGCCACCTGTCCAGCTATTTTGGACAATCTAGGTAGAAGCCTAGGTAGTTTTCGTCCTGTATCGGTTGCTTTTTCTCCTGTGGACTTGAAAAGAGCAATTGTAACTGATGTGCTAACTGGTGATTGTAACCCCAAGACGAAAGGATGATCCTTGGGCTCTAGGATCAAACACACGCAAGATCAGGAGAAGAGTGAAGGGGAGTCCAAGACTGGTCAGCTCTCAGGCCTGTGGGATTCACACTGTTTGAGCCTCTGATTGAACAGATATTTTTCTGAGTTCCTAGGAAATATCTTTCAAAAACATGTAGTGTAAGTGGGTGGGGACTGTTGGTGCCTTTGCTCTGGGATGAGGAGAGAGCTTAGTGGCATTAGGTCGGAGAGAAGACTTCTGACTCTGAAATAACATTCCCAGTCGGGGTAGGTCTTGTGAATCTTCAAGGACCTTCTCAATGTCTCTCCAGGAGCTCTTCCCAGCTAACTCTACCCAATGAATATTTCCTTGCCACCACCTGTTTACTTACTTTGTGATAACTCCGGTTTTACTGGTAAAGGATCTGTTCTTTTCGTGACATCACTGGGTCATTTGTCCAGTGGTACCTAGTAATGGCCTTCTTGCCATTTCTACTCTCTCATTTGACATTTTCTTTTTTTTTTTTATCAGAACAAGGTATGAACTGTTAGTATTTGGGGATTCAGTGTCTGAATTTCACCTTATGGATATGCTTGTAGGTATGGAATTTATAAATACAGTATTTTAAAAAATGGTCTGTATATGATGGAATTCAGTTGATAAAAAGCACTTTCCAAGCACTTGTTTTATATCAGGCATTGGGTTGTTTAAAGGAGTAATTATTTATTTTTCAAAACTTTTCATTTTGTATTGGGGTATAGCTGATTAGGGACTTCCTGCATAGGTCAGCTGGTAAAGAACTCACCTGCAATGCAGGAGACTCTGGTTCAGTTCCTGGATTGGGAAGTTCCCCTGGAGAAGAGATAGGCTACCTACTCCAGTATCCTTGGGCTTTCTTGGTGGCTTAGACAGTAAAGAATCTGCCTGCAATGCAGGAGACCTGGGTTTGATCTGATCCCTGGGTTGGGAAGATCCCCTGGAGGAGGGCATGGCAACCCACTCAAGTATTCTTGCCTGGAGAATCCCCATGGACAGAGGAGCCTGGCTGGCTATAGTCCTTGGGGTTGAAAAGAGTCGAATACGACTGAGTGACTAAGCACAGCAGAGCACAGCAGAGCACAGCAGAGTTAATTGGCACATAGCCAATTAACAATGTTGTGATAGT
>NW_011495077.1:1141089-1147206 GCF_000754665.1 Bison bison bison | reverse complement strand
GAGCCCAGAAAAATAAAGTCTGCCACTGTTTCCACTGTTTCCCCATCTATTTCCCATGAAGTGATGGGACCAGATGCCATGATCTTCGTTTTCTGAATGTTGAGCTTTAAGCCAATTTTTTCACTCTCCACTTTCACTTTCATCAAGAGGCTTTTGAGTTCCTCTTCACTTTCTGCCCTAAGGATGGTGTCATCTGCATATCTGAGGTTATTGATATTTCTTCCGGGAATCTTGATTCCGTCTTGTGCTTCTTCCAGCCCAGAGTTTCTCATGATGTACTCTGCATAGAAGTTAAATAAGTTGTTAGTGTATTTGATAAATGTTGTTAAAATGTGGTGGGATTACTTATAACTGATTACTTCGTGGTAGTCATTCATATTTGAAACTATTGCAGTAGATTCGTGTGTATGTATGTACTCAGTTGTGTCTGACTCTTTGTGACCCTATGGACTGTAGCCCACCAGACTCCTCTGTCTGTGGAATTTTCCAGGCAAGAATACTGGAGCAGGTTGCCCATTCCTACTCCAGGGGATCTTCCCTACCCAGGGATTGAACCTGCATCTTCTGCATGGGCAGGCAGATTCTTTACCACTGATCCATCTGGGAAGCCCTGTAGCGAAAGATAATATGGACTAAATTCCTAAAGAAAGGAGTCAAGGGGCAAGTGGGCAGCAAACTCATACATTATTTCCCCATGAGATTCAGAGGACTCCTCCTAGTTCTGAGACATACACAGTAGATCATAGCACAGATTTTGAACAAAGGCTTAATACACTTAAACCTCTGTGGTACGCTGTCACAGTGAAACACAGTAGTACAATAACCTTCCTCTTCTGCTTTTTTTCTTCCTTGGCACTTTGCCATCACCACCCTCTGCCATCTAGATTGTCTCAGCTATCTCGTCTTGCCAGTGCTGTTATTGTGGTTAAAGGCAGTGGAACTCAGAGGCACAACATTACTACAATTACACAAGTCAATAAGATCTTAAAAGATAAATGGGCAAAGGATAAATGAAAAAACTTACTCATTGGTTAAATCAGTCACTTAGAAAAGTGTTTTAATCCTCTAGTAATAAAAAATGTAAATAAAGAAATAATAAACTAGTTTTGGGGCAGATGTTTAAGTAATACTTTTGTTAGAAAATGTGATGTTTCCTATACTGGCAAGATATTGGTAGCAATTTATATTGCTTTATTTTTATTGCAAGCCAATTAGGCAATATCAAGAGGGTGAAATATTCATACTTGCTTGAGTAAATATTTCCATTTGGGGGAATTTACAGTGAGAAAACACTATATGTGTTTGAATATGAGGTGAAGCTTATAATCCTCAGAGAAGAGACGGCTCCCTTATATTTGATTCCTTACAAAAGTACAGAAAACAACATTACAATACTTTTATGTAATTCTTTGATTTTGCACAGTTAAGTCTAGCTTAGTGAAGGCACATCCACCTCTAATGATGTTAATGAATGCTAGTTCACGGATACCTCTGGAAGTCAGCTGATGAGCTTAGTGAAAAAGATGACTAATAAGTTTAACAACCACTTAGTCACTATTCTTAGTAACTATTCTTGGGAGTAAGGCTTTGAAATTACAAGTATTCAAATTGCTTAAACAAATCTTAGCAAGTAATTTTTGTGGAAATTATGAATATTCACTTATAGGAGACATGACAATGAACATTTTGTGAATAGACATTGTGGTTCAAAATATTTTAGCTTCATATATGGATTACTAATGTGCTATAATTCAATCAAGTGAGTTTGATATGCTCTCAAGAAATGTTTGAATATTTAAAAATGCAGCTCTACTAGTGATAAATACTTTGCTTTGAGATGATTGAGAGGAATTGAAAAAAATTCTGTGAACTATGAGAAAAAACAAAAACAAGTATATCAAAATTAATATATTGATGCTATTTTATATGAAATGTGATTTTAAATATGCATGTGTAACAAAATAATACATTAAAGATTTAAAGAAACATTTGACAATTTATCTATCCTTCTTAGGGTTTATATAATCAAGTTGGCTAAGAACCTTTATTTTGAATCCTTTATTTGAGAGAGAGTGTGACTTACATATATACAAACTTCATATACGTATATATATATATATGAAATTTTGCTCACATACAATAGGATAATTTTAAATAATGAAAAGTTATATACAGATGTGTTCATCACAGCAATTTTTATAATAGAAATGTAGAAGCTGCCTAAATTTTCCATTGTAACAGTACTGATTATACCATACCTTATTCTTGGATACAATATTAATGTAGCTTATTAAAAATACTGTTAATAAAAAGTACCTAATAAAGTAGAGAATTGATTTCATAATGTTGTGAAAGTTGCTCAGTCATGTCTGACTCTTTGTGACCCCATGGACTATACAGTCCCTGGACTTCTCCAGGCCAGAATACTGGAGTGGGTAGCCTTTCCCTTCTTCAGGGGATTGAACCCAGGTTTCCTGCATTGTGGGGCAGATTCTTTACAAGCTGAGCCACAAAGGAAGTCCAAGAATACTGGAGTGCGTAGCCCATCACTTCTCCGGAGGATCTACCAAACCAGGAATTGAACTGGGGTCTCCTGAATTGCAGGCAGATTCTTTACCAACTGAGCTATCAGGAAGCCTTCATAATGTTGAAATAGATACAAATATGTATATGGGATATAATTACATATACAGAGTGTGTAATAAATTATACATTGAGAAAGAAAGTGGGAAAGGATATACCAAAATAGCAACTGTCTTTCCTTTTTGGTGACAGTCCTGATTGTCTTTCAACATAGATGCTATAATGAATTCTC
Organism: Bison bison bison; assembly: GCF_000754665.1. NCBI lineage: Eukaryota > Metazoa > Chordata > Mammalia > Artiodactyla > Bovidae > Bison > Bison bison. Next base: position 1,144,391 of record NW_011495077.1, on the reverse strand, counting down.
CAGAGGAAAAGAACTCAGGTCATTGAGTTCTAGCACTCAACGATGAGGACAAACTTTCTAGTGTATTCATCCCCCCGAACTTACTCTCTCACAAGTATATTTGCTTCACTGTCAAATGGCTGTCAACTGTAAAAAGAAATTCCTGGTATTGAATTTGAATTTTTTTTTCATATCTATATCTACATCTAGATCTATATCTGGAAATCTCTGTCTCCATCTATCTATCATCTTCATTTTTCCCTTTTTGGTCCCAGTTCCTCCCTCTGCTGCAGACAGGTTAATGTTCTCTATCTTACTAGACACAGGGAAAGAACTATCCACTCTGGGAGACTCCAGACTCTCCTTCTTGTCTGATCCACACTGAGCCTCCAAACAAAGGGAGAATGTGCTTCTATCTTTCATTCAAGGCAGGGTCCTAAAGCTTTGAAAATTCTGCCATGGTTGCTTTAGTCTTAGCTCATGGCGACTTCCTTGGTGGCTCAGATGGTAAAGTGTCTGTCTACAATGCGAGAGACCTGGGTTCGATCCCTGGGTTGGGAAGATTCCCTGGAGAAGGAAATGGCAACCCACTCCAGTACTCTTGCCTTGAAAATCCCATGGAGGAGCTTGGTGCAGGCTATTGTCCATGGGGTCGCAAAGAGTTGGGCACTACTGAACGACTTCACTATTGTCTCTATTAAATACAACATTCCCTCCCTCTCACCCCAGCCTTAGAAAACCTAAAGCCTCCATCAGTTTCCATTGTCCACTAAATTACTATTACCTGATTTCAGGTCATTTTTTGACACCAGGTTTTGATGGAAACAGAATAAAAGCATATGAGGGATGCGATAGTGAGGAGGACCCAAGGAAAGGGCCCAGCAAGACGTGGATGAGGAGCCATAGATGATCTACTTTATAGTTTGCAAAGGGCTGGCAGCCTCCCTTAGCTACTGCCGAGACTTTGGATCATTCCAGCTATAGCTAAGCACTTCTTTTGGTGAAGTCTGCAAGAATCAAGGATTGTGTACTCCTTGAAAGCACATATTATCTCTCAGAGATGTTAAGAAAATACACATCCTAATACTGATGTTTTTATTTTCTAGGAAGTATTGGGTCACAATCAATTCTAGTGATAAACACTCTGTGTCTTTACAAATAAATACTCAGTGTTTTCCCTGGAACTAATATCTTTGTTTCTTTCCTTGTACTTTGTACCCATGCTTCCTATTTTCCTTTGTTTTACCAAGTAGGCAGTGGACAGAAGGGACCATTTTGTTGGGTCACAAAGGTAGCAAAAGAAATATACAGACTTAGGAAAAGTCAAGATACAATCTCTTACAGATAGTTGAAGTACAAGGACATCCTTGCAAAGCCTGGCACAAATAACAATAACTTTCTCATGAGCAGACTCCCCAGCCCCATTGTCCTACATGTGGAGAAAAGGAAGGTCCTGCTGCTCACAGCTCTGAAAGTCTGCCTGTGTGTGATCACCACGTGGATTCAGAGAGTGAGCTGGACAAGGTCAGTGATTTAAGAAGGCATTCTGTCCAAGTCTTATATAGATTGGCAGGCATGTCTAAAGTACATGTAAAGTTGTGATACTTGTGATACCTGTTTTCCAATAATTCCCTGAACTCCCGGCCTCTTAAACTTAGCCATCACTCAGGTTCCTCAATTCCCAACAGGCAGCATTAAATCTTTGAAGATGCAAAGGAGTGAGTCTCCCAGGTGCTCTCTTTGGGCAGGTGTCAGATGGGATCAGAAGTATGGGAATTTCTGAGAAGCAGATTCTCATGCCCTGCCCTGGGGGATGCTTCCTGGGTAGTTGGTGGTTGTGCCCCACATCTGTTATAAACTGGCTGAAAGCCAGCAGCTTTTGTTTTCTGAATAGGAAAGTAACTCAAATGTGGGGTGTCAAGGGGTGCAAGAACCACAGGATGTGGATATTCTGGGTCTCTGGTACCTCATAAGGAAGTCACATCTGTTGTAATAAGCAGGTGGTGAGAAGCCTGAGTCAGCAGTGGACTTGAGCAGTTTCCCAACACCCGGCTCCCATCCATCCCACCACTTTCCACCTCTCTCTTAGAACATAGGCTTTCCCTGGTTTATTGGACAATCTGTGTAGTCAGGTGTGACTTCTGGGATCAGTGTGATGGCATCAACTATGCTGAATAAGGAGATCCTCCTTCAGATGTGGTGGAGACCAGATGGCTTGGGGTGTGGAAGCCAAAAGGCAATGGCAGAAACATCCTAATCCCTTGTGGCAAAACTTCTGTTAGAGAGAATTTTCTCCTGAAACTAGAGATTAGTAAATCTTGGTGCAAAATTATCCTCCCTCCATACACTCAATCTGCACTGACAGTTGAGTTAATTAGCATATGTGGATGGAGTCTCAATTTTCATCATAGAATTCTGTGTATGCAGAAACTATGTACAGGAAGTGGGAGAAATATATCCAAATGTAAAAACAAGGTGGGTAGAGACTTGCTTTATACGTAGCCCTTGGAGTCTGTACTGAAGAAATGGGAAGATTTTACTCTGGAGTCAGTTTCACTTCTTTCACTTTGAGTCTGAAGACTAACAAAGACTGTTGACTTGGTCTAGGTTATTTTTGTGTAAACCAGATCTGTCATAAATACATGGTAGAATGAGGTGTGGTATCAGAGAACACAAGTAGAGCAGAGAGTTGGAGTTTTGAAGGTGACAACTCTTCTTTCTTTCTTCCATTGAAGGTGTATAATCTGGACAGCTCCCATCATAGTCCACAGAACTGGTGCATCCCAACCTTTGTCCTGGAGCTTCGTAACCCAAACCTCAGGTAGAATTTAAGATTCAGCACTGCAACTTTAAAACAGTGGTATGTGTAGAGCCCATCCTTCTTCCCTTGTGCTTCCTGTTTGGGTTCCCCTGGGCTTCCTTGGGCTTTCCTTGGGCTTCCCTTGTGGCTCAGCTGGTAAAGAATCCACCTGCAGTTTCATCCACCTCATTAGAACTGATTCAAATGTATTCTTTTTAATGGCTGAGTAATACTCCATTGTGTATATGTACCACAGCTTTCTTATCCATTCATCTGCTGATGGACATCTAGGTTGCTTCCATGTCCTGGCTATTATAAACAGTGCTGCGATGAACATTGGGGTACACGTGTCTCTTTCCCTTCTGGTTTCCTCAGTCTGTATGCCCAGCAGTGGGATTGCTGGATCATAATGCAGTTCTATTTCCAGTTTTTTAAGGAATCTCCACACTGTTCTCCATAGTGGCTGTACTAGTTTGCATTCCCACCAACAGTGGAAGAGGGTTCCCTTTTCTCCCTTTAATTT
>NW_011495077.1:1140473-1140612 GCF_000754665.1 Bison bison bison | reverse complement strand
AAAAAAAAAAAAAAAAAAAAAAAAACTTGACCCTGGGCAAGTTAAAAGATCTCTATCTTGGTTTCATCAAATGTACATGAGGGTAGATAATCATTATTAAAAAAAAAAAAAAAAGAATCCACCTGCAATGCGGGAGACC
>NW_011495077.1:1135217-1140328 GCF_000754665.1 Bison bison bison | reverse complement strand
AGGCCTGGGTTCTATCCCTGGGTTGGGAAGATCCCCTGGAGAAGAGAAAGGCTACCCACTCCAGTGTTCTGGCCTAGAGAATTCCATGGACAGTCCATGGGATCCCAAAGAGTCAGACATGACTGAGCGACTTTCACTCACTTCACATCCTTCTTCCAATAGCAAATTACAGTGATGAAGTAGGTGGACCTGGATTTAGGTAGAAACTTCCAATCTTTCTGAATCAGACTATTTCTTTAATAGTCACAGTATCAGTGGAATTCAAGCTTGATCCCCAAAAGATATGCTTCACACGTCTTCTCCCCTCAGAACATGCAAAATGCTGCTCTGGAAACAGATCTCTGAGAAAATGCCCATCAGTGGCACAAGGTGGTGCTGTCTAGACTTGGAGGGGTAGGGGTAGGATTGAGATGCAAAAAACCAGAGTAGGAAGGGACCATGTTGCATCGCTTCCCTGTTGAGATGTAAACGATCTGGGAACCATCATTGCTGGAAGGTGTAAAGCTCAGGATGAAGGAGACTGGGAGGATTTCAAAGAGGAAAGTTTGAATTTATCAAGTGGAAGCCCAATGGTCAATATTAGAGAAAGATATTGAGAAGTAAATACCACAGAAGACACTGCGAGAAATTGACCATGAACAAATGACATGGAGGGGATGTTTATGGTGACTATTTGTCCAGAGATTTCCAAGCTTGAGCTCCTTGCTCCTGGAAGGTGCCCAGGATAACAGAAGAATGGAAGAGGAAGTCCCTCCATAGAGGTGTGTGACAAAAATTAATAATTTCACTTGTATGTTGACCTTATAATGGAAATACAAAAGCACAGGACAGCCTTTTGGCTGTTGGCTTCAGAAAAGAAATACTAGAAAATAAAAATAAGCCAGAATATTTATAGAAAAAGAGGAAATTCAGTGCTTAACGAATGGTCAGATTTTATATAGTTTGGAACTTGCTATTTTCCATCAGAAAGTTGATAACAACATTTCAGTGAACTTGGATCTGGATGCCTCATGTGGAATAAAAGTGGCAGCTGCTCTTTTGTGTGAGTTCAATAGGGAGACACAGGGGACGACTGGTCTGATCCCTGATTCTGCTGTTTAGCAGGGCTTCTGGCTCAGAAACACATTGAAATGTCTTGCGTTCTTCAGGTCTTTTGTTTTCAAATGCTGTTCAGGGCTGTTATTACACCTGAGGATATTACTTTTCTCACCTTGTGTACGTACGATGTCAGACACCCTGTACTGACACAGATGACTAATTTACAAGCATTACCTAAGTCTAATTAATATCAGTACCTGAAGTAGTTTATAAAGATTGGATTCTGAGGCTATAATTTAGGAATATAGACTTTCGGTCTTTTTCTTACTGGCTCCCAATATAACCAGATAATTCTCTGTCTGGTTTCTTGAGGGCCAAGTTACTTTTTTGCAGAACCATTCTTAGCCATTCTTTAACCATTTTTAAAACCTAGGGGAGTGTAAGACTACAGAGAAGCCACAGCCCAAAGCCCAGGCTGCTGACTTGAGCACAGATGGGAGAATGTTAACGGCCAAGAAATATGAGGTCTTTGGCTCTTTTCCCAGAACTGCCAGGCTAAGACCTTGGCAGAGACCCAACAGGAAACTGAACTCTATTTGCATATCCTTTTATACATGGGAGATTAAAAGCTTCAACCTTGAGTGATCACAGTTTTTGAAAAATCCCGATGAGGCATTAAAGAGGAGGAGGAGTGTCCCAAGGGAGGTGAGCTGGAGGCAAAGTAAGGTAGGTCTGAGGTTAGCACTGACTTTCAATCCCCTTTGATTAACCATGAGTGTATTTTGTTTAGTTCTTTTTCTGATTTTATCCTTATCGAGTCACATAAAGGAATCAGCCAGGCAGGAATCTGGGCATCACAATCTTGGGAATCTATGAAATGTGATTCCCTTTGTCCCACAGCTGCTTCCTTCTCTTTCTTGTTGGACTGAGACCCACAGCTTGTTAGTGCTGAAGCAGGCATGTTGTTGTTTGGTCGCGAAGTCGTGTCTGACTCTTTGTGACCCTTTGTACTGCAGCCTGCCAGGCTCCTTTGTCCATGGAATTCTCCAGGCAAGAATACTGGAGTGGGTAGCTATTTTTACCCGGGGAATCTTCCCAACCTAGGGATCGAACTCGAGTCTCCTGCACTGGCAGGTGGATTCTTTACCTCTGAGCCACCAGGGAAACCCTAAGGAAGCGTAGCGATCAGCTAATATAACCTATTGTACAGATGACAATCTGAGGCTCAAAGAGTTTGAGTGACTTATGTCAAGTCACAGAATAAAAAGTGAAGTTCTGACTCCCCCTCTCCCATACTTTTGTCAACAGGCTGCCAGTTCCTCTTAGCAGGTGGAAGTTTCCTCAGATCTCAGCTTCTTTCCCTCAAGGGATTTGGCACAGATAGTACCCTTCACTGTCTTCTACCAACAGAACAAGCATTTCTGGCAAAACAGTAGCTCTGATTCCCTGACTTTTCTTCCTAATTCACCTGCATAAGCTTTCTAGTTTTTTTTTTTTTTTAAATGGACAAAGCCAAAGTACTGAAATGAGGATTTACCTTTGGGATTTACCTATGGGATTTATTTAGGGAACTTGAGTTTCTTGGCCAAGTGCTATGGTGAACTAAGCCTAGGAAGAAGGCATGAGTAACATGAGGATGGACAAATGTCACCCCTCACAGGTTAGTAACTAAACGTAACAGGTTCTTTTATAAGGATGAAGAAAGATCTCTGCATTCCTAATAAGGTACGTCAATCAAATATCCTAAGACTGGGAAGGCCCTGCAGGAAATATCCTCAAAGCTCGAAGGCTGAGCTTTCTGAAAGTTGAGATTCCCTGGTCCAGCTATTTTCCTAGACATGTGAACCATGTCTATTGGAAGAGTTTGACATCAAAAATTCATTCTCCTTGTTACTTTTGCTAAATCTGGGACTGGCCTGGGCCACCTTCATCTGGTTCAGACAGAGGGCAATGAAGAAACAGTATGTTACTGGGGACCTAGACCTTCCAGTATTGGACTCATCTTTGAGACTTTCACTATCATCAATGATGACAGTGTTCATCAGTGCAAGAATGTAGAGAGGTTGTGTGGAAAGAACATTCCCGATGAGATATTTTTATGAAAAACACGCTGGCAGCACCTTTGGAGTTTTTGGTTTGAAAAAGTCTTACTGATTATTATCAATGTTTCTTCCCATTTTAGATCTTTATTCTCTCTTCTGAGTAAAAACCACCCTCCTTCAGACCACTAAGAGCTGAGGGTATTGGGACTTCTCTGGTGGTTCAGTGGTTAAGACCTTGCCCTTCAATGCAGGGGATGTGGATTCAATCCCGGGTGGGGGAGGTAAGATCCCACATGCCTTGTGACCAAAAAACCAAAACATAAAACAGAAGCAATATTGTCACAAATTCAACAAAAACTTTAAAAATGGTCCACATTAAAAAAAAAGAGAGAATAGGAGTCAAGGGTATAGAATATTAGCACAATTGAGCACATTTGATGTGCTAATCACCCAGGAGTGCCAGGTGACTTCTAGCAATTATTTTATTTAATCTTTGTAATAACTCTGTGAAATAGGTATTATTATCTCTGTTTTATCTGTGAGGAAACAGAGGTTTAAGAAGTTGGGCAACCTTGTTCAAGGTCCCACAGTAAATGAGGAGCTATGATTCTTCCTTACTTTTGTCTGATTCCACCATCCATGCTCTTTTTACAATTCAAAGAACTCATGTATAAAAACACATATGCAGCTTATAGACTAAATTTTTTAGACCAAATATTTAAACTTGGTCATATCAAGATAGGTAAAAAGACCTTAGCAACGTGAGGGACCATTTTCAGGTGATTGCTTTTAAGTTCAACACATTTTAATATTTTTGTGAACGATGAGCATATTTATTCTTGTATAATCACTTTTGTTATCTGCACTATATTGCCACCTATTTAAGAGAGGAAAATACGCCTACTTAAACTGTGCCAGGAAACTTTCTGTTAACACGATAAGGATGTTTTCACAGATCTGAAATGTGGGAAGGATTATAGAATGTGTTTATCTGAAACTCAGAAAATCCCACTCTCATCTTTCTTTCCCTTTGGTATAATTATATGTTTTGCTCTTTCTGTCTCTTTCCTCCAATGTTCTAGAAGTCAAGGGCTAATAAAAACAGCCATGCCGCATGGTCAGCTTCACGTGAGAGGCAGATATGAGTTTAACTTTCTGGCCACCTGTCACCGTTCAGAACAGCCCTCTGGCCAACAGGACTTCTGAAAGGGTCATTCAGGGCTGGTTCCTTAGGGTACCAACACATCTCTTCTCACACTTTGGCCCAGCCACCTCTGGATGCAGTAAGTTGGAAGATGAAAAGATTGGGAAAGTTCAAAATAGCAAAGCAAAGAAACCATTTCAAATGAAATAACAGAGGACCAAGTATGATTAAGATGGAGGTGTAGGTCTGGGACAGTGAGATCTAGCTGGAGAAAGATCACTGATCTTACATGCAGATTCTCCTTTTATTCTGCTTACTAGAGAGATTTCAACCCCCTTCAGTTTCTCTGTGGTTCGTAGTGGTGAAAGCACAATAATACTCAGCCTCTGGTTTCAGTTTTTTTCATTTGTATATATAAATGATTGTTGATGTTATTCCTAGTGAGAATAAATCTTCCCTCCATGGAAAATTTGAAATGCTTAACCTTAGTCCGGAGGGACTAATTTTAGAAAGAAAATTCATGCAGTCTTTCTAGAACTTGATGGTAGTAGTTCACCCAGAAGAGTGAACTGCTGTGAGTGACCTACTGGGAAGTTAAATCCAGAGGCATTGCGGATGGTCCTTAGGGAGTCCCCAGCGCTTCTTTTGGTCCCCGCAGATGATTCAGTGACTGGACCTCTGGAAAAGAGGGAACCCTGATAAGAATTGTGAGAGACAGACGTGATACTCTCTGCAAAAGGATGATTCATGCATTATCATGGCGGAATATCACAAAGAGGGTCAGTCCAGATAGATACCACATGCTGGAAACTGAGGGTGGAAAAGTGCTTTCAAACATACCACTGAGGCTATCAGTCTTCTTGGTTGCAGAATGTAAGGATAGTATC
>NW_011495077.1:1134378-1135029 GCF_000754665.1 Bison bison bison | reverse complement strand
TTGGAGGCAGCTACTTGGGCTTGCGTCCAAGCTCAGCCGCTCACCAGCTGATGTTGGGCAATGCCTTACTCTGGCCTTGCTTCCATGTTTTCCCCTACTTACACATAGAAAAGCACTCCTTGACTGTAGGCCATCAATGAATATTGTTATTGGTACCTCTTTACAACTATTGATGATTTTCATTTTAAGGAGATTTTTCTTTTTTAACTTCTTTTTGCTGAAATTTCCAAATGTTTTCTCTTTTTCTTGGCTCATAGGAAGACTGATCACAGCAGCATAGAGGGTGAGAAGGGGAAGGGACCTCAGGTTGTCTCCGTTCCGGCTTCCTTGCCTTGTGCATGAGCCTGGGGATGGGTGTAGGTTCTCACAGGGCAAAAGTAGACTTTGAACACACATTCCACTCTGGTGGGTTTCTTTTCCATTGTGTAATAACTCTTCAAAGGCTTCAATTCAATGTTGTTTAATTCCTCCAAGACTTCAGTTCAGTTCAGTTGCTCAGTCGTGTCCGACTCTTTGTGACCCCATGAATCGCAGCATGCCAGGCCTCCCTGTCCATCACCAATCCCCGGAGTTCATTCAGACTCATGTCCATTGAGTCAGTGATGCCATCCAGCCATCTCATCCTCTGCCATCCCCTTCTCCTCCTGCCCC
>NW_011495077.1:1132102-1133847 GCF_000754665.1 Bison bison bison | reverse complement strand
GATCTTCGTTTTCTGAATGTTGAGCTTTAAGCCAACTTTTTCACTCTCCACTTTCACTTTCATCAAGAGGCTTTTTAGTTCTTCTTCACTTTCTGCCATAAGGGTGTTGTCATCTGCATATCTGAGGTTATTGATATTTCTCCCAGCAGTCAGGCTAATTCAGAAACCTGTCAGGCCAGTGACCTGTGGGAAGAGCTGATCAGTGCTGAGTATAATAACACTGCCATTCTTATAATCTTATAGCACCTCATTAGCTTTCTTTTTCTTAACAGCATTGTCTTATGGTGGACTTGTGTTTGTTTTGAAAAAGAAAGAAGGGGAAATTTTTGTCTCTGAATGGAAGGCGGGCTCAGGCCATTGATCCACCCATTCCTCAGTAGACAGGATCAGAGGCACTGCCGTGGGGACAAAGATCAGGAAGTGAGGAGAAGGGTCCCTGATGAGTGGGGTTTACTTAGGCTGAGAAGATAGAGTGGGAGACCAGCCTTTCATATTTATACTGAATACATGTTATGAACTTGGAATGGCACTAAGCTCCCCAAGGAATGCAAAATGCCTAGGACAGCGTTTGAGATTTCATGGAGTCTCTTTAGAAAGGGGTAGAAAGCGAGAGTGGAAGTGTAGTGGACCCTCTGGAGTTCTTTGAGGCTCTGGACTCCCACAACACCCATGAGACATCTTATTCTTCCAGATCAACTTGGCTAGGAGGAGATTTTCCAGCTGACCAGAGTGGAGAATAGCATAGCAGGGATGTGGGCTGAAAATACGGTGGTGATAGGGTGCTTTCCTGTGACAACCAGGTAAGGGAGTGGTAGGAGGTGTTCATGACCAGGGGTTGGAAGCCCTGCTGTCTTTTGACTTTTCTACCAGCTGGCTGTGGGCTGTAGAGAAAGTCAATTTCTCCATTTCTTAGGTCACCTAAGGAGGGGGAAAAATATTACCTGCTCCAGATTCCGTTTGTTAATAATGCAATTCTATCATCTTGCTTTTCGTATTCTATGTTTTGACCTTTCAGCACAGCTTCCTCCCCACTGGTACTAATTCATGGAAATACAGCACATTGGTTTTAAAAAATGGAAGTCTGAATGCTTGGTGACAGAGCTTACAGCAAGAGAAGAAAAAACAAACAAACAAAAAAAAAACAAAAAACTGTTGCCTGTTCCTCCAAGTTACAGAAAAACTGGTACTATTATGCATTATAAAACTGGCCGTTAAAATGTTATTTCTAACAGAAAATTCTGGAAAACACCCAGACTCTAAATATATCTTACTGCTCATCCCAGACCTTTGCTGAAATGTAAGCTTCTTCTTGTAGCCTTTCTTGATCAGCTGATTTAAAAAATTTGCCTCCATCAGACCCCTGATTTCCTACTCTCTCTACCTCCCTGCAAGTCTTCTCCATGGTAATCATCACAATTTAACACATATTTTACTTATTTTGTATTTATTTTCACTAAAATAAACTCCCAACCTTCTGTATTCCCAGTGTGTCTAGAAAAGTACCTAGCATATAGTAGCTACTTAATAAATATTTGTTGAATAAATAATGTTATATTTTATGAAAATAGCTTTAATCTCCAAAAGTCTACACTTTGGACTGGTTTCCTTTCTTAATAATTTGTTGTCCTAGTAATGTATTTATACTGACAGTTCTTTTTCTGAAAGTTATAAATTCTCCTGGGGCTTTGTCCTTAAGCCAGAAAATGATCATTAAAGCTTCCCTATTCTCTCACATGTATGCAGGC
>NW_011495077.1:1128596-1132002 GCF_000754665.1 Bison bison bison | reverse complement strand
TAGTTTTTTTTTTTTTTTTGGCTGCACCGGGTTTGTGGTGCACAGGCTCTCTAGTTGTGGCACTTGGGTTTAGTTGCCCATGTGGGATCTTAGTTCTCTGATCAGGGATCAAAACTGCTTCCTCTGCACTGCAAGGTGTGTTCTTAGACACTGGGCTACTGGGGAAGTCTCTAGATTTCTTATTTAAACACAGAGTTGGAGAGCCTGCCCTAATGAAATGAATAGGAGCTCTCGCGTGGTGGCTTGACTTCCTTTAGCAGGTCCTTTTCCTATGGAGCCTGCATGCTGGGTGGAGCACTGCTCCAGGCCAGCTGCGCCTGGGGGCCTCAAGCATCCAGGCTACCTGCCTTCAGAGAGTTTCTCCAGTGTCTGATCTACACAGTCATGCACTGTTACCACTCATAGTGTATGCGTCTGTGCATGTGTGAGTTGCAAAAAACACAGACCCTGAGGGATTCTGCATTCCTGAAGAATTCCAAAATCATTTGATGGTGGTGGTGGTAGGGGGAGAGGGAGTTAGGAGTTGTTCTTTCCAGTGTCTTTTGGTTCAGAGGTGGCATGCTCCAGCAGTCTGTTTAGAGAGAAAGTCTGCAAAATTCCTCTGGGAAATAATGTAGAAATGTTCAAGCTTCTCCCCAGCAGTTCAAGACTTGGGGCTTGGGGCCTTAGGACTAAAAAGAGAGAAAACATGGTGAAAGGAGAAAGCCTGCCATTCCCTGTCCTCACCCTCCCATTTGATTCAGATCATGGTGGGATGTCCAAGGAATGTAGGAGCATTGATGTCTGCTCTCCAAGAGTCAGTTATTTGGTGTTCTAGAGTGCTCTATTATCTACTCTTTAGAAAATCTTGTTAGCAGATAGATGAGGGTTGGATAAAGCATTTCTGAGGACAAAGTTATCACCAGTCTTGTGCACTATTGCATTCCCAACATGCAGCAGTGCAGGATACACACTGCTCATTCATTGCATATTTCACTCACTCATTCATTCAACACGTGTACTGCATGCCCATTTCGTGCCAGATTTATTCCAAGTGCTAGACACAGTGAGCAAAACAGGCAAAATCCCTGTGTTCCAGCGGAGAGCTAAACAACAAATAAATAAGCAAGTAAAATATACAGCACATCAAATAGTAATAAATACTACGGAGAAAAATTAGGCAGAGAGGAGAGACGGTATTTGCTAGAGGAAGAATAAAGCACTCTGACCCCAAAATATTAGAGATGTTATTACCCCATGATTTCAATTTATACTTGGAGGCAAGATGTTGAATTGAGAAGTAGGAAAGCAGCCTCAATTCCAGTTTCTTTCACCTTGTTGATATGGAGAATTTATTAGTCAGCACTTTCTGTCTGAGGTGCTGCAGGGGGCTAAGACCCTACCTAGAGTGAAGTTTAGTTTGAACTCAGTTCTCTTCTTTGCACGGTGGCTCCCTCACCTTAATTCACTGCAGTGCTTTCTGGTGTCAGTTTGCTCATTTTGAGTGCAGGGAGTTGTGGATGATAGATCTTGAGCCCTTTTGCTACTGCTATGTAAGTGACAATAAGTCAGTGAAAATGGAAGAGATGAACTCAGACACTCTGTCTCAGGGTGCAGATGTACATAGATGGTAAAGTTAACAAGTCTATCGATCTGCCAGGGACCCACAGAATTTCTCTAGCTCTCTTCACATTGGCCCCAGACTCCTGTAGCTGCCATACCAGACAGTCTCTTTGAAGGCAAGGAGAAGGCAGTGAATGCATCAGCACCGGAGAGACTCTCAGTTTAGTTCAGCCGCTCAGTTGTGTCTGACTCTTTGTGATCCCATGGACTGCAGCATGCCAGGCCTCCCTGTCCATCACCAACTACCGGAGCTTGCTCAAACTCATGTCCATAGAGTTGGTTATGCCATCCAACCATCTCATCCTCTGTCGTCCCCTTCTCCTGCCTTCAATCTTTTCCAGCATCAGGGTATTTTCCAGTGAGTCAGTTCTTCCATCAGGTGGCCAAAGTATTGGAGTTTCAGCTTCAGCATCAGCCCTTCCAATGAATATTCAGGACTGATTTCATTTAGGATTGACTGGCTTGATCTCCTTGTACTTCAAAGGACTCTCAAGAGTCTTTTCCAAGACCACAGTTCAAAAGCATCAATTCTTCAGCGCTCAGTTCTCAGGGAATTTGACTCTCAGGGAATTCTATAAGACACTGCCGCTGCTAGGCATCAGAAAGGAGGAAAATGTGGGTCTGTTTTCCATGCTGTGGCCTGGGAAACAAGCTGTTGACCTAGGGGTGGGCTCAGGAGTGAAAGTGGGAGGGGGCTGGGTAGCAGTTGTCCTCTCAGTCACGGGAGTGAGGCATTTTGTGAGAACAACGTGGAAGCTGAAATTGCAACTGGTGTTTTCAAGCAAGGGAGGGAAAAGTGGAGGAGGAAGGAGTCAGGAGGAGGAAGGAGAAGGAGCCCACTTCCATGCCCTCTTCCCAGGACTGGCCAAGGAGTCAAGGACAACCTCTGCATCACACAGATGACTAGACTTCACACACTTGTTCCCAGTTGTTCTCTAATTCAGACTGTATTATAGGTTATGGATTTCTTTAGTGTATCCCGTGGCTCCTAGCCCAGTGCCTGGGCCACTTGCCTTTACTCCGACCCAGATCCCTGCTCTACTTCGGGAAACTTAGGTAAGCTACCCAGGCTCTCTGAGGATCAGTATCTCCATCTGTGACACAAAGCTGACAATAAAGACCTGTGGGGCTGTTATAAGGATTAAGTGAGTTCACACTTGAAAGTGGTTGCATCTTGGCACTCCATAATTTAGTTTATTTCTTCTCAGTTATTCCACTTTATCGTTGGGGCTTTCTTATGTTAGTCGCTCAGTCGTGTCCAACTCTTTGTGACCCCATGAACTATATCCTGTCAGGCTCCTCTGTCCATGGAATTCTCCAGGCAAGAATACAAGAGTGTGTGATTCCCTTCTCCAGGGGATCTTCCTGACTCAGGGATCGAATACAGGTCTCCCACATTGCAGGCAGAGTCTGTGCTGTCTGGGTCACCAGGGAAGCCTTTTTTCTTATGTTAAGTAAATTTAGGGAATAACTACTAACATTCAATGCAATTTACTTCTCATTATTTGTTTTTTATAACACTGTGAAGATGGAACTCATAATTTCTGAAAATGTGACTTTTCTTACTAGGTTTCAAAGATGAAGAGGTACAGATGATTTTAGAAGACATTGAAGCTTGTGTCAGGATCACAAAACCTCAGAGTTAGAAAACATTGAGAAGTCATCTGGGACCCCTGCTGCGTTGTCCTAGTTTCTTGACAGATGGTCACGAAGCGTTGGTTGGAACGGGTCTGGTGGCAAGGGCACAGCCCTGTTGTCCCTTATTTCTGACACATCCTGGGGGCGGCATCCTCCATGGACTACC
>NW_011495077.1:1126033-1128496 GCF_000754665.1 Bison bison bison | reverse complement strand
ATGGACTACCTCCTCCCAACCTCCTGAATCACGTACTGTGTCCTCCAGCTCCAGAGCCTGAAATCGTCACCCTTCCTTACTGGCAGGAGTATCCTGAGCAAGTGTTTTAGCTATTCTGTGCCTTAGTGTCCTCATTGGTGAAACGGGGATAATAATAGAAAATGCATCATAGGATTGTTGAGAGAATTAACTCACGTAACTCATGTAAAGTGTTCGGAACAGTACAGTAAGCACAGAATAGATATTAATCATTATCACAGAGAACACACAGTTCTACAAATTTGTACACATATTTTCTTTCCTCCTTCTTATCAAACACATTCTTCCAGTCTCTTTCAGAAGGACCCACTGGTTCTCTTGATAGAAATACATCTTGCAGGTCTTAAAAAACCATCGCTCCAAAACTTTGACAATATCTACATAACTAGCTTCCAAATGTCATCTCTATATATGTACATGTATAATATATGTGTGTGTGTGTGTATATGTATATATATGTGTGTGTGTGTGTGTGTGCTCAGTCACTCAGTTGTGTCCTACTCTTTGCGATCCCATGGACTGCAGCCTGCCAGGCTCCTCTGTCCATGGGATGCTCCAGGCAAGAACACTGGAGTGGACTGCCAAGTTCTCCTACAGGGGATCGTCCTGACCCAGGGATCGAACCCGTGTCACTTATGTTTCCTGCATTGGCAGGCAGGTTCTTTATCACTGCTGCTGCTGCTGCTGCTAAGTCGCTTCAGTCGTGTCTGACTCTGTGTGACCCCAAAGACGGCAGCCCATCAGGCTCCCCCATCCCTGGGATTCTCCAGGCAAGAACACTGGAGTGGGTTGCCATTTCCTCCTCCACACCCTACTAGGGATTGCCTATCTGAGCACCACGGGAGCTCGTGGGCAGGATATGAGCCACTGAACCTGAAGGAAAGGCATGGATGTCAGCCTTCTCTGGCCTCCATTTATTAATCTATTTCTTCAAGAGAAAGTCATGATCTTGTTGAAGATGCTGTTCCACTTAGATCTCTGTGTTTTTTGAGTTGCTTAGAAGTGAGCCTGCAGCAGGGTGGTAATCAGTGGCACAGTAGTAAAATCCTTCATCTCTCTCTGATGCCTTCAGGACCTCCAGCACAGCCTGGTTGGTTAAATTAACAATTTTACCTCGGAAGTTGTCCTCAAACCCGGGACCATATACACCCCGTTCTTGGTATATGAAAGTCATTGTGTTACCCGGGGTCTTCCTGTACCAGAAAATATAGTATTTACTGATGAAAGCTGCTCCTTTCATGGAGCAGCTGAGGGTGGCAGATTTCCCCACAACCACAGTCTTTTCTTGGTCTTGAGGCACCAACACGACAGCTGACATGACTCCTAGAGAAAAGACACAAGATAGGCTCAGTGAAGACTGGGGCTAAGATCATTGAGTAAGGGGTGATATGTTCGAGGGCCTGGCCCTGGCAGCCTTGATGCCTCACTGAGTCTTGCTCAGTTAAGTTTCCAGGATCTGCCTTACCTGCCCAGAAGAGGGTGAGGTGGATGAAAGAGCAGACCCTCTGCATGTCTCGCTTGGAGACAGCTCTGCCTCCTGACTCGTCCTTGCCTGGTCCCTCCTCTGAGTCAACACCTTCTCTGTGACACGTTTCTGCCTGAGGAAACCAGCCCCTGGCAGCTGTTCTGTTATGTAAGAGAGATTTTGCCAATCACAGAAAGCATGTGGAGCCTGCTGCCTGTTAATGAGATGACAATGCCCTTCAACGCTACCCACCCTAGAAATTAAGTTTGACGTTGTCTCTCCATTTTCATGTTAGAGGTGTATGTTGTGTGCTCTGTGGTGCTGGTAAGAGTTAGGAGCAATAAGAATTATTGACATGTACAGTCATAATCATAAGAACTATCAAATAAGGAGGTTGATAGTGTGTTCACAAGGACTGTGGGTGTTGTAATGATTGTTGTGTTTACTGCCAACTCCCTCCAGGCAAAGTTGGATAAGGGCGACTCACCCAAGTATAAAAGAGCAATCCAATGTAAAAAACTTAGAAACCACCACTACCTCCCTGTTTATGACAGCTAAATTTAGATGTACTTCAGAAGAGAGGTGTATTTGAATGCTTGGGACCTGCACTTTGGGTTTCAAGGTTAATGCTCTAACTACCGCACAATTGCACTCATCTCACACGCTAGTAAAGTAATGCTCAAAATTCTCCAAGCCAGGCTTCAGCAATACGTGAACCGTGAACTTCCAGATGTTCAAGCTGGTTTTAGAAAAGGCAGAGGAACCAGAGACCAAATTGCTAACATCCGCTGGATCATGGAAAAAGCAAGAGAGTTCCAGAAAAACATCTATTTCTGCTTTATTGACTATGCCAAAGCCTTTGACTGTATGGATCACAGTAAACTGTGGAAAATTCTGAAAGAGATGGGAATACCAGACCACCTGACTTGCCTCTTGAGAAACCTATGTGCAGGTCAGGA
>NW_011495077.1:1122999-1125146 GCF_000754665.1 Bison bison bison | reverse complement strand
AGTCCCTTGGACTGCAAGGAGATCCAACCAGTCCTTTCTGAAGGAGATCAGCCCTGGGATTTCTTTGGAAGGAATGATGCTAAAGCTGAAACTCCAATACTTTGGCCACCTCATGCGAAGAGTTGATTCATTGGAAAAGACTCTGATGCTGGGAGGGATTGGGGGCAGGAGGAGAAGGGGACGACAGAGGATGAGATGGCTGGATGGCATCACTGACTCGATGGACGTGAGTCTGAGTGAACTCCGGGAGTTGGTGATGGACAGGGAGGCCTGGCGTGCTGCGATTCATGGGGTCGCAAAGAGTCAGACACGACTGAGCGACTGAACTCAACTGAACTGAGCTGAATCTATGAGATATTGAAATTAAACAGGTAAATTAGTAATGGAAACTAGAAAGTGCAGCTGAATCTGGGAAGAGGATCACTTGGTCTACAAAGAGGTGTCCAGTATCTGAGGATGGGTGCAAGTGGAGCAGAGACCCACCTGAGGTTTCTTGTTTTCCCCAGTGTAACTGGGACCAGACTGGCCTGAGCATTCAGGTGGAAGCAAGCTCAAATTTGCTTGACCTCATGGCAGTTGCTCTTCTTCCTCTTGTCATCTCATTTATCCAACAGCCCATCTCACCCAGCATTTCTAGAGGACCATGAGCAAGTACTGAAGGTGGGCACGATTTCTGACACTACAAATGGCAATATCTGTACCCATAGGATGTGTACGTGTTCTCTACAGTTTGTTGCCAAGGGCAACTTTCTGGGCTTACATACCTGATCTTTTTATATCAGATTGCTTGGCTCTTGGCACATCCTATAAATCTAGTCATTTTTACTATGAGCCAGACCTTGAGGATTCAGTAATGAACGACAGATATGGTCTCTTCCCTCACGGAGTTTAGTTTCTAGCATGAGCCCCAGTCACTGCTTACTGATTTGCATAACGAATTTCTCCAGTGCTGCAGACTGACAAGGACCTTGCAGATGCAGGGTTTTGAGAGCATGTTACAGGGGCCAGGATCTGGTCAGGAGGTCAGGGAAGGCTTTCTTGAAGAAGTGACTTTGCAGTTGAGACTCAAAAGCAGAAGTTACCCAGGAGTGCTGGATAGTGTCTGTTTGTCCCTCCAGATCACTCTATTTCCTCCCCTAGGACAGGGGCCCCCAACCTCCAGGCTGCAGACCAGTACCTCCTGTCAGATCAGCTGCAGCTTTAGATTAGAAATAAAGGGCACGATAGATAGAATGTGCTTGAATCATCCTGACACCATGCCCCACCTCCGGGTCCATGGAAAAATCGTCTTCCACAAAACCGGACCCTGGTGCAAAAACGTTTGGGGACCACTGCTCCAGGAGGCTGACCTCAATGGAAACATCCACCTGGGTCCCTTGCTCGCTGACATCTTGTTCATTTTGGCCAATGGGAGGCACCATCAGGAGATTGGAGAGAAGGAGAAAGGTGAATTTTTACTCCAGGCTACTTCCTGTTGGCTGTGCCTTGCTAGTCTCTACTTTCCTCCACCGGAGGCTGCAGGTTTTGGTAAAGGCTCTTGTGCTTCATACTTTAGGCCTAGGGCAGCAGCTGTTTCTCTGTTGCCAAACCGAGATGTTTCACTATCTTTTTCTGGGTTTCCCATAACCCAGCAGTATTAATTTCTTATGGCTGTCTTAACAAAGTACCACAAACTGGATGGCTTAAAACAGCAGGTTTATTGCCTCACAGTTCTAGGGGCTAGAAGTCTGAAATCAAGGTGTCAGCAGGGCCATGCTCACTCTGAAACCTTTAGCAGGATCCTTCCTTGCTTCTTCCTAGAAGCTGCTGGTTTGCTGGCAGTCCTGGGTGTTCTTTGGCTTGGCTGGCCTTTGCTGTCGTGTGGTGTTTGCTTAGCGTCTCTGTCTTTACAGGGCTTTCTTACAAATTCATCAGTCATGTTGGATTAGAGGCCCACCCTACTCCAGTCTGACCTCATCTTAACTAATTACATCAGTTGCAAAAATGCTATTTCCATATAAGGTCACTTTCTATGCTATTGGGGGTTAGGACTTGAACATATTTTTGTTGAGGGACACAATTCCATTCTTAACACCGGCCCACAAATGTCCTTTTCATTAGAGTCTCCCTAATCACCACTTTGACAGTGCCCTCTCTCTCCTGCTGGG
>NW_011495077.1:1122232-1122899 GCF_000754665.1 Bison bison bison | reverse complement strand
TGGGACTCTGCTTGATACACCAAGTACAGGGGGCCTGTGAAGGGGAAGAACTTTCTGTAGGAAAAGGACATATTTTTAAAAGGCCCTGAGGCAGGAGGAAGTGCTGTAGGCTTAAAGTTGTATTAACATCAAAAGAACAGTTAGCAGGACTCAAATAAGCCTATCTTCTTAGATAATTATTGTTGAATTCTCCCAAATCATTCAGGAAGTCATTCTGAACAATTCCAAGATAGTGCTTATGTTTATGACTGTGATTTCTATCTGCCACAGGTTAGAGGTAATTTTAAGAGTTTTATGCTGATGGACAAAGACAACCTTCTTCTGGGCCTGATGAAGATAGAGTCTGCCTGAACAATAAATCAAAGCCAGAGGTAGAAGACAGCAGTGGGGACGGAGCAGGTTTTGTGGGAGTTGGGGCAGAGTGTAGGGGCTTTCCTGGTTGGCCTTGGAATATGGAATGAAGCAGGGCAAAGGCTAATAGAGTTTTGCCAAGAGAACGCACTGGTCATAGCAAACACCCTCTTCCAACAACACAAGAGAAGACTCTAGAGGGATTCCCTGAGTACGTCACTGGCCGGAGTGGAAGGGCGGGGTTTGGTCCCCCTTGCTGGGGCCCCATCTCCGCGCAGAAAAAAAAATTAAAAAAAAAAAAAAAAAAGACTCTACA
>NW_011495077.1:1121442-1122132 GCF_000754665.1 Bison bison bison | reverse complement strand
GAAAACAACAGAATGGGAAAGACTAGAGATCTCTTCAAGAAAATCAGAGATACCAAGGGAATATTCCATGCAAAGATGGGCTCGATAAAGGACAGAAATGATATGGACCTAACAGAAGCAGAAGATATTAAGAAGAGGTGGCAAGAACACATGGGAGAACTGTACAAAAAAGATCTTTACTACCCAGATAATCATGGTGGTGTGATCACTCACCTAGAGCCAGACATCCTGGAATGTGAAGTCAAGTGGGCCTTAGAAAGCATTACTACGAACAAAGCTAGTGGAGGTGATGGAATTCCAGTTGAGCTATTTCAAATCCTGAAAGATGATGCTGTGAAAGTGCTGCACTCAGTATGCCAGCAAATTTGGAAAACTCAGCAGTGGCCACAGGACTGGAAAAGGTCAGTTTTCATTCCAGTCCCAAAGAAAGGCATTGCCAAGGAATGCTCAAACTATTGCACAATTGCACTCATCTCACACACTAGTGAAGTAATGCTCAAAATTCTCCAAACCAGGCTTTAGCAATATGTGAACCGTGAACTTCCAGATGTTCAAGCTGGTTTTAGAAAAGGCAGAGGAACCAGAGATCAAATTGCCAACATCCACTGGATCATGGAAAAAGCAAAAGAGTTCCAGAAAAACATCTATTTCTGCTTTATTGACTATGCCAAAGCCTTTGACTGTGTGGAT
>NW_011495077.1:1116392-1119904 GCF_000754665.1 Bison bison bison | reverse complement strand
AACTCAGATGGTAAAGAATCTGCCCCAAATGCAGGAGACCCTGGTTTGATCCCTGGGTCAGGAAGATCCCCTGGAGAAAGAAAATGGGGCAGGGTGGCTAGGAGACTACTTGGTCAGGAAGAGTCAGGATCTGCTACAGCAGCTTGGCCTGGGCCCATGGCGGGAGCAGGATGGAACTTAAGCAGAAACAGCTTATGCAGGTTGCCTAGGTAGAAGGTAGAAAAGTGTGCCATGGCCCCACCCTTGGATGCCCCCTTCCTCAGGCTTTGAGCAGGCTCTGTTTCTGGTGCTCAGTCATTCTTTCTGTCTCCTGCTCAGCAATTAGTTCACAACTTTCCAGTCCCTGGGGGATGTCTGGCCATTCATGTGACAGGAGAGAGCTCTCAGGAAGAACTTATGTTTCTTCACAATCTGTGAGGAATAAATGAAATTATATTTGCGAACACTTGGCTCATTGCTTGGCTATTTGTTAGTTTCCTTCTTTTTTGACATTTATATAAAAACCAGGACATCTGAGACTTGGACAGTTAGTAGGAGAGACAAGACTATGATGGGATGCTTTATCCATTCTTCCCCATAATCTCCATCGGCCCCCCATCCTTACCATCTTTCTCAATCTTATGTGCTATGAAAACACCACTTCAAGGCACACTCCTGAGGCATCTTTCTACCAGATCACAGCCCCTCAGCCCCACATTTTTGCCTTTGTATACAGTACTTTGGGTGGCGCTAGTGGTAAAGAACTCACCTGCCAATGCAGGAGACCTAAGAGACGCAGTTTTGATCCCTGGGTCGGGAAGATCCCCTGGAGGAGGGCATGGCAACCCACTCCAGTATTCTTGCCTGGAGAATCCCATGGACAGAGGAGGCTGGTGGGCTACAGTTCACAGGGTCACAAAGAGTTGGACACGACTGAAGGGACTTTGCATGCAGGCTTGCGCAGTTCTTTACGATGTATAAGTGTGGCCTCATTCTTGCTTAGTCTGGTCTTTATCTCCCATGTAATCCCTCCAAAACACCTGTGGGACCCATCAGTTCAGTTCACACTCAGTCATGTTCAACTCTTTGTGATCCCACGGACTGCAACATGACAGGCTTCCTGCCCATCACCAACACCTGGAGCCTGCTCAAACTTGTGTCCATTGAGTCGATGATGCCATCCAACCATCTCTTCCTCCGTTGACCCCTTCTTCCCCTGCCTTCAATCTTTCCCAGCATGAGGGTCTTTTCCAGTGAGTCAGTTTTTTGCATCAGGTGGCCAAAGTATTGGAGTTTCGGCTTCAGCATCAGTACTTCCAATGAATATTCAGGGCTGACTTCTTTTTGGATTGACTGGTTTGCTCTCCTTGCAGTCCAGGAGACTCTCAAGAGTCTTCTCCAAGACCATGGTTCAAAAGCATCAGTTCTTTGCCCTCAGCTTTCTTTATAGTCCAACTCTCACATTCATACATGACTACTGGAAAAACCATAGCTTTGACTAGATGGACCTTTGTTGGCAAAGTAATGTCTCTGCTTTTTAATATGCTGCCTAGGTTTGTCATACCTTTTCTTCCAAGGAGCAAGCATCTTTTAATTTTATGGCTGCAGTTACCATTTTCAGTGATTTTGGAGTACCCCAAAATAAAGTCTGTCACTGTTTCCATTATTTCCCCATCTATTTCCATGAAATGATCAGACTGGATGCCATGATCTTAGTTTTATGAGTATACATCAAGGCTATATTGTCACCCTGCTTATTAAACTTATATGCAGAGTACATCATGAGAAATGATAGGCTGGATGAAGCACAAGCTAGAGTCAAGATTGCTGGGACAAATATCAATAACCTCAGATATGCAGGTGACACCACCCAGAAAACAAAGAACTAAAAAGCCTCTTGAAAGCCTCTTGATGAAAGCCTTGCAGAAAGCAAAGAACTAAAAAGCCTCTTGATGAAAGTGAAAGAGGAGAATGAAAAAGTTGGCTGAAAACTGAACATTCAGAAAACTAAGATTATGGCATCCAGTCCCATTACTTCATGGCAAATAGATGGGGAAAGAATGGAAACAGTGGAACCCACACTGGTCCTCAAAAATGCTGACTGAAATGAAATGATTTCTTCTGTTCACAGGATGTCTGACTTGAAAGTGAGTCGCTGTCTACAACACACCAGGGGCACACAGGAACATCAGTAAAGAGAACATTCTCAAGATCATGGCCACAGGAAGGATCTCAGGCCTTGGCATTGTGGCTCTAAAGATAAGCCATATCATTACAGAAAAATCTGCTTCCTTCAGACTTACCAGACAGAGGAAGGTTAAGAAAGGAACTACTGACCTTAATACACAAACTGTGCTTCTGGCTTTTCCATTAGTGCACAGTGGCTGGAGAGTGCTGTGAGGCTGAGGTAGTCAATATTTCATTAAATATTTTCAGGGCCAGAGTGCTGCCTGAGGAGTCCCAAGCAAATGAACACAGATGACATAGCAATGGAGAAAGATCTGTTTATTGGCCTCAGTGAAAACAGAAGGAAGAAGGAAAGACTTGAGGGTAATGAGTAGGGACCTTTGCAAGCCTTCTCATCACATTTCAGCCTTCCCTTCCCCATAACCTCAAGCAGAGAGCTGCTTTTCCTGTTCTTCAAGTTGAGTTCTTTAAACTCATACTTCATTTCTTTGAATTTGCACAGACTGCTGTGAGCAGGCAGCTGGGTAAGCCCACCTCTGCTCACACGACCCTCAGACCAAACACCATCTACGCAGCAGGCTGGGCAGGGTCCTCGGGAGCCCTTGTTTTCCACAGACTGCTCTAGTCTCAAGGGGCAGTTGTTCTGTAGTGGAGAGACCACTGGATTTAGACTTGGAGAATCTGGGTTTGCTCCTGACATCACCACTTACTTGTAAGTCACTTAACTTTGCTAAGCCTCAGTTTTCTAGACAGTAAAATGGGATAATGCTGCCTCATTCAGTCTTAAAATAATATGCATGGGTGCACCTGTGACTGATCTACAGGGAGACCTACCCTTAGATCACTGTGGAAGATGGGAAGAGTGGGCTTTGCTGTAACCTGTGCGGAGCCAGGGGCTTCCCAGGTGGTCCTAGTGGTAAAGAACCCACCTGCCAATGCAGGAGATGAAAGAGGCAAAGGTTTTATCCCTGGGCTGGGAAGATCCCCTGGAGGAGAGCGTGGCAACTCACTCTAGTATTGTTGCCTGGAGAATCCCACGGACAAAAGATCCTGGCAGATTACAGTCCATAGAGCTGCACAGAATTGGACACAACTAAAGTGACTTATGGCAGAAAGTGAAGAGGAACTAAAAAGCCTCTTGATGAAAGTGAAAGTGGAGAGTGAAAAAGTTGGCTTAAAGCTCAACATTCAGAAAATGAAGATCATGGCATCTGGTCCCATCACTTCATGGGAAATAGATGGGGAAATAGCAGAAACAGTGTCAGACTTTATTTTTTGGGGCTCCAAAATCACTGCAGATGGTGACTGCAGCCATGAAATTAAAAGACGCTTACTCCTTGGAAGGA
>NW_011495077.1:1115019-1116069 GCF_000754665.1 Bison bison bison | reverse complement strand
GACAGGGATGAGATGGCTGGATGGCATCACTGACTTGATGGATGTGAGCCTGAGTGAACTCCGGGAGTTGGTGATGGACAGGGAGCCTGGCATGCTGTGATTCATGGGGTCGCAAAGAGTTGGACACGACTGAGTGACTGAACTGACTGACTGACTGAAGTGACCTAACACGCACGCACGCACGCAGAGCCAGAGGAGTTGCACCGTGAGGAGGGCATCCAATAGTAAGTCCCTCCTCTCTCACTGTAGTTTCAAGAATCTCCATGGAGAACTGGCCTCTGCAAGTAAAGTTGTTCTGGATACTGGGGCCATAGAAGTCTCCTCATTGGTATATAAAGTTCAGGGAGCATCTTGGTTCCTCTGACACCAGTGTATCATGAAATTATTAATTTCCCTGCCCCTGTCATTTGGCACTGCAAAACATCGCTTTCTCTAAAAGAAACAAACATCTCTTCTTGCTCCAACAAGACATCTGACTTGATTCTTGAAAAACAAAATCAAAGGAAAAGAAGAGAGAGGAGCCCCAGCAGAGCATCAAGGGACTGAAGTATCTGAGTGGGATAACACAGCCACCTTCCAGTTTCGTCTTCTCATCGTCTCTCCCAGGAGTCGTTTCATCAGGGAAGTCATTTTTCCATTCACCCACTTATTGGGCAAACATCCACTGGCTTCTATGGTGGGCTCAGTGCCAGGCTAGGCTCCTTGAGGTTGACAACATTTCGGGCTTTTCAGGGCTCACCTGGCCCAAGAAGAAGCTGCAGGTTCTGCAGTCCTGAGGCTCCAAGGTGGCTCCTACCCGAGTGGCAGGAGATGTGCTGCGTGGCTTCCTCTGAGTTCTGAAGAGTCTGCTTCTGGGACTGTCTCCCCGCCCTTTCTTCCTCATCTCGCCCTCAGTGCCTCTGCCACTCGCCTGCGTGCTCTTGGGCTTGCCTGTGGACAACGAGCAAATGAGCTCGAATCAGCAGATGTTCTTCCCCCAGAGAACAGCTTCACCAGTTTTACAGACAATCTGGGGGCTTTTTCTTTCTGCTGCAAATGGCAGCATCTCCC
>NW_011495077.1:1097597-1114862 GCF_000754665.1 Bison bison bison | reverse complement strand
ACTGTTTAGATTCAGACAGCTTTTAATCTTCCTTCGCCCCTAGTTGTGGATGTTCCTTTTATTTTTTGTTGCAGTATATTTATTTTGGATCTTTTATTTATGTACCCGGGGAGCTGCTTCCTAGAAAGGGAGATAGACTTTGCCAAAATGCCCATCTTCCGCAGGACCAGGGCCCATAACTGTCACACAGGATTTAATGGAAAATATGATTGCATTGGATTTAATTTCTAGTAGCAGTTAAGTGTCTCCTGTAGTACTCTGCTCATGTCAAGGGCCCTGTAAGTGTCGATGCTATGCTATACTAGAGACAGCACAGCACAAAATAAGCATAATGGGAAGATGGAGTAAGTGGAGCGGGCAATGAAAATTAAATGAGAGAAAGCAAAGTTAAAGCATGAAAAAAGGTTTAATGGGGTATTGTAGAATTAGCTATTGAAAGGACAAAGTAGAACAAACTAAAAATAAAGAGGAAATATAACAGCTTAGACAAGAGGAGTATAGAGGCAGAGGAAAACTGGAAAGGTAAGTAGCACAATCACCTCCACCTTGATGAGTGGTTCTCCATCTTGGCCTCACATTGGCATCCTCTGGGAAGTTTTGAAAAATACTGAAGCCTGGGTGCTACCCACAGAGAGTCAGATTTAATTGGTTTGGGATGAGGTCCAGGCATCAGGATGTAAAGAAAACTCCCTAGTTAATTCTGATGTACAGCTAGGGTTGAAAACCACTGTGTTAGAGGATCATTTAGTAAAACAAAGAATAGACCTTATAGTGCAGTGAAGGCTTATTATAGTGTTGGCCTCAGGGACAAGCCAAAACCTGTGGCCATATGTCACCTATGACTGGGACAGTCTGTCAGTCTTATCCTTTTCTCCAGGACCAAGAGAGGGCCCTCAATAACTCTCCTCTCTGGTGATGGCTCACTGCCCACCTCCTATGAATCAGAGGGCATGAGGGCCTGTTGAGGTCAGCTTCAGCTGTCTCCCGGTTGCCCTGAACCCTTACAGCAGTGCTGGGCACTAAGTAGGTGTTTAGTAAACAGTTGTTAAGCGCTTTTGTCCGTGTCCTTCTGGGTCCTTCTCTGCCGATTAAAATGAGCGAAGTCTATGATTCTTGGTTCTTCCTCTTAATTCTGCCCTGACTGTCAAGATCTGAATTATACCCTACTTGACCTCCTCCTGAGAGAATGAATTCAGCCAGGAGGGTGTGCTGGCTGCGGACAGCACATCTCTGTGTGTTTGAGGTGGGAGGTGGAACGCAGCCCGCAGCTCACCAGACCCACAGGGTAATGGGTTCTTGATGTGTTTCATTGTGTGTTCTCTTTTTCTTCCCTTTCTTCCTCCCACTCTCCCTCCCTCTTTCTTTCCTTGATTCTGTCCTGTAATTCCCAGGCTCACAACAGAGCACAGTCATCCAAGGAGACCTGCCATAAAGAGTGAAAATGTGTGCAGTGCCCTGAAGTGGCCACGTGGTTTTGGAGGGGGTGAATTACCTTCTGCTCTCCTGAAACTGCTGATTTCACAGTGAAGATTGCTGCCACAGCGAGAGCTGTGGGTAGAATGTAAATTTATTGCTGTCTCTGGAACTCCTCTTTCTTTTCCCCTGCCTGCTGGATCACCGTGGGGGTCTGGTGGTCCTCAGGTGGAACATGGAGAGGCCAGAACAGAGCTGTTCATGCTGATAAGAGGCTAATCCTATGCCTTTGTCTATTTATAAAATAGCAAACCCAAAACAATGGTAATTTTGTACTTCCATCCAACAATATCCAATAGAGAGGAAAAAGCTGGAAAAACCTGGATTGGGCCCAGAGGTTATTTGTTCTACAGGCTTGGAATAGAAGCCCTCCCCTCTGCAATATTTCTCTGCACATAAGAAAAAGCACCCCGACTCTCCTCCCCTAAAAGGGAGAAAAATATTTTGCTCAAGGTTCTTATTTGGCAGTAGAACTGGGGAACAGGTCAGAGAGAGGGAGAAGATACATTTTTTTTTTTCTCCTTTGGAGATGAGAGCTTATGAGTAGAATGTCTGTGTTTCCATGCCTTTAAGGAGCCCAAATTCTGTAACTTGGGTGCCATGTAGAATTAAGGTCTTATACATCTTACATCCTCTAACCTGCCAAGGGGCCCAAGGCAGAGGGCGGTGACAGTACTGGGCTCTCCCAGAACCCCAGGGAAATCCCCTGCCTTACCTTCCACAGGGAAGCAAACCAAACCCTTTATCCTCCAATCAAAGGGAGAGGAAATAGCTGAGGCCTCCCGTGAGGGTGAACGCTTCCCACTCTACTTCAAGCAAGAGACACTGAGATGCCCCTCTTCTCTGGGTTGGGGCTGTGCTGCCAGAGGAGGCGAAATGCCAAGATGGAGAGGCCTCACTTTCTCTTCCTTGGGAGAAGGGTGTGGTGGCCCAGCTGCCAGAACAGCCTGTGGCTCCCATAGCCACCAGCAAACGCTTGTGTCATCCATGCTTTTTCTGATTGGTCTTCCAGCCCAAAAACAGCTCCAGGGTATCTCCTACCTCTTGGGCTCTGAACTAATGCATCTTTTGCTTAGTTTTATCACAGGTTGGATGGGAAAAGGGAATGAGTCTGAAAGAATGCTCAAACACGCTGTCAGCTCTAAAGATACAGAGCTGAGGAAACAATGGAAGAAAAACCTGACACTCTGAGGTGCTTTGGGGAAGGTAGCTGGGTAGATTAAAAAAAGTGGCCAGGAGGTAGCTCTGGGGGCTGGAAAAAGAGACTCTGAAACCAATGAAGTGGGAAAGTTAGTATGTGAGTGGATGTTGGTCTGATAGGAGCTTGGGTTACCATAACGCTTGCCATGTCCCAGGAACGGCACCCACTCTGCATTTGCTTCTGCCCTGTTGCCATACCCTCTGTAACTCTAACATTCTCGTTGGTTATGTGGGGTTTGTGACGAGTCTCTGGGAGAAAGTGGGCGTGGGTATAGGGCCAAGGACTGGGGTAAATACACTGTTACCCATATATCATATTCACCACGGCTGGGGACACAATAGTTACAAGTGGTTGTTTAATGACGACCACGGTGTCGCTGTGTTCAAGTCTAGTTTAGAATGCAAGTGCTGTTATATTAATCATGGAAGTGACAAGTTAAAGGGCTGTTAACACTGAGCTGCATAATGAACACTTGGTATGAGTGAATGAAAAGAATACTGAATAGAAATACAAGCTACTCAAGTTGGCAGGGCTTTAATTGCCGAGGAGTCTGAGAGTTTGCACACATGTGTGACTGAGAAGTGACTGTGGACTGGGATGTTACCAAAGGAGAGTGAAGGAAGAACCATGCAGTGAGACAGTCCCGCGTGAGGAAGAACCTCAGCATCCGTCAGATGGAAGCAGAACTGTGAGTGAAATCGCGGCCCGTGACAGAGCACACAACATCAATCTAAACCGACCTCAGTGTCCAGGCTGCAGGGAGAAACCAGGGATACAGGAAAACAAAAGATGCAGAGGGAAGGGCGCACGCCAAGAAGATGGGCTGGAAGAGCACAGGGAAAGGGGATGTTTTTGCAAGACTCAACTGACAGACAATCGTCTGTCTCTGTCAGAAGACCTTATTTTTAGACATGCCAGCTCAAGTTCCAGATTGGTGACCCAGAGACTGCGGTGTGCTCGGAGGAGAACTGTTGCCTCTGCTCACAATCTGCTGTGTTTGTGTTGACTTACCACGTGGCTGGGGACTCAGCTGGACAGCATACTGAATGCCCGGTAGAATTCCTAAAACCACTGTCGGCCCAGAGAACCCTTTGTTAATAAATATTACAGCACAATCTGTGTTTATTCAGGGAAGTGTGATAGGGAAAGGAAACTAGCAAGAAAAGAAAATAGAGTTTAAAATGCCACGGTAGTTGAAAAATATTTATTTTTATGGAAGAAAGGTAATCCAGACGATTTTCCTCTCATTTTGAAAGACTAAACCCTAAGCTTCAAGCATGTGGAGGCCAAGGACAAATTTTTTCAGGGCAACCACAATTAGTAAAAACAGCTTCTGTGTACACATACCAAGGGGCTGTGGGGTCATGTCTACATTATAATCAGGGCCTCTCTGTATGGTCATCCTGACCCCCAACCTACTTTAGCAGATCATCAAGTGCACACAGGCTCTTGGATTTTCTCTAGACAACCCTTAGCTTCCATCAGTCCTCTTTTCTTCTAAAGGTATATGAGATGAGCTGATTTTGATGGGTGGAAGAGGCCTTGGGGAGAGCTTGGAAAAGAACAGGATCAAAATTCAGATGAAGGAGCAGAGGTGCAGTTGCCACAAGCTATTAGAGCAGCTGGTGAAGCATCTTCCTGGAATCCAGGGGGTCTGCCTCTTTTGTCCTCCTCTGGTTCTGAATCTAAATCAAGGAATCAGCATTATGTGGTTGAACCCTTGCTCTAGTTGGATAGGAGAGTTTTAGGCAAACCCTTGTCCTTTTCTTTTATCTTTTCATTTCAAAGGAGGGAGCAGATACGAATGGGCACTGACACACCAGCCTTGCCAGATGGGCTGTGGCATATAGGCAATTTATTAATATAAAACCTTTGTGGCAGCTCCGGTGACCACAAGGGATGATATTGGCTGCATTTAGCATTTTTAAATTTAAGTATTCACCTCATGTCAAAGTATGTAGCTGTGTTCTCTCATCTGAGGTTGTTCATTTGGAAATACAGAAAGGATGAGGCATTATTTCTTTAAATAAAATATTCCTTTTCATTACTGGCTGTGTGTCAGAGATCCCTAAAGCAGAAATTCAGCTCACACATTAAATTCAATAATCATATATTAAACACTTAGTATGCAACACCCCGTAGAAACTGGAGATGAAACAGACTAAGAATTCCTACCCTCAAGGGGTTTATAAATTAGGAGGAGCATAAAGGAAGTTTCTAAACAATCATGGAAAAAGAGAGAAAACATGAAATGACTCAAGAGAGTTAGGTGCAGAGAAAAAAAATGAATTTAAAAAAGAGAGAGAGGTGTTAAGTGCTAAGGTGGTTCAACTGGGGGGAGATCTTATCCTCAGAGGGGAGTTTTGCATTGGAGATATTAATTTGGGAGCCTTGACCACGTCTGTGGAATTCAACTCTGTGAGTGTGAATGAGATCACCTAGGGGAAGATACAGAAAGGAAGAGGGACCTAGACAAGGGCCCCTGGTGCTCCATATTCATAAGCTGGGTAAAAGAAGAGTCAGCAAGGGGACTGAGAAGGAGAGGCCAGTGATATAGAGGAAAATCAGCAAAGTACAACATCTCAGAAGCTAAGCATGGAAAGCACTGCAGCTCAAGAATAGAGACGCAGACAGAGAGAACAGACTTATGGATAAGGGGAGGGAAGGGAAGGGAGGGATGAACTGAGAGAGTAGTACTGACATATATTTACTGCCATGTGTGAATACTAGTGGAAAGCTACCCTATAAGACAGGGAGCTCAGTTTAGTGCTCTGTGATGACCTAGATGAGGAATGGGGGTGGTGGTGGGAGGGAGGTCCAAGAAGGAGGGAATATATGTATGGTTGACTCACTTCTTTGTACAGCGGAAACTAACACAACATTGTAAAGCAATTATATTCCAATAAAAATAAAAAAGGAAAAATGGATGGCCGGTGGTAAAGTACATAGTTGAGAGGTTGTATAGTTGTTGGCTATTTATTCCTGACTTCCCTGGTGGCTCAGACAGTAAAGCATCTGCCTACGATGTGGGAGACCTGGGTTCAATCCCTGGGTCGGGAAGATCTTCTGGAGAAGGAAATGGCAATCCTTGGCAACCCAAGGAAATGGCAATTCTTACCTGGAAAATCCAACGGATCTGCTTTATGTCTGTCTCCTCTTATCTTAAGGAGGGCAAGGCCTCTGTTTAGCTCAAACATGTACTCAAACATATCTGGTGTGGCATTTGGCACAGAAAGGACTCAAGATATATTTGATGCATAAAGGAAGAATTAAAGCCAGTCCAAGGTGTGTGTGCTTAAGCAGGCAAAAAAATAGTATCCGAATAGCATCTTCATATTCCTAACATCGAGTAAGATTTTAACAAGAATGCAGGCCTCCTTTTGGAGGCCTGTACAGACCCACTGGCTTCAGGCATAACCCCTCTCATCATCATTAGTCCTTCAACCTGGATGCCCAGGAATAAGAAAACAGTAAGAATCCACTGGGCAATTCTCTCATAATCCTTGAGAGCAGTGTAGCCACTAGCCTTTCCCTTCTCCAGGTGATCTTCCCAACCCAGGGATCAAACCCAGGTCTCCCGCATTGCAGGCAGATTCTTTACCAGTTGAACCACAAGGGAAGCCCAAGAATACTGGAGTGGGTAGCCTATCCCTTCTCCAGCTGATGTTCCCATCCTAGGAGATGAACCAGGGTCTCCTGCATTGCAGGCAGATTCTTTACCAAATGAGCTATCAGGAAGCCCACTAGAATCTCATGAGATATTAATGGTTATGCCATTAATAGAAAGGATTCTCTGAATCTGGTTCTGGCTAAGTAGGCATCTTTACAGTAGGAGTTCTCAGAGCACATAATATGCTAAGAAAGAATTGTGAATGCTAATAGAGATCTATTAAGGTAGAGCATTTGCCAAACTTATTTGACTATGGGATCCTTTTTAATTGCTTAATAACCATTAACATCTTGAAGGATAGTGACATTCTGAAGAACAATTTGGCAAGTGTGGTCTCCGAGTTTTTCTAAGAAGAAAAAAAATATCAAATTCATTTTAAAAAATTATTTTTTAATTGAAGGATAATTGCTTTACAGAATTTTGTTGGTTACTGCCAAACATCAACATGAATCAGCCATAGGTGTATATATGCCAAATTCCTTTTTAATTGATGTGGGGAAAAATTCTGCATGTTGGATACAAATGACATGAATGGAGTCAAAGGGTGTGGTAGGTTGTATCATTATTATTATATTCAATTATATTCACAAGTATTTGATCCTCCCTTTTATTTGAAAAAGATGATCAATCCCCGCTTTGCTTCATTTCCTATGGCACCTTCTGAGGGAGGGGTATGAGTTCTGCCCAGCTGAGTTTGAGTGTGGCCCAAAGGCTTTGGTCAATGAACATGGGTGGACATAATGTATGTCATGTCCAAGCAGATGCTCTGAGGAGCACTCTGAGTTTCTGCCAGTGACTCTTTTGTTCTTCTTCCTCTGTCATGAGAACAGTGTGTCCCAAATAGTGAGCCATCTTTCAGTTTGGATGCTGGAATAAGAAGATGCAGGGAGCAGAGCTTAGCAGGCACCTTGAAGCCACCAACTTGTAGTAAAAGTAGGAATAACAACAAAAAAATGTTTAAGCTATTGACGTATTGGTGCTGTTTGTTACAGCAGCAGAGTTGACAAATACAAAGAGGGAAATATGGAAGGCTGCTATAAATATGAGTTTCTTTCCAGAGCTCCCAAAAGAGAGACAATCCTGGGGAAGAAGCAGAAAACACAGTGGCTCAGTTTGTAGCTGAATTTTTTTATACTTCACTGGAGAAAAGTTAGACCTTTGCTCTGGCGAGAAACAACTCTATAAAATGAGACGACTCCATCAGCTTAGATAGAGATTTGTAGACTTAGTGTAGACTACAGATGCTGACATATCTGAGAGGAAATCTCAATATTTCAAACTGAATGAAGGAAGTCAAAGGACACACAGAAGCGAACGCTCATAACTAGTCCCACTGGCACTGCCTGCCTCCCTGTAGAGTGCGCTGGGCTTCCCTGGTGTCTCAGCTACTTTCTTTTTTTCCTTTGACATTTCAATTACATTGTTAAGGTGAATAAAGATAATTGATAGTTTTGCATTAAATTATTATAAATTAAATAAAATCAGGTGGATATGCAAAGCAAAAGTGCACAAATTTATTATTCTTAGCATTTCACTAATTTACAAAAACTGGTTCAAAGTTGAAATAACCGAAACTGAACTAATAATAAGGACAATTTTATTTACTACATCCATGTAAATCCAGAAGTAATATCAAGCTTCTACATTGCTTTCCTAATAGTCTCTCCACATTTCCTCATAGTTCCCATTAGCGGGATGGGTGTGCCCCATGTCACTAAATTCTGGGAAATCTCTGAGGTTTGGGAAGGCTCTTCAATAAGAACAAAAAGTTGGAAGGAGTGACCATTATCCAAGGAAATGTTCTTTCCCTCCCCCTTTCCTGTTTGCTTTTCTTAAATCTTTATCTCCTCAATCCATGCCATTCCCATCTAGCTGGTCTGTTTTGTGCTGTGCACAGCAGTGGTACTTTGGAAATCTCTAAGCTTTGCTTGGCAGGGAATTTGCTGCATCTGTGGTTAAAGAGCCCCTGTGAAAACTCTGATAGACATTAGCTTCCCCACAAAAAGAGACTGTGTCTAGCCTAAGTTCAGTAAATTTCCATCTGTTTTGAGTATGTTTGTTTGTTTAAACTGTAGATATCAGTTGAAAGGTGTGTGTGTGTGTGTGTGTGCATGCGCATGTATATACTTAGCTATCAAGGGTTTTCATCTTCCTTCCTGGGTCATCTTCGGGTCATCTTGGTCATCTTCCAAGCATATATTTCTTCAAGGAAGTAGTGTTTTCTCTGTTAGGAGCTCACCTCACTTCCTATGAGAAGCCATCCCCAGCTCTAGGCCATCACTTCCCGCTCTATGTTCTCACAGCTGTGTGCTCCTTCCTCTGTTAATGTCTTTAATTTCTTGTCTGTTTCTCCCACTAGGAAGAGCACCTTGAGGACAGGAATTGAGCCTTGACAGTTTCTATGGCTCAGCATGTGGCACAGCACCAGGAATATTGTGCGTGCTCAGTACATATTTGAGGGATGAGGGTATCCATCCCCATAATTACAGACTTGTGCATTTTAATAATATAGCTACTGAAAATACCCATCCCAAATCCAAAACACCAAAAAGGCTCATCAGAAGCCCAGTCAGGAGTCACTGAGAAGAGTATCATCATATTGGCCCTTCTGATTTCTTATAGCTGGCCAGTTTCTCTGGGCAGGTTTTGCTTCCCTGTCCCAGGTCCCTGTGTAGGAACTGGCTCAAATCTACAGAGGGTAGATCCTATGACCATCTCAGTTGTCCAGTGTACCCTGAAATAGGCTCTTGAGTATATCAGACAACTAGAGAAAGGATGGAAATCACTGGTCTCTGAGAACAATTGGTCTGTAGCACAGGGTGACTCTGGAGACTTCAAGACCACTGCAAAGTGAGAATATAGCAAGGCTTGGGGACCTGCCTGCAGCCCAGAGTCAGTGATGATCACCAAATTCTGGGAAATTCTGGAATCTAGGACAGTCATCTAATTATTCATAGAAATTTATTTTTGCAATTTATCAGGTTTAAGATAAGCAAGAGCAGATAGATTCCTGGGTGTCTCAGAGCTTTCAAACTAATGAGAAACTAAACATTAATTCTATTAGTGAAATATATTACAGACAGAAATATGAATGCATATTTAGAACCCCAAATCTGAACTTGCTGGGATATCTTGACACATATGAAGAACTGATGTGTAAACTTTGATCCAAAAGATAAATAGGAGTTAAATAAGTGATGAAGAAACAGAAGATGCATTCCATAGGGAGGGAACACTATGTGCAAAGGTCCTGGGGTGGAAGGATACCTGGTGCATTTAAGTAACTGGAGGAGACCTGTTTAACAGGAGCATGGAAAATGGAAGGAGAGAAGGTGAGAGGTACTGGAAGTGGAGGTGAGAAGAGGTCAAATTGTGCAGAGTATTAGAGGTTTCTTTAAGGATTTTGGTATTTTGCTTATAAGCAATGGGAAGTAATTTACAAGATTTTAAATCAGGGATCTGACATGAGTGATTGTATTTTGAATGGATCACATTGGCTACTGTAGGGAGGATATATGGAAAGGTCCCAGAGACCAGGTAGCTTGTTCAAAAGGCTGATGAAACATTTCATGAGAAAATGGTAGTTTGGATCCAGGTGTTAGTGGTGGAGGATGAAGAGAAGTGCATGGATTTGAGATGAGATGTAAGGTAGGAAACCTTGGGAAAGGATCATGTTTAAAGCAAAGTTCTTGACTTAAGCCTTGGAGTTCTGCTGAGGGAATTTTGAAGCATCTACATGGATATGCTAAACAACCAGGATACATCGAATGAATACATACCAGGTGAATACATACTTCATCTATTCATAGTCAAGTCATATTTATTAACTACCCACTATATGGTAGTCATTGTATTGAGAATTGTATGGAAAAGAAAAATATATTGAACTTGTATTCTCTCCTTGAAAGAGTTCAAAATGTATGAGAGAGTAAGGAGGAATGGTTGAGAATTTGGTATCAAGAAATGAGGATTTGGAGGTTGGATATGATAGCTGTCTTCAAATAATTGAAAATATGAGGGTTGAACTTAGTGTGTTATGGTTCACAATGTGTAACAAAGACCAACATAATAAAGTTACAGGGAGGCAGACTTTGATCTGCAATAAGAAGGGACTTTTTAATGTAAGGACTATCATCGAAAATACTTGAGACTGAATGATCATTTACTCAATCAATATTTAATGAACATGTAAATTGAATGGAGAGATTCCTACTTGACCTTTAAGATCCCTTCCGGCTTTCAAATTCAACGATTCTAATTTTCTGTGTAAACTCTTAATTGTTTAGGCTGAAGGTCACAGCTTGGATTTCCATGAGTCCATTTCCTCACTCAGCCCCTTTCTGTATCTTCCCTGGGCACTTTCAGGATTCTGTAATGAGTCATTTCTTTAAGGTTGTGACACCTCATGATTGAAATGACATTTTCTTCCTTGGTTTGATGCAGAGGAAGAAGTGTACTCTGATTTCTCTCTTTTTTTCCCTTTTGCCTCTTACTCCACACTGTGGTTTCCGGATATTGAATGACTTGTTTTTGTAAGTGCAGCCAATGGATGCCACTGTTCTTGGACATAAGGTACCTTCTTTTTTTAATTTTTTTATTTTTTCTCTTTTTTACATGGTAACTTCTTGCACCTTTTGAACCATCATATCCTTCATTTCTAGCCACACAGGATGGATACCCAGGGACTCTTTTGCTTGGGAGCCTGGTGGAAGTCGCATGCTTATTGTCATTCCCTGACAGTTGACTTCAGAGACTTTTTCAGACACTCTGGGATTTCTCTTTACTGTTCTGAACTCTTTCAAGTGATCCATTTTCATGCTAGATAAAAATCACAGAAAGCAGGATAATAGGGATAACAATAAAATAAATTTATTCAACCCTCAATCACCTCTACCAGTGCAGTAGGGAAGAACTAGGACAATACAAAAATATTTGCTGACATTCATATCACTCATTTGGCTCTTGGATTTCTGCAGAAACACTTGGTCATGCTCATAATATACTAGAGCTTTTGGTGGCCCGATCTCCACCACGTCCGAGGCTTAAAGTATTATGTAAAAGCCTTTCTTATCTGCCTCCTGGTAAGTTCAGGGATTTCTCTAGGTCTTTACTTTCAATTCTTGTCTGGTTTCTTTTTTCATTGTTTTGTGCCCAGACTCTCTCAGATTGTTACTGGGCAGTCTGCTTGCTTTCCCCTCAAATGTCCCTTTTCCTTGGCTCCAGGCTCTGTTTTTCATGCTCACCCCATTCCCGTCTCAGGTTCTGAGTTGTCTCAGCCCAATATGGGCCAGAACTTGATGTTTTCATCCATCCTGCAAGAGGAACGGACAACTAGAGACACATGGTCTTATCTTCCATCCCTTTTCTTCCCCATCAGACTTAATCAGACACTAATGATTCATGTTTTTTTTTAAAATTTATTTATTTTTCTGATTAGATTTTGAGGTGAAGGTGCGTAACACAAGGTCCCGGGTTGCAATAGATAATCCAGGAAGGTCACATGGTGTGTTAAAAAGTACACTGACTCAATAAATATTAATTCATTTCCTAATCTGCTTGTGGATAAATGAGAAATGGTCATACATAGAATTTATGTAATGCCTTCTTCCAAGGAGCATACAAGGACACAATAGCACCTCAATGAGACCATTTATTATATTAGTAACACATATAATCTGTAAACTGATTTGAGGATGACTGATTGCTTATTGTGAGTCTCACACCTGGCTGCACATCAGAGTCCCTTCAGGAACTTTTTACAAAAATAGATTCTTGGGTGACATTTGTGAAAAATTGATTTACATGTCTCCATTAAATTTTTCAATAAAGAGGGGATCCTTAGACCAGTGGTTCTCAAACCTTACTATGCATATAATTCATCTAGGGAATCTTGAGAAAATGCAGATTCTGATTCAGTAGACCTAGGATGGACCTGATATTCTACATTCTGACACCTCTAGGTGATGTGATGATGTTGGTCCAGAGACCATATTTGGAACAGGAGGTCTTAGACCAGAAAGGGGAAGAGAAGGGGAGAGGGAGGGGAAGCTGAAGTACCTGGGAGCTAGAGCTCTATGCCCACACCAGTGCAATCAAAATCTCCAGATACATTCCAGACATTGGTATATTCAAAGAGTTTCCCAAGTAAGTCAAATATGCAGTTGGAATTAAAAACCATTTTCCAAGAGATTCTTTGATCATATCTAATGCCCATTTCTCTGTCATCAGGGTAGAAGAACTTGGATATATCCAACAGTTCTTTTTCTGCTTATAGCAGAATTTCTCAGACATGTCCTTGGACTACTACCTGCATCATAATCACCCAGGGTCCTTGTTATAAATACATGTACCTAGGCCTGCCCCCAGATATGCTGAATTAGAATCTTTGTAGACTGGGTTCATAATTGGATTGGAAACAATCTCTCTTAGTATTTGTCGTGTAGCCAGGAGGGTTTAAACAATTTGGTCTCAAGCAGAGCTTTTGCTCTCTCTTTCCCTGCTCTGCTGCATTAATCCCTGGTAGTAGGAAGCCTCTGATGCGGCCCTCAATGAGCCCTACCTCCTGGTATTCATTCATGCTCTCATATAATCTCCTTCCTTCGAGTATGGGCTGCACTTACTGACTCATTTCTACTAAATGGTATGTGGCAGATGCGATGGAATGTCGCTGCTAAGATTGTTTCCAAAAGGCTGTGCCTTCCATCTTGGATGCTCTCTCTCCTTTGCTGTAGGGAAGTAAGTACCATGCTATGATGGAACCTGTGGAGAAATCTACGTGAGGACTCAAATTCTGCCAACATCCACATGAGTGAACTTGAAAGTCGATTCTCTTCCAGCAGATGCTTGAGATGACTGCAGCCTGATGGGAGACCCTGGAGGACCCAGCTAAGACACACCTGGATTCTGGACCCATAGAAACTGTGAGATAATAAATGCTTTGAACCTTTCCGTGTTGTGGTAATTCATTATATAAAGGTAGATACCTAGTACACTCACCTTGAAATATCCTTCTTCTTCCTTCCCACTTATCCAAGTCCCAACTTTTGCAAATCTTAGCTATCCTAGGAAACTTTTCTCATACTGATTGTCCTTTCATGAACTCCTGGAACACTGCATGTGAAGTCACAGCACTCACTGTTAGATTGTACTTGCTAGTATTTTTTTAATCGTTTATTCATATCTCTAGTTGTAATTTCTAATGCTCTGTCTTCTAAAATAAATTATAAATCCATTGATGAGAATACAATTTAAAATATAAGTTAACACAGAACTCTTTCTATTCCCATGACCTATACCAATATTATAAACACAGTAAGTGCCCTGTAACTAAATGTGTGATGAAGATAACATTGGAAAGAATATTGGGAAGAAGGCATGAGGAAAGTTGTAGTTTTCACATTCACATCTACTCTGTATCCTAATGCCTAACTTTTAACCTTATGTATACAGAGGATTCCAGACAGATAGATACTTGAGCAGAAAAACAAAGAGATGGCTATTAAGGCCAATAGGATGAAAGCACTCCCTTGATGATTATGAAATGTTTGTGTCTTTAATCCCTCCTGCCCTTCAGTTTGCTCAGTGGTGCCTCCAGGCCTTGACTTCCTCTAGTTCCAGATACTTCAGTCTCCTCCATTTCAACTTGTGACTCAGGGGTCTATTTTTTTTTTTTTAATTCAGTTGATTTATGACCACCTCAGAAATCCCACATTGCCACAAATATTTGTCTCCAAAATCTCTCTTGGCAACCCACATAACAGAAGGCCATGTGTTATCCCTCCCTGAATTCCCCATGAGTCCCCTGGGCTCCTCTGTTGCTAAGGGAAGATATAAAACATTCAATACCTGAAATAGTTAGGGAGCATCTCAGAAAATGACTGTAGTCATCCTTCATCACAGACTAGGAGTTAAAGCTATCTCTAATAGCTTTGGAAATTTTGATTAGGATGGTAATGGAAAACCATCACTGCTTTATCTGGTTTATGCACACAAAGGCTTTCATGATAAAGACTCTGGGATGAGCTACAGCAAGCACTCCCTAGAGTAGAAATATGTTCATCTCAGCCTCTCCACAATGAGAGGAACTTCTCAGTATTGAAAGCTGTTTTTTTCCCCCTAGTCTTTTCTCAGGAGTCTGTGAGAGAGAAGCAGGGTCCCCTTGGTCTCCCTGTACAAACCCTAACAGACCTTTCTGACCACTTTGGCTGATAAAGAAAGTCCCTCTCCACCAACTACAAAGATAAGGCCCCAACTCAACTCCTGACTCTCTTATCAG
The DNA here is from genome assembly GCF_000754665.1 of Bison bison bison. Taxonomy (NCBI): domain Eukaryota; kingdom Metazoa; phylum Chordata; class Mammalia; order Artiodactyla; family Bovidae; genus Bison; species Bison bison. Next base: position 1,100,243 of record NW_011495077.1, on the reverse strand, counting down.
ATGTTCCTGTTGAGGTTAAAAAGTGGTCTCACCTCAGGGGTGGTACTTATTTTAGCAAAGATGGTCTCTTGTTGGATCTGCTGCCTTGGTTTGACTCAGGGAGATTTGAGGCGATCAGAATCAGGACTGTAGCACTGTGGGTGTCGGATCCACAGTAGTAAGTTCCAACATCTTTTATTGTTGTTTTTTGAATGTTGAGTACGTATTGATTTTTTGAAGTATCAATTTTCCCTTTGAAACCACCCCTTACATTTTCATTAGAATTATTGCTTAGTCTGTATACCAAAGTTAAGACATTATTCTCATTCCTCTTATACCAACTCATCTGATAGTTCTTCCAGTTCCCTCCAGTTACGTTGCAACGGAAGGTGGCAGGCTCCCCAAGGAGGACAGTCAGAGTTTTGGTCTCTGATTCCAAAATTACATCCAAAGAGACCCCTGAAAGGGAAAGCCCCAAGTTAGAGAGGCCTCAGAGAAGTTCCTCCGTCCCACGGGGAGGAGTGTCAGAGCCATACTCAGCAATGCACTCCCTTTGACCCCAGCAAACTGTTCCTGACTTTCCTGAAGAGTAAAAGGCCCATCAGCTTGTCCTTACCTGCCCAGCAGATGGCCAGGTGGAAGAGGGCACAGGTCCACAGCATGGCTTTATGGGGATGACTCTGCGGTGTGCTGGTCTCCTGCCTGTCCCTGCCCAGATTAGCTGCTGTCTAGCCATGGGACGTTTTGTCCGTTGTAAGGGTGGCTGGGGGTTAGCCACTTCCTCAGAGAGAGAGCGACAGGCTTGCAAGGCCACAGATTAGGCTGTTTATTCAACAAACATGGGCTAATGACATCACAGGTCAGGTGCTATTTGGGAGACGTAAGAGGAAACTTCTGACATAGGATGTAAAGTTCTGCCTTGAGAGCGCTCAGCTTTTTGGGGAGACAGACACAGAGCAATTGCAAAAGAGTGTGAAATGCTTTTTTTTTTTTTTTAAGGTAGATCCAAAGCACTCCAGGAGCACAGAAAAAGAGCTGCTTCTGCTTGGGATACTCAGAAGGGGTAACTGTGAACTGAGCCTGGAGAGTTGGGAGGAGGCTCTGTCAGGAGAGCATTTCCAGGAGCTGTAGGGGGAAAGGGTGGGGCAGGCAGGAGCTAGCCAGCCAGCCAGTTGTCCTGCCTGCACTCAGAATCTGTGCAGCTCCCAATTTCCCCTCTGCTCACAGCCACCCCTGCCTCAGGTGGAGCTTTCTTCCCTGGTTGCCAGCAATTACTCTACTATCCAAAAGGCCTTCCTGCTTCCTGTTTCATCCATTCTCCATGCAGGCTTCACACTCATTTTTTGTTCAGACCAAAGGGGACCAGGTCACACCTCTGCTGAAACTCCTATTCACTGCCCTTGGCTTTTAGGGGAATGTGAAGATCCTATGTCATCACCACATGATCTCCTAATCTCTCTCCAGTCTCACTTTTGACCACTCGTCCACTTGAACTCTGTACTTCTGCTGACAAAAAGGACTTGCAGGTTTGAAAATGTATTATAGTCCTCATATGCCCAGTTTTTGCAGTGGCTGCTCTTTCTTCCTGAAAAAACTGTACCTTCCTTCTTGTCCACTCCCATTTCACCCAGGGTAGGTGTTCCCCAGGGCTCCTTGAACTTGTTGGGTCATGGCACTTATTACCTTTATTATAACTATCTGATAATTTGTTTTTTGCATTGGACTTTAAGATTCTTTTGGACAAAGATAGCATCTTTGTATTTGCATTCTCAGTGTCCAGCAGAGAGCTTATCAATATGAGAAACTTAACATACCTGCTGATCCAATCAGAGATTCTCTGTGGGTCCTCCTCTCTCAAGGAGACTGGTGGGTTGCTCATCTAGTGATGTCTGAGATCAGGAAAGGATTTGCCAACAACCCAAGCCCAAAGCTGGGGAAGCTATGTCTTCTGCCCATGTTGTAGGTGAGGGGAGTAGCAGGGTACTCTGCAGCAGCAGGATAGCTCCTATCAACTAGAGTCTCCTTGGAATTGCTTGTGGCTAACATCATGGCATCTGGTCCCATCACTTCATGGGAAATAGATGGGGAAACAGTGGAAAAAGTGTCGGATTTATTTTTTGGGCTCTAAAATCACTGCAGATGGTGATTGCAGGCATGAAATTAAAAAATGCTTTCTCCTTGGAAGGAAAGTTATGACCAATCTAGATAGCATATTCAAAAGCAGAGACATTACTTTGCCAACAAAGGTTCATCTAGTCAAGGCTATGGTTTTTCCAGTGGTCATGTATGGATGTGAGAGTTGGACTGTGAAGAAAGCTGAGCGCCGGAGAATTGATGCTTTTGAACTGTGGTGTTGGAGAAGACTCTTGAGAGTCCCTTGGACTGCAAGGAGATCCAACCAGTCCATCCTAGAGGAGATCGTCCTGGGTGTTCTTACGAAGGACTAATGCTAAAGCTGAAACTCCAGTACTTTGTCCACCTCATGCGAAGAGTTGACTCAATGGGAAAGACTCTGATGCTGGGAGGGATTGGGGGCAGGAGGAGAAGGGGACGACAGAGGATGAGATGGCTGGATGGCATCACCGACTCGATAGACATGAGTTTGAGTGAACTCCAGGAGTTGGTGATGGACAGGGAGGCCTAGCATGCTGTGATTCATGAGGTCAC
>NW_011495077.1:1092574-1097476 GCF_000754665.1 Bison bison bison | reverse complement strand
AAAGAGCACTAGCTTGGCAGGTCTTAGAGACCTGAGTTTTGAGTCTTGCTTTGCAACTTGCCAGTAGGTGGACAAGCTACATCTCTAAATCTTGATTTCATCATCTGCAAGTAGAGTAACTAGCTTGGAGGGATGTTGTAGGTTGGAATGAGAGAACACACATGTGACACTCATTCCCACACCTGGTACACATTGGTAGGCCACCACAGATGTTGGTTTCTTTGCCTCATCTCTTCTGCTTTGTCATGGTTGGGTTAGTGATGTAGTCAGAGCTCCTTTCCTGAGTCACAGTCACCAGGAGAGATATAGAGCTTCTCATTCCAAGCCTGACAGAATATTTCTGTGGGAGAAGGAGGGAAGCTGAGCTATGCCCTTAGGTCTGTGATCAGGTAAGTTGAACAGGTTAAATGGATGAAATGAATAGAGCCACATCAGAGTTGCAGTACATCAGAGTTGAAGGTTTCTCAGGTGGCTCAGATGGTAAAGAATCTGTCTGCAATGCAGGAGACCCAGGTTCAATCCCTGGGTTGGGAAGATACCCTGGAGAAAGGAATGGCAGCCCAGTCCAGTATTCTTGCCTGGAAAATGCCATGGACAGAGGAGCCTGGTGAACTTCAGTCCATGAAATCGCAAAGAATTAGACACGACTGAGCAACTAACACACACAGAATTGAAGGAGCACAATCAATAACTTCTGTGTCCATAGGCAAAGGATCATCTCTTGCAGCTAAGGATGGAAGCCACATATGAGGTAGAGTCCCATTTTTCTTTGTCCAGTTGGGATGAAGAAACAATAGGCGGAGTGAAGAAGCAAAAAGACCCCAGGGTCAGATCAAATCTACCCATACTGGCTACTAGCACCATTCTCTCTGATGGTATCTGCCCCTCTGAGTCTTCAGTATCAAATATCCACTGGGTCACTTGAATATCAGTGGGAGAGTGCCAGAACTTCTGATTTTCTCTATAATTGGAAGTTTTAAGACCTACTTTACCTTTGATTTGAGAACTCATCTACTCTCACCCGCTTTGAGTTCTTTGGGTTAAAAAGGAGATAAGTTTAGTGAAGGAAATCCCTTTTCTTCCTCTTTCTCATTAGTCTCAGACATCTCATGTTAAGCATTTTTAACAGTGAAATCAGACTCTGATGTTTGCCCACGATTTGTCTTCATCTAGGTATGGCAATTAACTGCTGTTTGCCCAGTTTCTGGCTGCTGTTTCTCTGCTCTGGCTTAGGGTGGTTGGACAAGCAACCGAAGAATAGAAATGGAGGTGAATGAAGGGAGTGGAAGCTGCATTTCTCTCTCTTAGTTTGGATCTCAGCTGCCTGGTATCTCAGGACAGCCTTCAGTAAGTTAAGTGGCTTTCGCCCGTCTGACTGATCTGGGCTCAGAATGCTCAGATGGCTGGAATTACTCTGTTTCTCGGATTTGTTTTTCCTGAAATGTCTGGGCCCCACTAGTTGTTTTAAAGCAAACATAAGATATTTTTGGAAATTAGTGAGGAATTTCAATGGGTGTCAAGGAAAATCACAGTGTCATTTGTCTCTAAAAAAATTTTGGCTGCCAGTATTCCATCTGCGACTCAGTTACCCAGCTGCATGGCACTGAATGAAGCAGCTGTGAAGCAAAACAGCATGGAGGCAAGTGGGGACGTTTTAGAGTTTTAATTCTGCTTCTGTCGCTGACTTGGGACCTTGTGATGTAAATAAATAAACTTTTCCGTATCTAGTCTCAGCTCAGCTCCTTTAAGATGTTTTCCAGGCTCCCATCACCCAGCTCATCCTGAAATCTAGAGGTCTTAATTCCAGTCTGTGCCTTCCTTCTGGAACCCTCCCATAATCATCACAACCAGGTACTTGTCTTGTTTTCACATGCGTCTGACTCCATTCCTCTGTTAGGTTACAAGCCCCACTGCAGCGTGAACTCCAGAATGGTAGAAAGCTTATGTTACCTGCCTTGGTATCCTCAGCTCTTGAGATGGTGTCTGGCATATTGAGTAGAGTCTCGATATATATTGTTGAGTAAAAAAAAATGAACCTTTCCAATTCTATAGTCTGAGACTTATGGATACTTGATGAGCATTTATTAAATGGCTTTAATCTTCTTGTTCACCTTTTCTTCCAGGATCAAATAGGGAGATTAGAGGGCTTCCAGTGAGATGATGAGCTGGTTGGGACAGATGCTCCCAAATATATCATCATCTCCATCACAGTCTTCATTTGGTCCCTACAGGAAGTGACCAGGAAACCCAATCTTGGGCAGTGTTCTCCAGTCAATGCCTTGTTCTCTAATAACTTTCTTCTACTTTATCCAAACTTCCTCTCCCTCTGATGGTAGTGGAAAAGGAACGATTATTTCTCTTACTGAGACTGTTAGCGTGGTAGAATCAGAGATCTGGGTGACAGAGTCACAAAGAATCTGTTTCATCATTGCATGTGATGTGGCATTGGCCTTTGCATTTTGGTTGCTCCAGGGAGGGTTGACTGAACTGATTTTTACTGTTTGAAAATACAGGAGGTTTCCTAGAGTTGTCAGTATCCTTTAGGAAACCAGAGTTTTCTGAGTAAGCATTCAGCAATTTGGGGGCTGTGTTAAAAATAACCCCAAGGTATCCCTAGGGAAGAGAAAACCTGGAAAGAAAGTGACTCACTCGCTCACCACTGTGTCAGTCTGGGCCTGTCCCATCAGGGTTAAGACTTTGAAATCAGATTTCCACAGCCAAACTTTGCAAAGGGTCCTTCTCTAGTTCTTTTATCCCAAGAAAAGCCTCTTGTTTTGTGCGATTCTGTGCACTTGAAGGACTGCTCTCGGGGGCACTAGTGCTGATGAGCCCATATGCTGGCTGCAAATGAGAAAGCCAGCAAAACAGCAGGGGATTAGTGTTTCCACTGATGAATAAAAGCAAGATCTGAAGCCGCAGGAGATCCTGCATCTTCAGAAAAGAAAATAGAGAAGACAGGCCTGCTTATTTCGAGTTCTCAGCTCAGCAGTTCACACCCAGGAGTTTTCATGGGTGGTTCCATGAATAAACAGAGGCCAATGTGCGAGTGTCTTTGTAGAGATTATGCACTTCTGGAATCATGGTATGATCTTCACTTGACAGTTTTTTTAGGATGCCATAAAGTCAGGTGTACTTTGACTTAATTTATAATTTCTTTGGACATAGGAAAATTTTCAGGTAATGTAGTATGCCTTACGATGTTGAAAGAACTAATTCCTTATTTATGATTATGTTCATAAACAACTTTAACTTTTTTTCTGGTTCTACATGTATAAATTATTCCACTATCCATTTAATGGGTCAGGCTACTGTTTTATTTGAATATCTCATAATGTCTTATTTTCCACTGATTTTACTTTTTTCTATGTAGGAAGCCTGTAATAATTTATCAGCATCCAGCAACAAAGGTCCTGAAAGTCTTTTGAATTGTATTTCTGTGAATTCCCATTGATATTTAGCTCTTACTAGATGAGACACTAATATTTAAAAAAATGCTTAATTGTCCAAGAGATTGACTTATTCTTTATCAAGTTGCTAAGGGCCTAGGCCAGCCCAATACAGGGATGCAGATATGTAGTGATAATCACCCATCATGATCTCATCACCATCCACAGCAACAGCAGCTAAAACTTCCTGTGTTTCCTCTGTGCCAAGTGACACTGTAAGTGCATTACATGTAATAATTCACTTAACTCTTGCAACAGTCCTCTAAGGTAAGTATTATTATTATAATTGTTTTATAACTGAGAGAAGCAAGGCATAAAGTAACTTGCCCAAGGTCATATAGCTAGTGACTCACTAAGTGGAAGATTGGGATCCAAAATTCAACAAGTCTGGCTTCCAAGTCTGAAGGGGAGCTCAATCATTGCTACTGTGCTACCTACTTTTCACACGTATCTATCTATCTATTATCTATTGATTATTTATTTAATTTACTAGTATTTTACATATGTATATGTAGGTGCTTAAAATCTTTCAGGCTGTTAGAAATGTTAGGTTTGCACGAGTCTGTGATGAAGATGTTAATTCTTGGGTTTGATTTTTTTCAGTGCGTCCAATTCGTTTGTCGCTCTGGGTATCAGGGACTGTGCTTTTATGGGTCAGGTCAAAGATGCAAGTAATTCAACAGGATTTAATTTTCACTGCTGGTGTAGCAAGATAAACGTGAGGAAGTGTTAACTGCTGAATACATTTTATTATTTGAGAAGTGCTTGTTTTGTATCTTAGTATTCCCATAGCACTTAGGATATTGATTTCTAAACCATGAGGGTCCTTTGGTTTTGAATGAATGAACCGATGAACGAGTGGAGGGAGTTTAAGATGACACTGAACACCCTCTGTCTTGGTGGATGCCCTCTGAATTTTCTGTGTTGAGCTTGCTTGAGGCATACAGCCTTGTCCTGTGTGATGTTAAGCATGTCTCATGGTGCCTGTAGTGCGGGCAGTAAATGGCTTTGTCTCTTGGCTCCTCGTGCCTAACGGTTAAGGTCCTGGAGGACAGCTCTCTGTCCACAAACAGCTGGTAAGGCTCCAATTCCAGGGTGCCTTGAAAGGCATGGTAGGTATGAGTGAGCCTTTGTTAGTCTCAGCAGATATCAGAGTTATATTTCCCACCAGGAATATTATATAGGCATTGGCACGTCACATGCCTCCCAATCATGGCAGCTCTGTTGGAAGTTGTGTAATTTCAGGTCCCATAGGAACCAGCTGGCAAAGAGAAAAAGGATAGCAAATGAGAATTGAGAAGTGGTGGGAGATTGCAGCCGTTTACCTGGGAGCCAGTTACAGAGGAAGGGCGGCACAACGCAGAGCAGCCGGTACGTGGCAGGGCTGCAGTTCCTCCCAGTGCTGTTTACCATGAAGCCTACTTTGCATGCACCAGGCACTCAGGCCACCTTATCT
>NW_011495077.1:1086014-1092474 GCF_000754665.1 Bison bison bison | reverse complement strand
CCCCTCGGCCCACCTTATCTGTAACAACCATGTGGCTGCTTCGTTGCTGCAGCCATAAAGGAAAGAGGTCCTCAGGGGTGGTTGGTGCGTGTGCTATCGAAAGACACACTGAGATTTGTTCAAAGGCAACCATCCAATGGGCCCCTTTGGAGAAGGCTCGGTGCCCCTCTGCCACTAGGGGCCTGTGTTTTCGCATATGGGGCCATTTCCTTATCAGCCCCCAGGGGGCTCATTCTCTGAAAGGAAACAACCCGGGAGAGAATCTTTTGTTGAAAGACATTCAGTGGGTCGTGATCCCTGGGGTCCTTGTTTCTGAGCTTCAGGAACCTGAAGAGGAGGAAAGGTAGGAACAGTCCTTTTCCTGAAGCAAGGATGGCAGCACTGCCCACCTGACTGGTTCTGGTTCTGGGACTTGCTTTTTAGAAGCCAGATAGGGAAGAAGTAATTTGTTCATTTTAAAGGAATCCATTCATCAGGTAACCATCTATTCAATAAATATATATTGAATGCCAGCTGTATACAAGCTTTCTGCTGAGTGCTGAGGATGTGGTGGAAATGAAAACCAGTTGAAATTTCTGCCACCATCGAGTTTAAAGTCTGGTGGTGATGTTTAACTTCAGAAATATACACGAAGCTGGGCAGGGGTGGGTGAGGGGCTTCTGAGGTCTGCACAGATCCAGGCAGGGTTTGTTCCCAGTCAATACAGCTGCTTGTAGGTTCACCCTGGAGGAACATAAACTAGAAATTTCCCTGGCAATTCATGCCCCATCTTAGAGCTGGAGGGTTCCTTTTCTGTCTACCTTCCTTTATAACCATTCTTCCTTCAAGAAACAGTTCTGTTTGTTGACAATTCACAGTTTTGAAGTTCCTGTCTTTACACTGTTATCTTTCTATTCTTGGAGTAGAATCATCTTGGTTGCAATTGTTCCTGCTGTGAGGATAACGGCATCTTTTGTGTGATGGTTTTCTTTTCACTGTGTATACAGTGACTGCAGAGCTAGGAAATTTTAATTTGGGGCCAATCTTTATTTGAGAGCCAGGGCTAATGGAGGTCATGGATTCTTTCTCTTTTATTGCTTTCCTCAAAGCCTTGACTCATATCTTTGCTTCTGTCTTCCCTCATCTCTTTCCCTCTCTCTTTCCTAAGACTATTCCTCTTTCTGCAAGATACTCTTTTGAAGAATTTTAAAGGGATTATAGGAGAATGCACAACGAAATAAGGGGAGAGTCATCCCAGGCTGCCTGGTCTTAAGGTTACACAGAAGTGCCATGCCACAGACACGCAGAGGTGGAAGGCTGGTGGTGTGGCTGTGCCTGTGCCTGCAGCAAAACAGGTGGTGTGACAGGGTGGCCAGGCATCCTCCAGAGGCCTGACCACAGCGGTGCTGATGATATTTGGGACAGTGAAGCTCGTTGAGAAGATGCATGTGAGTAGTATGATGGCCCTAGACTGACTCATCAAAGACTCCTGGGGAAGATTGCCCCTGGTGCTGGGAGGTATGTAATAGCCAAACCATTTTATTAGGAAGAGGGCTTTGATTGACTGGCCGGGGAGGCCAAGAACTTATGACAGACTTTCTCTGGATCTAGCTCTCCTTACACCAAACTGAATAGAGAGAAGAAAAGATAACAGTAATCAAGTGATTTCAGTCCAGTAGCTGGGTGCTCCTTCACATGCTGAATTCATAAATAAGAAGGGTGGGCAGCCAATTATAGAATGAGTTTTGAGGGCCCAGAAACTCCCTACCCTCAAATTCTGAAATTCTGTCATTGGAGATTAGTCGTTTGGACCATAGAAACATAATAAAAGTATTCTTAGGAAGATCAACACTTTAAGTCTTAATACAGTAAAAATAGAAAGAATTAATTTCTGATGACAAAGTCTTGAAACATACAAACTTGAGAGTCTTTCAGCATACAAGCAGGATGCCATTAAGAGGCCATCTCTCTCCCCCTTCACTCCCACTTATCATTCATCTGCTTTTGACGTCTCTTGAATCTGTTTTCTCTTTCCAGGTGCTTATTCCTGACCTTTGCATTGTCCATCTCAGCTTTCACACAAACTTTATATCTGAGCTCACTGCTTTGGGTCTCCAAACCAATCCTCTCATCCACAGTGATCTTTCCAAAACACTTTTCAAGCACACTGCCTCTTATGTATCTCTGATTTCTTATGACTTCTCACAAGACAAAAATCCAAATCCTTTTTCCTGGTTTGCAAGACCTTACCCCATCAGGCCACACCACACCATGGCAGCCACTGCTCTGACCTGGCCACCAGTGCTGACTCATTCCCGCAGAGTGGATGCTCTTCTCCAAACACAGTCCCATCCACCTTCCTGAATTGCCTAAGCTGCTGACCCTCTTCTTGTCATGTCTTTCTCCAATCCCTCCATTGGTCAAGATCCTTCATCCTTTAAGTCAGTTCAACTATAACTTCCACCGGGGAGACTTTCCCCATCCTCCTTAACCAAACTAATCTCTCCCTCCTCTGGACAACTGTGCATTGTACTCTGGCCAACATTTATCATGTTCTGATGTTAGAAATGAGTGCTAGGAGGGTCTGTGTCTCCTATGGAAAACACACCCTACCCTACCCCATTCTCTTACAGGTTTCAGGAAGGTCCATATGCTTGAGGAAAAAGGTAGATTTCCAATGGGTTTTCCCAGGGCCACCAGTGTGCTCTGTCCGAAGTACAGCTGTTATGCAACAATGTCTGCCAGGAAGGCAATCTGCTAGTTTCTAATGGGAACTTGAAAGACAATTCCAGCTGGATCACTTTTGGTGAATGTACTGAAGGATTGGCTCTGACACTGGCAACATTTGGGGTCCATGGTCCTTTTTGAGGTCCTCTGTGTTCAACAAGTTCCTATAGTGTCACTGTCTTTTTCAGGGAGTAAGCCAGTGTGTGTGGTTTGGAGGGACTGATTAAGATTTCCTACACTGCTGCCACAGTGTGAAAAATTAAATCCACCAGTTAGTAACCAGGGTTGCCTGGTGTTGGAGTTGTCAGAAGGAATTATAGTTTCAAGGAAAATAATCTCAGACACTTCTCATGTGGGTCACAGTGTTAGTAGGTGAGGACTCAGGAGAGATTTCGAGTTTTTCAAAATCACAAGGCAGGAGGGTGTAAGGTCTGCCATAGATGTCAAACCTGGACATCAGACCTGGTATCAAGCCTCAGGCATTATCCACCCTACAAAGATCTGGACCTGGATATTCAGAGCCCCGAGGCAGGTCTGTATTTGAATGCAGTGCATTAACCCTACGGGCTTTCCTTGCCTCTTGAGTCTTATGTATTGACTGTCAATCTCTCTTATGGAAATTTCTGTACATTGTTTTTTCCAGGTATAGAACAGAGATGATGCCCTAGAGGCCTGTCCCTTGATCCTATTGAAGACATCTTGAAAAATAACATAGCATGGGACATGCTTAACATATGATGAACTCAACTCCCATGAACAGTTACAGGAAAATGTTATTTTAGAAAGAATTTTTTCCCCCCAATTGCTCTAAGGAAAGTTTGCTTTGATTTACAACATTTTTATGAGAACAATGAAGACCCTGAAGACCTAAATTTGAACCGTAGGGAGAAATTTAAGTTAGGTGTTTTTATAAAGGGGTATTTCTTTTCTTTACTCCTTCATTCCTTTTTTCTCTTCTTTCTTTCATTTTGCATTTTTTTTTAAAACCAGAGGATAACTGCTTTATAGTGATGTGTTCCTTCTTTCTTCCTTCCTTTCTATGTTTTCTTTTCTTTCAGTAGAACTGATCCTTGAAGATTGTTGAGGCTGAGAGGGTTTTGTTGGTAGATTAGAGACGCTAGATGAACTTACAGCACTGTTGTTGAGAGAACTAGAGTAAGGCTGAGAATGAGCTTATTCACATCTAAAACAAATATCCACTCGTTGGGGAAAATTATGAAGTCCTCATACAACTGAATTCAGATGTACACTAAGATAGAAAATATTCTGTTCTTTGGCAGAAACCAACAAAATTCCCTAAGGCAATTATCCTTCAATTAAAAATAAATCAATTTAAAAAAAGAAAGTATTCTGTTAAGAAAAATTAATTTCTATCTTTAGCTAGAAGTGGAGGGCATATTTCCCCCTAAATATGAATATAGTCGAAGCTCTTGGTGTCTCATACATCATATTTTAAGACCTAGTAACACAGTCTTTGCCTTCTTGGGCCATGAAGAACAGCCTCTACCTGTTGGTGGAGGGTTGGTGAAGAGCTTCCCTGGAAGGAGTAGTTTGTCTCACTGTCAGTTATCCCAGGGCAGCAAAAGAGCTGGTTTTGGACTCTGCACATGGATATGTGGGAGGCCTGCAGATTTTTACTGGGGGCACTGACTGGTCCCTGCTATGTGGAAGTCTGCAGGGAGACAGGAAGAGGTTGGGTTTGGGATCTTAAAACGTGCATTTCCTTCTCTCCTCTAGCAGTAAGCTGTGCTTTGAATGATGAAGAAAGCAGGCTGTGTCCATCGCCAGGTGGAATCCATTGGCAGTAGGCAGAGGGGACAGCAGCCTGGAGAAGGGTCTTGTGGGATGACAGAAGGGGGCCTGAAGGAAAGCTCTGGTTCAGTGAGGTTGTGGAGCCCCAAGGGGACCCATGGTGGGATGAAATGACCCTAAGTCCCCTGGGGACAGAATGGATGCTCCACATTACCATGATAGAGCCTGCTAGTTATAAACTGAATATTCATGAAACGATGTCAGTATTTTGTAATCCACAGGCTGATGAGATCTGAGGACACATGGGTGATATAACGAAGGACTTCTGAAAGTAAGAGATCTGAAACTCTTGAAGTGGTGTTTGAAATAACGTTTGTACAATGACAACCACTGCTTTAATTAATAACCTAATTATCCTTGGCTGTCTTCAGGACTAAAAATGCGCAGCAACTAATTGATGGCTTAAAGTTTAGGTGTTATAAGAGCTGGAAAATAGCAACAAATCTGAAAACGGCCAATTCCAATTTATGCATATATATGTATGTGTGCTTCATCTACCCATTCATTGAACAAACATTTATTGTCAAACACTGTGTTTACTGCCAGGAATATAGAGCTTATTAAGACATTACCCTCAAGGAGCTTACACCTGAGTGGGTAGAGATAGGTAGCACTCTGCATCCCCATTCAGAGAGACAGATGGTTCCTGATTAATGACACCATGAGGCAGATTGTCATCTCAATCTTTCCCAGGGGATTGGAGCCAAATCTGCTTTCTGGTGAACTGCCTTTTATTTCTATGACCCAGGTTTGGAGGAGCTGCTGTAATAGGCTTGACCGTGCTGTGCTCTCAGGGTGCTCCAGTGGTCCTTGGTTTTGGCTTCCAACCAGAGGCTATAGCCTACAATAACGGCCCAGGTGGGGCCGAAGACGGAGCAGAGCACCTAGAGATTTGGGCGGTCCAGCACTGCCCTCCAGTGGTCAAATGGAGGAGTGCGGGAACCACGGATTCCTAGAGCGAGGTTCTGAGGTTCCTGCCCATTCATCAGGGGACGAGGAATGACTCCTTTGGAGGAGGTTGGGAAAGCAGGAATTGGAAGCCACAGTTGAGAAATTAAAGCGAGAATTAAGACTGATTAATAAGCAGACACCTGGAGATGTATATGTAGAGAGAACTAGAAACAAAACTATGTCAGTCTCCCAATTTGAATTTTGGCTGACAAGATGACCAGGCTGCCTTGGGGTGTAGAAAGTGCTGTGATACTGGAGGGGCAGTGATCACCCAGAGACGCAACCCCAGTCCTCTCAATCCTCCCTGGTGTAGGTTCTCAGAAGGCTTTGATCAAGAATTGTTATTTTTCAGGTTGATGGGCAGTCAGGGAACAAGCACAAATCTCCTGAAATGAAATCAGAGGCAAATTCTCCAAATATTAGATTTACAAAGGGATCTAGCCCATAGGGAGACAAATCTGTTCTCAGCATTTCTCCTGGGACTCAAGCATTCTCAGTCTCCCCACATCCTACATATGGGCAGTTCAATAACTCTACTTTGGAGGGGAATTTCTGTCTCTTAGAAGCAAGAAGTCTTCCTCCCAGCCCTCAGTTGGGTCAATGTCACTGGAAGATGTCCAGCACAGTAGAACACTGTCCTGTGTCCCAGATCACGGATCTAAGAGTCAAGGCTGAAGTAGTCTTGGCAGCCAGTGTGTGCTTGGCAAAGTCTGCAACTGGTGCACGGTTTCCTTCCTTTTATGTTCGCACATCTTAGCACACGGTGTCCTCTAGAGATATCATCGCTTACCTTTCAAGGTCATGGAAGCAATGGAATTTCACTGTGCCCTGAATCTCCCCCTGCTTTATTTCTTCTAGTTGATCTATGACTTGGCTTCCTGAATCTTCAAGCCTGAAATCTTCCCTGCCCCTGCCCGTGTTGGTATCTTCGCCTGCGCCCCTGAAGAGAGAAACGGGTTAGAGAAACTTCCTGATCAAATGGAAAAGGCAA
>NW_011495077.1:1084303-1085914 GCF_000754665.1 Bison bison bison | reverse complement strand
GAAAAGGCAATATCAGACAAACAGTTACAGCTCAGGAGCTGAGTAACTGTAGCATAATGCATCTTGGTGGTCGGATTGCTCACACTGCTGTCTCTAGAACCCGAGTATCCACAGCCCTACTGTAGAAGACTCCGGTCTTTACTATAAGAACAAGGTTCAATCTGTGAATCCAGGGCAGGAGTCTGAGAGCAAGATAATGAAGATGGAACATGAATATTTTAGTTACAGGGCTCTTAGAAGACAAGATGAGTCGTAGTAACTCTGTGCATGTGTGTAGCTCTGTGTGCACTGCCATGTAGTTAAACGGAAGCTTTCTAAAGTCAAGAACTGTGCCTTCCCCGCCCTCCTTCATAATGCAGGGCACTTGGTGATAAGCATATCGTGCCATAGCACAGTGGTTAAGAGATGATGCTTTGGATTCCAAGCCCTTTTACTTTAATTTTTCAATCTTGGGAAAAATTCCTAGCCTCTCGGAGGCTTGGTGCTGTAAAACAGGGATAGTAATACCTGCTCCCCACTCTCTGCTCCCAGGCAGAGCATCTGTGAAGATTTGGAGAGCTGGTGCCTGTGCAGCCCTGGGCATTGTGGATGGCACGAGGTCAGTGTTCAGTAAAGAGTAGTTATTTTATTATTTCCATGTGTATATATGCATGAGATCTCTGGGCACATGAGAATTTTTCAAAGTCCAACTTAGCTGCAAAATAAATCAGCCCCATTTCAGAAAACCAAAAGCATGCAGGCATGGAGATGAACAGATTCCTTTCCTGTTTACCCTTTGCCACCTCCTTCTATAACTGTAAGGTCTTTGTCCAAATTTCCAGGGACCAAACCTGTTCTTGAACCCTGTCTAGAAATGGGAGCATCGTCCACACATGGAAAAGCTTTCAGCGGAAACAGACACGAGGTGGTTGATCCTTTCTTCTTGATCCAGTCTGGGCATTCACCTTGTAGTTGGCTGGGCTCAGTCTCTTGCTCTGGATGGTCGTAACTGACCCAGTCTCGGGAGCTACCAAAACGAGAGAGACTGGGAAGCTTGGTGTTCAGTCATCACTGGGAGCCTACTAGGAGAACAAGGTACCATGCAGCCACTGGAAAGGCTGAGTGTCTAGAAAGGGCCATAACAGAGGAAAATCCTGCTTGGCTGACTGGGGCCAGGACTGTGGCTTTAAAGCAATTGGCGCAGATGTTGAGTGAGGGGGTGCTTTCATTTTGTGCTCAATAAAACCAGTTTTATTCAGGGAAGTGAATTGTTATCGCCCCGGGGAAGGGTGAAGGTATAAAAACAGGTCATAATTCTTGGAGGATCTCATTCTTCTGTAGCTGGAGACAGGAAGAAGAAGAGCGGGAGAGAGAGGGAGAGAGACGGATGGAAGGCAGTGCTGCTGTCCCAGGGAGTCCTAGGGTAATTACCCGCTCCAAGGTCTCCTGGAGCTTCAGGATGCTGCCAGACATGTCCAGGCCCTCCGCACACCGCCCCGCAGAGCCGGCATCCAGGGTCCACCTCCTCCCCCCTGTGGCTGCTCCTCATGTCCGGGAACACATCAAAGGAGGTTTGATATTCATAACCGCTGTGAGTCATGTTCACATGGAGCTACAGGGAGCCGCCCGCAC
>NW_011495077.1:1081879-1084203 GCF_000754665.1 Bison bison bison | reverse complement strand
CCGCTGCATGCTGTATTCAGCCTTTGTCAGTGCAGCTGAGCCGAGCCAATCCCCCATTATAGGCGAGAGGAGTTGCCTCCTGGGAGACTTGGACTTGTCCCTAGACCCTTGTGCAGAATAAAATGAGTCTTTTTTTTTTTTTCCACTGAGAAATAGTTATTAAAACATCCTGGGGTCTTGACTCTGGATCTGCACCACCCACGGGGACAACTCTGTGTGGTCCTTCCCTAAGAGTGTGGTCGCCTCCAGGCCCCGCTGTTAGTGTCAATAACATCTGAAACCTCCCTGTCTCCTTCGTGCTGAGGACAAAGGAGGTCGACAAGACTCCAACCATGACCACATTTCTTGTCAGCTGGAGGAGGAATTCTGCTCCCTCCTGTGGAGTCTGGCTATTGTTGGAAAGGGCTGGCTGAGACTGGAGAAATTAAAGCCCCAGGATTGCAGAGCCGGAAGAGGCCCTAGTCCCCATCCAGTGCTAGCCCTTCAAATTACAGATGAGCAAATTGAGGCACAGAGAGGTTAAGTGACTTGTGTAAGGTCACACAGACCTGTGAGGATTTCTAGCACATAGAATCTTTTTCTGAAAGATGGAGGGGAATCGTGGCAGTGTGAGCCTTGCTATTACATTCCCATTGGAGGTCAGCTTCAGAGGCTCAGACCTATAGGAAAGGGATGGGAACTAGAAGAGCCAAAGCCATACCTCAGCTGTGCATCTCAGTTTCTCTGTATGAAAAATGAATGTATTATTTACCTTCATTTCAGGACTGTTGAGGGGCTTGATGAGTGACTCTGAGAAGTCCTGGGAGCTTGGACTTTGGGGTGGATGACAAGTCTCTTTCTGGGCTCAAGAGTGGAGTTCTGCTTGCCTGGGCTGACTCACCTGTTCTCAGTTCCTCAGTCACCACTGAGGCTTCAAGGAGCCCCTGGGTTTGGGAGAGTGGGGAAATTAGTGTGGAATGACCAGCCCGGGTGGTTGGACATAGGACATGGGAGTTGGTATGGGGGTGGGATATAGTAAAAAAAAATACAGCAATCCCTGCCTGCCCCCAGCCCTGTGTAGCAGTCTCCCAGGAGAATATGTGAGATGTGCCTGCCAAGGGAAAACATTCCTGGTTACTAGGACCGGATTCCTGACCTTTGCTTGGGGAGGCATGGGAAATGGACTCCCCATCTGTGTGCAGTTGAATGCGTTTTTCTTTTTTAAAATCTGTTTGGCTGCTCCGAGTCTTAGTTGTGGCATGTGGGATCTAGTTCCCTGGCCAGGGATTGAACCTGGGCCCCTTGCGTTGGGAGTGTGGCGTCTTAGCGTCTGTGCCACCATGGAAGCCCCTGAATGCATTTTCATTACCCTGTATGCCTTCAGAGCTGCCAGAAAAGCAAGCATGTCTTGCTCTTTAAAATGTCTAGAGCACCCGTTCCCTCTTGGGGTTTGTGGTTGGAAGGTCAGCCTCAAGAGCTGTCTCGTGGTAATCAGGTTCTTAATAAACGAGCCCTCAGGGACTGCCAGGGAGACCAGAGAGCAGTCTGTGCCCTGCCTGGGCTGAGTCGCAGCAGAAGCCATATGGCTTGTGCCCCTTGGCAAGGTGGCCCCCACTGGGCTGGGCAGCTCCTGCTTCCTGGCAATCCAGCCAGCAGTCTGGCTTGGCGAAGCTGCAAGCCCAGAGGCCCGGGTCTGCACATCAGTCTTCTCAACTGCTTTCTCCTGTTATTACCTTGTCAACAGCAGTATCCAGGGCACAAAGGACGGCTCGGCATGATGATGCCGTGAATGACTGGTTAGGTGCCTCCTGTTTAATAACCAGAGAAATATTGCTGTGCGGCATCTCTCCATATGTTGTAGCATCTGTGTGTGGCATGTAAGGGACTCATTTTCTTCACATATCTCATTAAAGATGTAAAGCAAAATGGAGGGGCGGCAAGCCTCTCCCTGTGCTGCCTTCAACTCCCTTTTCTTACCCTCTGCTGCCATCTAGTGGCCACTTTCCTCCTCTGCGTTGTCCTTTTCCTAACAGGGCTGAAGTCTCAGCACCCGTGAAGCAGGAGGACGGGTACAGAAACACACAGTCATGGCTTTCCTCAGAGTCCTTGTCGCAACGGAGGGTCAGGACCCATCTCCTGACATCTGCCTGAGCAACGCTGGGACTGCATCTTGGAGCCCGAGAGGGCCCTTTCTCTTCTGGAGAGAGATTGTCTGTCCACTTTCTTACAAATCTATCCACCTTTCAGACTCTAAAAGTAAACCGTGCAGACCTGGCATGTCTTGCCAAAATCCCAGGTGAATCCTGGAGAGAGATAGAGTCCTGCATCTCATGCTGACATTTCCC
>NW_011495077.1:1079654-1081779 GCF_000754665.1 Bison bison bison | reverse complement strand
GTTTGACACCTGCTCCATTGCCCATGATGACACCTGAATGTATTTTCAACCCTTACTCATTAGCCTGGGGCCTGGGGATGTGTGCAAAGCTGTGAAACACTTCCCAGGATGGAAGACCTAATGCAACACAAGCCAGCTTGTCCTTAGAGCTAACGAGAGCAGTGAAAGCAGAGCAGACAGAGCACAGCGACTGCAGGGTTTAGGATGGGGCTGCAGGTGCCTGCGTACTGCTGTGGGCCCCGACACTGGAGGGAGGCGGGCCTCTGCACCTCTGGGCTAGGGCTTGAAAAACAGAGTGATGTGGCTTTTGTCATCCAACCCAGCAGCTCATGTCCTTCTCTTCAAGCCTTGGTACATGTTCATCAGTTTCATTAATTGAGTCGTTGTTCTCTTATGTACTCAGCTGTAGAATATACAGTGAACTAGACACAAAAATCAGCATACAACACAGTCTCAACCTTTGAGGATCTTGTTATCTAGAGAAGGAAGTAAGGATGAACCCGACGGTCAAGACAATGTGGGTTAATTCTCCAAATGAGAAGAACAGCTGACGTAGGAAGCAGAGATTCTAAGAAGAGAGCATCCCCAGAGATCACAACAGCTGAGTAGCATATTATGGAAGCAAATGATTCAAGCTGCCGAAGGAATTGCTGTTGATACTGAAATGCCTTCTAAGATGTGTGGCCACCCCAGGTACCCATGGCCTAAGGGCTCTGCTTCAACTGTGGGCTACACTCCCTGGGTCAGGAGGCAAAGGGGTGTCTTCCAGGGCCCATTTATTGACTATAATAGATTTCTTCCCCTTCTCAATATTACTGTTCATTCATGAATTAATGTGTCATTCATTTACTCATTCAAGAAGCATACTGTTCTAGCACTGGGGATTGAGAGAGAAAACCACAAAAATGGAGAAGCTTTCACGCTAGCTTGACATTGAACTAGAGCTTCATAGAACAAACTACTAATAGCATTACTGTCACTTTTGTCTCCATTTCAGTCCCTTCACTTGTTAAGTATCTGTTAATTTTTAATTGCTTTATCTGTCCACATGGTCCTCTCACCTTTCCTCCAAGAACACTTCAGAGAGAGATGCTGCGTTTTGGAGTAACTGGACCAGTTCTCAGGGCTTCCGGTTGGCAGGATGGTCAGAGAGATCAAGTGGAAATAGAAAGTCTAAAAGACTGAAGAAAAGACCCTTTGATTCAGTCTTGATTAAAAGTAAAATAGACTTAGTTTGCAATGATGTTTGATATGTCCTGTGAGGAAGAAATCCTATTATGTCAAATTTTCAAAAGCCTGTGCTGTTAAGATAAAGATATTTATATTCCATGACCATGGAGCTCAGTGAAAGGGGGCTGTCAAGAGACTAGACAGCTCAGGGGAAGGTTTTGTGTGATTTAAATGTACACAGCTTTGGCGTCTTCTTAAGTTTACTGACAAAGAACAAGCATCTCTGATATTGACTCCCCAGGAATATAACTTCTAACGGCAAAGCATTTGAT
The DNA here is from genome assembly GCF_000754665.1 of Bison bison bison. Classification (NCBI taxonomy): domain Eukaryota; kingdom Metazoa; phylum Chordata; class Mammalia; order Artiodactyla; family Bovidae; genus Bison; species Bison bison. Next base: position 1,080,277 of record NW_011495077.1, on the reverse strand, counting down.
CACAAAGAGCTCAAAAAAGTATTGTATTGCTCATTTAATCCTCAGAATATTTGTGTAAGAACTAGAATTTGTTTAGTTGAGTTGTAAGTAAACGCACAACGCTTTGATTACTTTAACTCATCACCTTCTCTTTATTTCTTTTGGTGTTGTCTCTGCTTTTCCTTCAATAAACCACATGAAATAAAGCGTTGCAGGAGATGCCTTCTGGGCCTCATTTCTTCGCCAGGTCTATGGGTTGGGGTTTTATGTTCTGGAGACAGAGGTTTCTAGGAAACCTAGGTGCCAGGTAATGTATGTATTTCCATAGGTACTGAGACCCAGACCCAGCTGCTCTTGGCCAGGCTGCTGCTGCTGCTAAGTCGCTTCAGTCGTGTCGGACTCTGTGCGACCCCAGAGACGGCAGCCCACCAGGCTCCCCCGTCCCTGGGATTCTCCAGGCAAGAACACAGGAGTGGGTTGCCATTTCCTTCTCCAATGCATGAAAGTGAAAAGTGAAAGGGAAGTCGCTCAGTCGTGTCCAACTCTTAGCGACCCCATGGACTACAGCCCACCAGACTTCTCCATCCATGGGATTTTCCAGGCCAGAGTACTGGAGTGGGGTGCCATTGCCTTCTCCGCTTGGC
>NW_011495077.1:1074202-1079554 GCF_000754665.1 Bison bison bison | reverse complement strand
TCTGCAAAAACAACCCTCCTAATTCCATCAGCTCCTGGTCTTGGAACTACAGTGGAGCCTCTTTTCATCTCTGAAAATGTCACAGACGAGAAAGTTTGGCTGAGTTTTATGCGGTTGTGAGGTGTCACGTCCTCTGAAGCCTGATGCGGAGCTGTGGGAACCACAACACCCTCCTCCCTTCGTCCCCATCACACCTTCTCTGGGATTCAGTGAGTTGAACCCCAGTCTCACCAATCAGCCAAAGGGAAGGGAACTTCGTGGTCACTGAGCGTCTACTTGAAAGCCCACTCACTTGGATTTCACAGTTCGCTGAGGCATGCATCATAGTCTTTTGTGAGCGAGCAGACCCTCAGAGGTTAAATAACTTTCTCAAATCTTTAGCACTAATAAGTGCCAGAGACAGAATTTGCATCTAGGTCTAAGTCCTGGCGATTTCGATGACCACACACAGAAGAGGAAACGGTAGGCTGAGCCTCCCTCCCCCTCTACTCACCTCTGTCTTTTCTGAACAGCTGAGGAACTGTTTGGAGGTGAATGATGCCTCAGGTGTGTCCCCTGGCCCTAGAGCCCTGCTCCCAAGACCCCAGGACCTCCACCACAGGTTGACAGTTTCACATTCCGTAGGCGCTGGGACCTGGGGCCTGGGGCTGCACCCTGGGCAGGATGGAGTGTGGGAATAACAGGATCACTATTCCAGTCCTCAGAAGCCAGCTGTCTCTGTGAGTGTCCTGAGGTCAGAACCAGCCAGTATCACAGTCATTCCTTAACTGGTCTCTGTCCTGGGGACCACTAAACTCTGGAGGAGGATGATGGGGGAGAACCAGATACCCAGACCTATGGCTGCCCTTGACTCTGACAGGCTGGACCTGGGTGAGGAAAATCTACCTCAGAGGGACCCCTACCAGGCCCTTCTTCCCTTTACTTTCCCGCATGGGCTGGGTGGTCCCACTTGTTCCAGGCCAGCCTCAAGTGGGCTTCTCTGAGCTGGTTCTTGCTGTTGTAGGAATCCCTACAATCACAGGAGCCTTTGGAGCCAGAAATTTCCCCACAAGCACAGGATTGGAAATTCCTGGTTCCAAAGGCCACTGGTATTATCATCCCGACTGACAAGTGGGATTTAGTCACCAGTCCCCTGTGCTCACGCTCCTTTGTGGTGATGTTTGCAGTTTGGTTTTGTGTTTATAGGACATGGGAGTTAGTGAGTCAGTGAGAGAGGGATGTGTCTCTTTTCTGAGAATTTTCCTTTAATACCATGGCATTGCAATCATGATATTGATGATTTAGCCCATATCCATTTGAGTATGATTCTCTATTAGGCACCATCTTCAGGCAATTGAATGGAAAGCAATTGCTCTCTCGAAGCGTCCAGTCTGAATCAAGATGGTTCTTCTATTGAAAGCAGACAGACATAAGGACCAGTGCAAAAGCATCAGAGATTTATTCCTTTCTACCCAGGAAGTAATTACATCATTGATACTGTGAGTAAGCACCTGCAGACAGGCAAGCAGCAATTAGACCCAGAAGTGACATGCCTGCCCCAAATTCAGGGCTCACAGTGGCTCAGGTGTAGGTCTGTTGAGGGTGCTGGGCCAGCACCATCAGCCTCTTCTTCTTCTTGTGAGTATGAGTAGCAGAAAGAGAAAGATTGTTTAATAGAGAATCACTGAATCAGAATTTTACAGCAAGGTTTCTTTTCCATATCCCAAGTTTATGCAGAGGAAACTGAGGCTCACATTACTTATCATGGTTTTATCCAGGTCATGCATCTTGTAACAGAGACAGAGTCAAAGCCAGAGCTTTCTGCTCTCTCGACCACACATACCGTTTATACTGAATTACAAACTGAATCTGATCCGTGTGAAATCTGTGCTAATGTGCTGCTTCTAACAAGGGCAGCAGGGAGATAACCCTCTCTCCTGACACTAATCTCAAAGGTTAAACTATAGCCTCAGACTAATTTTCGTTAATAGAATATCAAGGATCTGTCATGCGTTTATTGATCCAAAATAGTGTTACCATTTTCATAAATTAAACATACATTACATAAAGTCAGTCTTCATTTATTGGTATGTTGATTTTAACGCACATGTCTTAGTCTGACATTCCAGCAGTGTTGGGGCATTAATAGTTGAGGACGCCTTCATATGCCTTTTCTCCAAGTAACAAATTTGTATTTAACCTGCACTGTCAGTAGCTGAACTCCAGAGGGTGACTAATGGATAGACTGCAGAATCACAGAAGGTTGGTGGGGATATAATCCTTTTAGTGGAGAAGTTTTCTGTGTGTGTCAAATCCTACCATGTAAGTGACAAATCTATAGGTAAGGCCAGTCTTAACCTAAAATGAGGAATTCTGGAAAATTGCAAATGCAACTCATGCTCAGTTTTTGATGTTAGCGAAAATGTCAAAGAGGACCAGCTGTGCTGTCCGTCTGGCCATTTCTGGGGATTTCAGAGGAGCAACTTCCCCCTCATCTCAGGGTGCTGGTGAGCACTCCACTGTAGGCCCTGGTGATAGCTCTGTGGCAGAGCTCAGCGTACACAGCAGAATTCCCTTCCATGTAAGACCTTCTTATAGAATGAATGAACCCTCAGAAATCTTTGCTGGACTTTACCAGCTTGTTCCCTGGCATATATTTCAGAAGGTGCCTGAGGCCTCGGATAGAACATGCAGGAGAGATGAAACCTCCCTCCCCCCAATACATGAAGATGCCCCTTTTGGTGACAGAACTTATGTCAAGCTCAGCAGCTCAGTGTGCCCCCAGCCCTCCTTAGGATCACAGCGGATGCAGGGAGGTGAGAGCTCACACCAGCCTGGGTGAATTCTGTGTGGAACCTTGACAAACTTTACTGGGAAGGAACTGGAAAATATCACAAGCTTGCATGAGAGGTTGGGTATTCCTTTTGGGGACACTCATCACAGTTAGAAAGTAGCTAAGAAAGTGCAGTCTTAAGGGAGACTTGGACTTTTCTAAGTATTTTTTTTTTTTGATGTGGACTGTTTTTAAAGTCTTTATTGAATTGGCTACCATATTGCTTCTGTTTTACCTTCTGATTTATTTGGCTGTGAGGCATGTGGGATTTTAACTTCCCAATCAGGGATCAAACCTACACCCTCTACAGTGGAAGGTGAAGCTGTAACCACTGGACAGTCAGGGAGGTCCTGAAATGAACTTTTGAGGATGTAGAATTTGAGGCAGATCTTTGCTGCTGTTGTTCACCCCACCTTTTCTCCCATCACTCCTCATTCTCTTTTTCTGGCATTTGGAGAATGAGTTGACTGGGCACCCCTGGGAGCTGAGGGAAGCTCTGGGCTGAGCCAGGGGAGGGCTTGTCAGAAGTTATTTATTTGGACCTTGCCCTCTGGACATTAGCTGTAAGAACAAATTTCTCACAGTGTCCACATTAATGCTTTTCAAATTTATTTCCACCTGAGAACCACTTTGGCTAGGCAGATAACCTCTGGGCCTTTACCTCTCTTGCTAATGGAGAAGAAGCTCATTGGAATGAATAAAGAGACTAGAATTGCTTTGGCTCAAACACTAATGAATATTTTCCAATTGTCATAGTGTAAATATTAAAGTTTAAAGAGCTCAGGGGCCAACTAATTATGTTAAAGACCCCAAATGCTTGCAGATTATCCGAAATTGTACATGGAGGAGCTATGTTCTCATTCAGTGCTGAGATCCCTGGGTTTCCTAAAACAAACATTTCTGAGTGTCTCCAGGGGCCTGCCAGGAGGGAACTCCTCCCAGGCTCAGAGGATGTTAAAGCTGGGCAACCTTAGTCTTTTAGTCCAACCCCTCATTTCATGTGTGGGAAACCGAGACCAGAGGTATTGAGATCTCATCATTAGCTCGGTGGGTCATGATTAGAACCCCAGTTTGCTGCTCGCCAGTTTGGTCTTCCTGTCTTTCTCCCTCTTGCTCAGGGAAAGGACAGTGATTCCTGGACTATCAGAGCAGGAGGGTTTTTTTTTTTTTTTACAGTTTTTAGGATGATCTGTTCCTGTTTTTCCTGATTTTAAGGTATATATAGTGTTTACTACCAGTAAATTTTTTCCAGTGGATGTTTGCTTCTAGAAATGTCTGCAGTCATTCCATTTTGTTCTGAAATTATTGGTAAAGCAACCCTTTTTTATTGGTCTTTTTTTCCTTCCCCCAGGGTCAGGAACCCAGGATGAGTGTTTATGACTCTAAGTCTTGCTCATTTTCAACTCCCCAAATCCTCACAACCTAGTAGAGTGCTTGGTATAGAGAAGCATTCAGAATGACTGCATTTAGTTCAGTATTTTGAGAACAGTGGCCAAATAGTGATTCTTTGAGTTTAGATTGCTCACTGACTGCCAGTGTTAGACGTCCTCTTCCCCTTGCCTTTTGTTTAGAAAGAAAGCCTTATTTTTAGTTGGGAATAAAAATGGTTCATCAGAGTATGTTTATTGCTTGTATTGTTGAACAAAAACTATAGAGAGCTTTACTTGAAGTTTGAAATAGTTAAATTCAGAAAAAAAAAAAAGACCATTCTAATTTACATAGAGGGAGTAAATTTTAGAAATTTGGGCTGGAATATAGGAATGTGAGTTCTAGAGAGATCAGGATCTAGAGGCTAGGCAACTCACTTTAAGGGAAACTACAAATATTTTAAAGACATATAACCTAGTATTTAGCAGATGCTTTTATTAGATGCTTTTTATCACTAAATGTGTTCACTGAAGGGAAAATTGTAAATTACATATAATTATAAGGAAGAAGAAAAGGGACATCATCCATAATCTCACTACCAGAGACAGTAACTCTAATTTTGTCATCTTTCCCTTTAGTCTTTACCCTTCAGTTTATTTTCTTACATGTTGAAGCCACATTATATTTTCAATTTTCTGTTTTTCATTTATGTTAGAGTGATACGTTTTTCCCTGTGTGATTGAAAACTCTTAAAAATCCAATTTTTGATGGAGGCATAGTATTTTATTGGGCAGATGTTTCTTAATTTGCTTAAACATTCGTCTGATGTTGGATTTTTAGGTTATTTGCAATTATTTGGACCATGAATAACATTAAATGGACATCGTGGCTTATTAAAAGTCTGCTCAGATAACTCTTTTAAAGATAGATTACCAATTATTCAGACAAGAGGGATGACCATTTTAAAAGGTCTTGATACCTAATACTGTGATAAGCTACTGTTACATGGATTCAGTTTGTAGTCATAGCAGCAATAAATGTAAGTGCTCTTAATGTGCTGAATTTCATCAGCATTGAGTTGTGATTGCTTCTTTTTAAAATCGATAAGCTTTTCTATGAGTAATAGTTGTTTTCATTTGCATTTAAAAATTTTAAGTATGTTGCTGCTGCTA
>NW_011495077.1:1070176-1073210 GCF_000754665.1 Bison bison bison | reverse complement strand
ATTTGTCTAATTAAATTAATGTATAAAGGGAGGAGACACAATGCTTCCCAGTGCCACAGGAAAAATGATTTAGGTTCCAAACTGACTCTAGCATTATGTCCCTAAGGAAATAATAATCGACAGGAGGACAGTAGCCAGCACTATCCTGTGGAAGAGATGTTAAAACTCTGAATGCATATAAAACCCAGTTGCCAGGTGTTTTTGTTGGGAGGTACATTCTTCATGGTGTGTTGTTAGAGCTGAAGGGAAATACAGGGCTTCCCTGGTGGTTCTGCAGTAAAGAATCTACTTGCCAATGCCGGACACATGGGTTCTATACCTGAATCGGGAAGATTCCTTGAAGAAGGAAATGGCAACCCACTCCAGTATTCCCTGGGAAATCCCATGGACAGAGGAACCTGGCAGGCTACAGCCCACGGGGTCGCTAAGAGTCAGACACCACTTAACGACTAAACAACAACAAGGAGAAATATAATAACCCCCTCCCAAGCTGTTTAACTTCCCGTATTTACAGCAAACAAGTTTATTATCAATAATTTGGCTTCCAAAGTATGATAATAAGCAAGAGAAGAAGTGCCTTGGACAGGGACTAAAAGAGCAAATACACTGGCATTTGGTTTTAAGTCTAAATCTCATCCCAGTTTAGATATTTTAAGCTTGACACTGATGTGCTGATCACCTCTGGGTTCATGAAGAGCATGCACTTGCTTGGTTCTATAGAGAACCAGTGACTCAACTTCGAGCTTCCTCTAGCCATCAGCAAACCTACTGCTACCCAAAGACACCTGGAAAACACATGTTTTCTGTAACTTTTTAAGCGAAGGGAAAATATTTTAATAAATTGGTAAAAGATTGAGTAGAATATGCTCATCCTAATGAAGACAACAAATGGAGCAGTTAGGGAAGAAATAAATCCGGTGCTACCTTGCAAACTTTAAAGGGAGAAGTGTAACCAGGAAAACAAAATATGAAACAACCAATGTTGCAAGGTTATCACCTCAACTCAATGCTTGAGCAAGGACATTTCTGTGGAAAGTTATAGAGAGAAAATGCTAATGACCTGTGCATTTCAGAGAGCTAGATATAGAAGAAGCTGGATAGCAGAGGTGTGTGTGTATTGTGCGTGTTTGCACATGCATATGTGTATACTCACTTCTACAAGTAAGTGTGCAAAACAGCAATTTCATTAAGACTATAGCTCTGAGCCAGCTGCTGCTGCTGCTGCTGCTAAGTCGCTTCAGTCGTGTCCGACTCTGTGCAACCCCAGAGATGGCAACCCACCAGGTTCCCCCGTCCCTGGGATTCTCCAGGCAAGAACACTGGAGTGGGTTGCCATTTCCTTCTCCAATGCATGAATGTGAAAAGTGAAAGTGATGTCATTCAGTCGTGTCCGACTCTTCATGACCCCATGGACTGCAGCCTTCCAGGCTCCTCCGTCCATGGGATTTTCCAGGCCAGAGTACTGGAGTGGGTTGCCATTGCTTTCTCTGCTGAGCCAGCTACATGAGTTCAAATTCTGATTGTAACACTTATGGATTTGGTGAATTTGGACAATTTACCTATTCCCTTTGAGGCTTGGTTTTATCATATTTATCATGTTTATTTATCGTAATAAAATTGGCATCATAAGGTTAATGATAGGTTTAAATGTAAAGCATGTAAAATGTTTAGCAAAGTGTCAGTCACATTAAAAATCACTAATAAAGGTAGATTTTATTTGCTATGTATAGAAATGTCGGAGAAGGCAATGGCACCCCACTCCAGTACTCTTGCCTGGGAAATCTCACAGACAGAGGAGCTTGGTGGGCTACAGTCCATGCGGTCGCAAAGAGTCAGACATGACTGAGTGACTAACCAGGAACAACTAATGTGACAATCAGGTTACATTATGCTGGTTTAGCAAAGAAATGAACAAAGCAATAAATTATATCTTAAATACAGCAAACATTTAGACTATTTAAATTCCTGATTGAAAAATTTAGGAAGAAAATAACTTATCAATTTTATATGGTAGTGACAAAAATAGTATTCCACATTTTATTAAGTTATTGTCCTTTTTTTGAATAATGTTCTTTGTACAGAGACAAAATTATTGATTTTAAGACATTTCCAAGATCTGTATGGAAATTGTGATAGTAACAGGGATTATTTAAAAATTGCTTTAAACATTTATTTATACTTTTTATTTATCATATTTGAAATACATGTATCTCTGGAATTTTTATGGGTCTTCATATTTTTATGAGAATTAAAAATGTGTTTCAACAGAATGATAGTCTAAAACATGCATTTGGGCTTCATAAACTATGTGAAATTTAAGTGGTGTGATATAAAAATTAATTAACCAATATATACTATGAGCAAAACTTGTAATATTGTAGTTCTCACTAAACATAAATTAAGATTTGTGTAACTTTCAGTTGAACTAAAACAGTTTAAGCTTTTTTTTTTACTCCTGCCACATGGTGGCGCCACTTTAGATTATAAGGGAAGTAACCAGACAGTCACTGTTATTAACAGCATGTTATGTTCTACTTTTTGCTTCATGAATTAGCTGGAAGAGATATTGGCTTCTTTAATGTTACTATTTTTAACAGTCACTAAAATTTTTAAATTGTTTTACGTCCTTTTATATTAGCATTCACTAAGAGTTGGTACAAAAACTCATGCTGGTATGAAAACTCATGTTGAAAATGCATATGTTTTAGACAGATGTTAGCTGTAATTTGGTGCCATTAAGAAAGCCCAACAGTGCCTTAGTATACTTTATCATTAATTTAAAGAAGAGTAATTGCTAAATATTATATATAGTACTAAGGAAATAAAGAGCATCATCAAAACAGAAGTATGTTACAAAGTTGTAGATATATTAGTTTTATAAATTAATTCCCCATTTTTTTTCTTGTGGGAAAATCAGCCTTGAATTATATGCAAGATTGTAAGAAATACATATTTCTTATAAAATGCAACTGAATCATATTGGGCCTTATCTTACGGTGATAGTACAAGCAAATACTGCCTCAAGACTCCAAAG
>NW_011495077.1:1068532-1069613 GCF_000754665.1 Bison bison bison | reverse complement strand
CATCAGGTGGCCAAAGTATTGGAGTTTCAGCTTCAACATCAGTCCTTCCAATGAACACCCAGACTGATCTCCTTTAGAATGGACTGGTTGGATCTCCTTGCAGTCCAAGGGACTCTCAAGAGTCTTCTCCAACACCACAGTTCAAAAGCATCAATTCTTCGGTGCTCAGCTTTCTTTATAGTCCAACTCTCACGTTCATACATGACTACTGGAAAAACCATAGCTTTGACTAGACAGACCTTTGTTGGCAAAGTAATGTCTCTGCTTTCACTTCAGTCATGTCCGACTCTGTGCGACCCCAGAGACGGCAGCCCACCAGGCTCCCCCGTCCCTGGGATTCTCCAGGCAAGAACACTGGAGTGGGTTGCCATTTCCTTCTCCAATGCATGAAAGTGAAAAGTAAAAGTGAAGTCGCTCAGTTGTGTCCGACCCTCAGAGACCCCATGGACTGCCTTCTAGGCTCCTCTGTCCGTGGGATTTTCCAGGTAAGAGTACTGGAGTGGGGTGCCGTTGCCTTCTCCGAATATGTCTGTCTAGGTTGTTCGTAGACATAGGGTGCCGTTGCCTTCTCCGAATATGTCTGTCTAGGCTGTCTAGGTTGTTCATAACTTTCCTTCCAAGGAGTAAGTGTCTTTTAATTTCATGACTGTAATCACCATCTGCAGTCATTTTGGAGCCCCCTCAAATAAAGTCAGCCACTGTTTCCCCTGTTTCCCCATCTATTTGCCATGAATTGTACTGTTGGTGCACAGTAATTCATCAACCCATCAAGTGAAGATTAACAATTCAATATGGATATATTTATTTAGGCTGCGCTGGGTCGTTGTTGCTGCATGAGGGCTACTGTCTAGTTGTGGTGTGTGGGCTGCTGGCTGTGGTGGCTTCTCTTGTTGCAGAGCCCAGACTTTTGGGCATGTGGGCTTCAGTAGTTGCAGTGCGTGGCCTCAGTGGTTGTGTGTGGCTCATGGGCTTAGTTGCCCCATGGCATGTGGCATCTTCCCAGACCAGAGATCAAACTGATATCCCCCTGCATTGCAAGGCAGATTCTTAACCACTGGACCAGGGAGTCCATGAATTTATT
>NW_011495077.1:1067592-1068432 GCF_000754665.1 Bison bison bison | reverse complement strand
GAATAAAGGAAAAATAGCAGTGCTGAAAATGAGAAGAATCAAACTAATAAGTAAAATCCAACACACACGTGTGTGTGTGTGTGTGTGTGTGTGTGTGTGTGTACGCGCACACATGCTAAGTCACTTGTTGTATCTGACCCTTTGCTACCCTATGGACTATAGCCTGCCAGACTCCTCTGTCCTTGGGATTTTCTAAGAAAGACTATTGCATTGGGTTGCCATGCCCTCCTCCAGGGGTTTATATGTCACTTCAGTCATGTTTGACTCTGTGCGACCCTATGGACTGTAACTTGCCAGGCTCCTTTGTCCGTGGGATTCTCCAGGCAAGAGTACTGGAGTGGGGTGTCATGCTCTCCTCCAGGGATTTATATATATATATATGTATATACAGCTCCAAATTGATTATTTAGTTTTAGCAAAACATCATAATTTAAAATCACTAAAGTTTTACTGGTTTTAAAATTTTGTGCATGTTTAACTTGCATTTTTTGTAGTTGGTATAAGAGCAATAATAAGCACATGGAGTTTAAATACCAGTTTATTTTTCTACATGTTTAAAGAACATTATGGCAGAAAGTGAAGAGGAACTAAAAAGCCTCTTGATGAAAGTGAAAGAGGAGGGTAAAAAAGTTGGCTTAAAGCTCAACATTCAGAAAACCAAGATCATGGCATCTGGTCCCATCACAGACGGTGATTTCAGCCATGAAATTAAAAGATGCTTACTCCTTGGAAGGAAAGTTATGACCAACCTAGATAGCATATTCAAAAGCAGAGACATTACTTTGCCAACAAAGGTCCATCTAGTCAAGGCTATGGTTTTTCCAGTGGTCATGTATGGAT
>NW_011495077.1:1061429-1067482 GCF_000754665.1 Bison bison bison | reverse complement strand
TGAAGAAAGCTGAGCGCCGAAGAATTGATGCTTTTGAACTGTGGTGTTGGAGAAGACTCTTGAGAGTCCCTTGGACTGCAAGGAGATCCAACCAGTCCATTCTAAAGGAGATCAGTTCTGGGTGTTCTTTGGAAGGACTGATGCTAAAGCTGAAACTCCAATACTTTGGCCACCTCATATGAAGAGTTGACTCATTGGAAAAGACTCTGATGCTGGGAGGGATTGGGGGCAGGAGGAGAAGGGGACGACAGAGGGTGACATGGCTGGATGGCATCATCGACTCGATGGACATGAGTCTGAGTGACCTCCAGGAGTTGGTGATGGACAGGGAGGCCTGGTGTGCTGTAGTTCATGGGGTCACAAAGAGTCGGACTCGACTGAGCGACTGAACTGAACTGATGGACTCTAGTTGAGGAACATTGCCATGATGTTGGAAACTCTGTTTCCTTTTGCATATTTTTTTGTGTGTCTGTTCTCTGGTTCTATTACTGTGGCCAGTGTCCATGGCAGGTAGTGAGGTGGAGTCCGGGTCATAGAATGTAGGTACAGGAGGCAGGTGATGGGGGGATTGCTGTGTGACTGTTGTGTAACTGTGGGCAGCTGGAACTTTGAGAGGGGAACCAGGATGTGCAAAAGGAAGAAAGCATCTTCATTGAGCTGCATTATGAATCTTCTACTCCATCTCTTACTCTCTCATTTGCAGAGATCCAGCCTGAATTGATAAAAGGCAAGCACTGTTTGTATAAATAATTCAGAATAAAGTTCTCTGCATTTTAGAATTTATAGGGCCCTGGAATTGTGTTCATTCTCCTTTTATGTTCATCCCCTTTCTGGAAGACCAGGTCACATAGAGGAAATGAGCCTTTTGTTCATCATACCTTATAGTGTTTCTTTTAGTTTCACTGTCTTCAGAAGGACTCCCAGTATATCCACACTGACATTTGCATCTCTGAGAGGAAAGTTCTCTGTGGGGCCTGGACTGCGATCTTCAGGAATTTCCCAAATCACAGGTGATCCACAGTCACAAGGTCACCAAAGAGCTCCCAGGGGCTTCTCTACGTTTCTTTCTGCCCATACTGACTGTCTTCTGATATCTGAGATAAGGAGTGCAGGTTTGTACTGGACAACTACTCTTACAACTGTGTTTCCCAGAATCCTCTTCTGTGTGGAGTTCTGCATTAGAGATGGGCGTATGACGAAGTTGCATGAGATTTGGAAGGCAGAAGGGAAGCCGTGACAATTCCTCTTGTTACTGAGTCCAAGCTCATACTGCTCACCACATGACAGGCCAGTAAATCAAGAGATAAGTTGTTGGGGCAAGTAATAGTGACTTTATTCAGAAAGCCAGCAGGCTTCAAAGATGGTGGACTTGTGTCCCAAAGAAACACCTTCCCCACGTTAGAGTTTGGGCTTCATTTATACTAAAGGGGTGGTGGTGGTAGTGGTGGTGTGGTTGGTTCCTGCAAGCTTCTTCATGGCAGAGTCCTTTGTTCTTGTAAGTGTCCACAGATGTCCAGTCACAATATTCCTATAAGCCTCCAACAAGACAAACGTTATTCTGAGTTCTACAGATTTTTATCTTTTTTCTTGAATGGAAAAGTGTTACACTTTAAAGGTCAGAGACTTGAGAATGGGCCATCCTGTATGTTTTAGGTTATAGGCAACATTTTTAACTTGTGGCAAAAACAATAGAATGTAAAAGATCCAGTGAAAAACAGTAAGGAGTCAGGTTTGTTCTTCCCTATTACACTCTTAGAAGGTCACTGTGGTCAGGTACAGGGACAGATGCCGGGGCGCTAGGTGGGTCCCACTTTGTCCTTCTTCTCCTCCATTCTATGCCAGCTAATCTTTCTGACTCTTGGCTCTGCCTACCAACAGTTACCCCAGGCCCATCACCAGATGCCTGACTGTGGATCCACCCAAGAGATAGCAGCTTACTGTACACCTCTCAATGAGTTCCTCTTCACAGTCCCATTTTGGTGGCTGAAAGTGCTTCAGTCAGTTCAGTTGCTCAGTCATGACCGACTCTTTGTGACTCCATGGACTGCAGTGCACCAGACTTTCCTGTCCATCACCAACTCCCAGAGCTTGCTCAAACTCATGTCTATCAAGTCGGTAATGCCATCCAACCATCTCATCCTCGGTCATCCTCTTATCCTCGTGCCTTCAATCTTTCCCAGCATCTGGGTCTTTTCCAATGAATCACTTCTTCGCATCAGGTGGCCAAAGTGTTGGAGCTTCAGTGTCAGCATCAGTCCTTCCAATGAATATTCAGGACTGATTTCCTTTGAAAGTGCTTAGGTCCTTAGATTTTCTTTCAAGCCCCAGCCCATGCCTTTGTGCTACTGCTTCATGCAAGTAACTTAATGACCCCTTTTTGATCCTCTGACTCCCTTTTTCCAGACCTTCCCTTCTCCAGCTCCTCCTGTGTTTGTAAGGTCTATAATGAATCCTTACTCCTATATTCTGTATCATAACCTGGCTGACCCTAAATGGTACAGTTACTGGTCTGAAACTGATTCTGTTAAATAGAACCTTCCAGATGGGGAGTTGGTATCGATTCTCTGACTTTGCTAGGTGGGTGATCCCACTGCCACTGGTAAATGGGATGCAGTATCCCTGCCATCAGGTGCTTACAGAAGGAAGTGCCGAGTTACCAGGTAGCTGCTTTCACTGAACACTTTAGCAGAAATAAAGAGTGTAAGGAATGTGAGTTGCTTCTAGGTGCCATAAAGAAATTTGAGAAAGAAAATAATGAATTTGGGGTAATATCAACACATTTCAGCCTAAGGTCTAGGCAAAGAACTAGCAAGTTTCTGTGACTGCTGTGAAAGAAATCCTTATTTCTTGCTATTGTAGTGTCTGACATTTCTGGAAACCAAACTCAAGACTAATGTCATAAGCAGGTGGATTACAATACCAAGTTAACTCAAAGTCTCTTATACAGTAAGCCCCCTACATACAAACATGCTCCATTCTGAGAGCATGTTCGTAAGTCTAATTAGCTCATGAGTCCAGCAAAGTTAGCCTAGGTACCCAAGTAACGTAATTGACTGTAACTGTATTGTTATAGGTTTATAATAGTTTGCACACAAAAAATACATAAACAAACACAGAAATAAACATTTTAATATAACAGTAGAGTACCTTGAAAAGTCTGGTAGTACCAGTTACATCACCTCTGCTTTTACGCTTGCTCCCATATATCCTGAGCTTGAAATACAGTACTCTGTACAGTACTGTACAGTAAAGTACACAAAAGCACAACCACTTGTAGAGGATGTAGGCACGTGACAGTGTATGCCAGACAGGAACTAACTTACATGATTGGATATGCGAAGGCATGTTCATATCTTTGAAAGTTTACAACTTGAAGGTTCGCATGTAGGGGCCTCTTGCTATAGTTAAAATTAGGGCCTTGATTGGCATAGAGATAGGACCCTGAGTATTGAGATGGCAACATGTGGGCAGATTCTGATCAAACCAAGGCCCTGGGAAGTCCTCAATCTCCTTTGCTAGAGGAAGCAGACTTTCCTCCCCTGTGCGAGGAGTTTGGTACCCCTTTGCTTGGAGAACCTATGATGACCTTCCTCTCCTGTGGGGAAATGCTGAAACTCCTCAAGACTCACCTTCAGCACCTTTCATTGCTTCTATACCTGTAACTAGATTCAAGATTTGACAGGTACAACATAATGAGATATCATACATGTATAAAGAATTATAGTTTTTCCAATTGATATTTACATGACCAGAAGTTTATACTGCAAGTTTTTTCTCTTTCCTTTCCCATCAAAGACTTGCAACCATTTGCCAAGGTTATAGTGCATTGGAGCAGGGAAATAACCAGACTTTTGGGGATACCTAGACACTGGCTCTGAAACGACACTAAATCTTGAAAACCCAATCTGCCACTCTTTTCTGCTTGTCAGAGTAGGATTTTATTGAGGTTGAATGGTTATGGTCTTTTGGTTCAGGTCCATCTCACAGTCTAGGTAGCTGGGCTCTGAACTCACCCCATGATTACTTCCCAAGTTCTAAAATGTCTGATTGAAAAAGACACATTCAGCAAATGGCAGAGTCACTGTATTGGTTATCTGATAAGTGAGGACAACTTAGAAGATGCTAGAACTGCCTCTAAATTCCCAGCTAGTAAATCCAAAGTAATCCTGCATTCCTGGAGAAACTACAAAAATTAGTGCCTCTATAAAGGACTTAAAAGATTCAGGGTTGATAATTTCCATCACATTTCCATTCAACTCAACTAACTGGCCTGAGCAGAAGATAAATGACTCTTGAAGAATGACAAAGGATTACTGTAAATTTTATCAGATGGTGAATACAACTGTAGCTGCTGTTCCAAATGTGGTTTCATTGGTGGAGTAAATCAACAAATCCCTTGATATCTGATTTGGACAGCAAGGAGATCAAACCAGTCAATCCTAAAGGAAATAAACCCTGAATGTTCATTGGAAGGACTGATGCTGAAGCTGAAGCTCCAATAGTTTGGCCACCTGACGTGAAGAGTCGACTCACTGGAAAATACCCTGATGCTGGAAAAGATTGAGGGCAGGAGGAAAAGGGCGTGACAGAGGATGAGATGGTTAGATAGCATCACTGACTTAATGGACATGAGTTTGAGCAAACTCCAGGAGCTAGTGAAGGACAGGGAAGCCAGGCATGCTGCAGTCCATAGGTTTGCAATGAGGAGGACATGACTTAGCGACTGAAAAACAACGAAAGATTATTTTTTCTCTCTCTATACCTACCTGCCTGAAGCTTTCAAATGTAATTTAATTTAATTTTATCTTATAAGTCTTTAAATATGGGAGGGCCAGCAATATATTTTCAATGTTTCACCTCAGAAATATATCAACTCTCCAACCCATTCTGACTCTATTCCACAGAGAATTGATTGCCTCCTTATCCCACAAGACACACAAAACTATAAAGTTTGACCCACAAAACCAAAAAGTTGGGCATGCATAGGAGTGAGAGTGGTATACATAGATTGGGCTTGAGCATTTCTTGAAGGTACAGGTAAATCGCATTAGCAAGTGGCTCAGATTTTTATGGATCCCAATTCTGATACATTAGTCATTTTTTTTTTTTCAGCTTGTACCTATGGCTTCATCAAGGTCAGAGGTATATTAGTCACGAGTATATAAGTATTAGTTACAATCATGGGGTGGGCAGAGAAGTAAACTAATGTTGGAACCAGAAAAATAGTGGCATTTAAAGCAGGAAGGAGAGGAGAGTTGACTCTATAGAAATCATCATAGGTGTATCACTGACCACATTATGTTGCTATATTTTAAATATTTATGAGCCTAACTTCCCAAGTAGACTGTGAACTCCTTGAAGGAAATAATTATAGCTCATCTTTTCTGTGCTTCTATTCCAACTGTCCCAGCGCCTTGCACATATATACTTAATATATGTACATTTAAATGAATGAATGAATAATTAATTAATGGAAGGACTCTATGGTTTGACATTTCTAGTTGGTGCTTCCATCATTTAGTGTGACATTTCAGTGTAGTAGTTCTTCATATCTTTTCATTTTATCACTATTTTTATTATACAAAGAATGCATATTTATTGAAGAAAAATTTAGAAAAAAGGAAAGCTAAGAAAGTTACTTTTAATCTTATTACCAGGAGTAACTGTTGTTAACATTTCATGTCTATCCTTTTAGACCACTGCTATCAGCAGAAATGCAATGTGAGCCACGCACACAGCTTAAAATGTTTTAGTAGCCATATTAAAAGAGAGCATGAAGAAATAAAATTAATTTTGATAATATATTTTATTTAACCCAGTAAATCCAAAATATCATTTCGATAAGGAGTCAGTGTAAAAAAAATCACTGATTTTTTTTTCATACTAAATCTTTGAAGCCTGCTGTATATTTCACATTTACAGCACATCTCAGTTTGAACTAGCTATAATCCAAGTGTTCCACAGCCACATGTAGGTGGTGGATATGTACTCAACAGTCCACTTCAAGACTTTTTGATGTATATATAATGATGCAACTATACATGAAATTATAA
>NW_011495077.1:1059844-1061212 GCF_000754665.1 Bison bison bison | reverse complement strand
CCCACTCCAGTGTTCTTGCCTGGAGAATCCCAGGCACAGGGGAGCCTGGTGGGCTGCCGTCTATGGGGTTGCACAGAGTCGGACACGACTGAAGTGACTTAGCAGTAGCAGCAAAGTGAAGTTTAAATTTTAGAGGAGTTTGGATTTACAGAAAAGTTGTAGAGATAGTACACAGTTTCCACACAGTCCACACCCTCCCTTCTCAATAACATCTTCCAATGGTAACTGTATTGTAAATAATAAACCATTGCTGACTTTGTTAAGTTCATACTTTATCAGATTCACTTAGATTATACCTAATGTCCTTTTTCTGTTTGCAAAATCCCATCGAGGCTGCCACATTACATTTAGTCATCATATCTCCTCAGGTTCATCTTGTTTGTGACAATTTCCCAGACTTTTCTTATTTTTGATGTCCTGGGTAGTTTTGAGTTTTTAGTGGAGGACAAGGAAGCCTGGTGTGCTGCAGTCCATGGGATTGCAAAGAGCAGACATGACTTAATGACTGAACAGCAACAACAAGAGTTTTGAGGAGTATTAACCAGGTATTGCAAAGAATTACCTCACTTAGGAGTTCTTTGATAATTTCCTCATGATTAGACTGGGGTTATGGGTTTTGGGAAGGAAGACCACAGAGGTAAATGCCACTTCTTATCATTTCATATCAAGGGGACCTGCTGTCGTCATGACTTCTTTCTGTTGATGTTGAACATGATTACCTGGCTGAGATAGTGTTTGTCAAGTTTTCTCGTCTACACAGTTACTCTTTTCCTGCCTTTTCTACTGTCCTCTTTGGAAGGAAGTCACTGTGTGCAGCTCACACGTAAGGAGTGGGGAGTTATGCTCCACTTTCTGGAGTGTGGAGTGTCTACATAAACCATTTGAAATTCTTCAGCTTGGGATATTGGTCTATTTTCCCTCATTTACTTTTGAAATAATTTATTTATATCAATGACTCTAGATATTTATTTTCTATTTTAGGTTGCTACTTAATACTGCTTAATTTATTTCATTGCTCGAAGTGTTCCAGCACTGGGCACAGGGAGATTCTTCAGTTGGCTCTTATGTCCTTTTGACATTGCCTTAGCACTGGTTTTTGTGATTTGAGTATGTGTTTAGCATGATGGCATACTCCAGGATTACCCTGCATATTCCCTGCTCCAGCCTCAGAATTAGACATTTCTCCAAGGATCTCTGATTCTTTTTATTAGAAATGATATTTGAAAGCAAGATATAGGATCCAGGCCTGCTCCTTGGTACTGGAGCATTTGCAAGAATGTCAGAGAAGAGATGTGAAGTTGGTTTTGAAGGATGGTGATCCTCAAAAGGTAGAAATGGGGAGGAAGTGTATTGTTGGGAAAGCAAACA
>NW_011495077.1:1058024-1059205 GCF_000754665.1 Bison bison bison | reverse complement strand
TCAAGGCTATGGTTTTTCCAGTGGTCATGTATGGATGTGAGAGCTGGACTGTGAAGAAAGCTGAATGCCGAAGAATTGATGCTTTTGAACTGTGGTATTGGAGAAGACTCTTGAGAGTTCCTGGGACTGCAAGGAGATCCAACCAGTCCATTCTAAAGGGGATCAGCCCTGGGAATTCTTTGGAAGGAATGATGCTAAAGCTGAAACTCCAGTACTTTGGCCACCTCATGGGCAGAGTTAACTCATTGGAAAAGATTCGGATGCTGGGAGGGATTGGGGGCAGGAGGAGAAGGGGACGACAGAGGATGAGATGGCTGGATGATATCACCAAATCGATGGACGTGAGTCTGAGTGAACTCCGGGAGTTGGTGATGGACAGGGAGGCCTGGCGTGCCGCGATTCATGGGGTCTAAAAGAGTCGGATACGACTGATCGACTGAATGAACTGAACTGAATGAAAAGTATAAAACTGCCTGCTTTGGCCACTTCTTAGGTACCCTTTCCATGAGAACTCTGTATGCACAAATTAAAATATATTTCTTTTTTTTTCCCTGTTAGTCTTTCTTGCATCAATTTTGTTACTAGTCCAACCATAGGAACTCAAGGAGGGTAGAGGGGTAAATTTCTCCTCCTTGATAGGATCCTTTTTGAACTGTAGCACATCAAAAGTTTTAAAAAGTTATTTTGAAGTATTTTGCTTGCTTAGTTCATTTTAGCTCATGACTGTCTTTATTAGTGTTTTTCATTGTCTCTTTTGGTTAAAAATATTAATAATGGAAAACTCAACTCATAATAGCTTACAAAAAAAAAGAGATTAATTGTGTCACTTTGTTGACATCCCACCTTCACTTCCTCATGTTTATCATTTCAAAGTGCACAGTGCCCACTTCCTTCTGCCAACACTTGAGTTTGGCAGATCTCAGTGCTGGGGAGTTAACACCCTCATCCGCTGGAGCTGTCCTCTGTCAAAGACACACAGGATTGGGGTATCAGTATCCTAGCTCCTTTGGCCCCAGTTGAGATAAGTGGAGATAGTGCTTTGTGCTGGTTCCCAGAAGATTCCTTGGCAAGATTGAACATGTGGTGCCCAATGGCAGATGGCCTGACAACACACACTCTTCACTGGCTCACTCCCTTCCTGTCACCCTCCCTAGAGCTCTTGCCATGCATCCTGGGATCAC
>NW_011495077.1:1054425-1057321 GCF_000754665.1 Bison bison bison | reverse complement strand
CTTGAACCAATCATTGTGGTCAACGAGATGAACTATGCTAATTGGTCAGGGCATCCAAGGATGGGGTCAGCTTCATCCAAACCCACACACGGGGTAGAAGGAGGGGTGTGTGTTTGCTTGTGTTCCGCTGTGTCTGACTCTTTGTGGCCCCATGGATGGTAGGTCACAGGGCTCCTCTGTCCATGGGATTTTCTAGGCAAGAATACTCGCGTGGGTTGCCATTTCCTGCTCCAGAAGATGTTCCTGACCCAGGAATCCAACCTGCATCTCTCGTGACTCCTGCACTGGTAGGTGGATTCTTAACCACTACACCAGCTAGGAGGCCTAGGAGGAGGGGAAGCTTGTTTATCCAGAGAAGATCAAGGTGCTGTCACCAGAAAAGGGGTGTGGATATTGGGCAAGCAGAAATGACAGAGGCATACCTTGATGGGCTATAGTTAGACACCAGACACAGAGATCAAAATGCTCTGGAGGCTGGGGTCTTGTAACCACGACTCTTTCTCTGATACCAAATGTGGGAAGGTTGTTTTGAGAACATTCATTAGCCTCTCTCTAGATCCAGCAGAACCACCCATCGTGCCTGTGTGTTCCCTCTTCCTGTTCTGTGGGTTGTCTTCTCCTGGAGCAGGTGGCTGTCTCGTGCTGAGCCCTGGGGGTTTTTGTAAGGCGCTTCCTGTCACTACCCTCACCGTGGAACTCTCTGACAGCACAGAAATAGATGGCCGAGTCACTCAGCGTCAAGGCTGAGATGGTGAGTTTCAGCATTTGGTTGGGTTTGTAAAATTCCACAGAATATCGTCCTTCCCTTGAGTGCTTGTTTTCAGAATCAATATTAATCATGTAAATCATCTCTCCGCTGGAAGGCTGTCGATACCAGTACATCATATAGTAAGTATAGCTGACTGAGAACTTGCATTCCACGGTCACAGATTCCCCCTCTTTTTTATACACTGTAGGTACATCGGCGCTCTCAACATTGTTGGAACCTGTGGAAAAGAAAGGAAAAATGACTTATTTGTTGGTGATGCTCACAAGAAAGATGCCACAGTGGCCAAGTTTTCACCAGAAAATAAAGTGGCAAAAAGCATTCTATTCTAACTCCTTTCCCAAATCTCTTTCCTCAGGTCCCAGCTGCAGGGTTGGGGAGCTCCCTACCAAGGCAGATGAGGGCCACGACTGCGCACAGGAGAGCAGGCAGTCCAGACTGCATCCTTGGGGTTCTTCCCACTAGTGAAGTGGCTCTTATTCTGCCTGCCACCTGCCAGGCCCTGTCAGTGTCACTGGAGCTGGGCGGTCCTGTGGCTTTGCTGCTGCAGAGCCGGAAATGGGGTTTCTGCCTGTGCAGGCTTAGTCATGTCACCTGCTGTCTGAGCTTACCCTCCCACCTGTCTTCCTCCAGGCTTGCTACTTTTCTTTAATAAATATATAACATATAGTATATTTTTTGTTATAAGGAAAAAGATCAACATAGACAGAACCAACAAGTATAAAAAGTGTAACAGAGATAATAAAATTCAACTATAATTTCACTTCGCAGGGATATATATTGTTAACATTTCATTATATTTCTTTAGTGTCTTTGCAAATGTGCATACTTTAAAGGAACTGAGATCATGTTGAAACCCTCACTTGTTTATCATTTTGTTTATGAATATACCATCATGTCATTCAATTATACGTTAAAATGTGATTTGTATAGCTTTGTACTACTCTGTTGTGTAAGTGTACTTTAGTTTGTTTAAATATCATTGGTATCATTATATTGTATCATTATATTTGTTTTGCTTAATTTAAATACAATGTAGTGAACGTTGTAAATATGAGTCTATGCATTTCTGATGACTTGTTTTTATGTTAACCAGGTTTTTTTTGAAGTATTTTATTATAGAGAATTCAAACATCTACAAAAGAAGAGAGAATAGTGTGATAAAGCAGCCTATGTCCATTACCTTGCTTCCACAATTATCGACTCATGGCCAGTTAACTAATCTGCTTGCCCATCATCCTACATATCTATGTACCTCCCCCAATTCTGATTAATTTAAAGTAAATGCCAGACATCATGGTATTGTGTACTTTCCTGGGCAGATACATACTGTCAGCTTGACTGTGTATGTGTTGCTAGTGACTTTAATAAGCAATGATAAGATCTATTCTTCGGCTATGCCCCAGAGAAAGGATAGGCTACCCACTTCAAACCAGTCAATCTTAAGGGAGATCAACCTTGAATATTCACTGGAAGGATTGATGCTGAAGCTGAAGCTCCAGTAGTTTGGTCATCTGATGTGAACAGATGACTCACTTGGAAAGTCCCTGATGCTGGGAAAGACTGAGGGCAGAAGGAGAAGAGGGCTTCACAGGATGAAATGGCTGGACAGCATCACTGATGCAATGAACAGGAACTTGGGCAAACTCCAGGAGATGGTGAGGGACAGGGAGGCCTGGTGTGCTGCAGTCCATGAGGTTGCAAAGAGTTGGACACGACTGGGCTATTGAACAGCAACAACAACCCACTCCAGTATTCTTGGGCTATCCTGGTAGCTCAGATGGTAAAAATCCCCTTGCAATGTGGGAGACCTGGGTTTGATCCCTGGGTTGGCAAGATCCCATGGAGGAGAGCATGGTAACCCACTCTTGCCTGGAGAATCCCCATGGATAGAGGATCCTGGCAGGCTACAGTCCATGGGGTTGCAAAGAGTCAGACACGACTGAGTGCCTAAGCACAGCATTGTTTGGCTGGGACTTGGTTGGCAAAATGATATTCTAATTATATAATTTCTACTTCACGTATTAACTTTATGATATTTCCGTATACACTTATTGTTATTGCTATATATTATATCTTTATGATATTTCTATAAAGATATTTTCCTTGTCAATATTTCAATTACTCTCT
>NW_011495077.1:1041826-1052580 GCF_000754665.1 Bison bison bison | reverse complement strand
CCCAAGCATCCAGTATCGTGCATTGAAGCTGGACTGGCATCTCGTTTCATACATGATATTTTACATGTTTCAATGCCATTCTCCCAGATCTCCCCACCCTCTCCCTCTCCCACAGAGTCCATAAGACTGTTCTATACATCAGTGTCTCTTTTGCTGCAAAGGACCATTTTAAATTGATCCTTTTCATTGTTTGTTTCTCTCTATTTCCTTAATTTTGGCTCTCAACTTACTATTTTCTTTATCCTATCTTTGTTGTTTACTCTTATTGTGTCTTAAGACTTTTTGATTGAATGTTTAGCTCATCATGTTCAGTTTTTTGTTTTTAATATATTTTTAAGGCTGTAAAGTTACTCTCTATTGCTTTAGGTTTATCTCTGAAGTGCTAAAATATAGACCTTTCATTATAGTTCAGTTGTAAATACTTTAACAATTTCATTATGTCTTTGGTTCACAAATTATTTAGAAGTGCATTTTTTTCTTTTTTTAAGTTTCATTTTATATTGGAATATAGTTGATTTAGAATGTTGTATTAGTTTCAGGTACACAGCGATGTAATTCAGTTATACATTTATATATACGTTTTTCAAATTCTCCCACTGAAATTTACTACAGAATAGAGTTCCCTGTGCTATACAGTAGGTCCTTGTTAGTTATCCATTTTTAAATAAACCAGTATGTAGATATTAATCTCACACTCCCTATTTATCCCTTTCCCCATCCTTTCCCCCCAAGGTCATTCTCTATAGTCTGTGAGTCTGTTTCTGTTTTGTAAATAATTTCATTTGTATAATTTTGTAAAGATTCTACATTAAAGTAATATCATATGATATTTGTCTATCTCTGACTTTATTCAGAAGTGCATTTCTTTTTGCCTTTAACATTGACTTTTAATTGACAGATCTAACTTTGTTTATGGTAGCAAAAGAATATAACCTGTGTGATATTGATTCTTTACTACTTGCTTTGGTCAATTTGTGCTCAACTTTTCTGAATATTTTTTAAGGGCAAATTGCTGGATGGAGAACTGTTGAGTGGATTAGTTATATATATATTAACAAATTACCCTTAGAATGAGTTTACACATGGAAATTTCTGCAACATTACTACAAGTTTTTGTTTCGTGACATCCTTAGAAGCACCAGAGAGTCTAATATTAAAAAAATAAACAATTCATAGAGAAAAAAATGTTTTATTTGACGTGTTTTTGTTTGTCAGTGAGGTTGAATTCTTTTCATATTTTTGTTGTTGGTTTTTCAGTTGAAAATTATTTGTTCATATCTATTTTTTTAAATTGGTGTAATTTTTCTCTAATTTCTTTGTAATGATATTTTATTTTTAAGGCTATTAAACAGGCTTGTTTACAAAAGACCTTGTCCCGGAGTTCACTACTGTTTCTTAACCAGATAGATATGCAGCTGAATAGGTATTATATATTCGTAGTATATAAATATTATATAATATTTACTATACTGAGCTCCTTGAACTAACCATGTTTCTGGTTCATTTCTACTCCAGAACTCACCATTGAGATCCTGGCTGCTGAAATTGTCATTCCAGAAGTGATAATGACATGAGTAATGAAAGGTACACATAAAGGCTCGAGAGACCTGTTTAGAAAAAGGAATTCGTTCTGGCCAAATCATTTTTTGGACAGTGGTTTGTTATAAAGGGTAAATCTGTTATAAAGGAAATCCTATCCAAAGAAATGATCATGGAATGGGAAAGTCCTCAGACTTCCTTTCAAGTCTGGATTAAGGAATAAGACAGGGCTTGGGAAAATTGCACGTGTAGTAGGAAACAGGTGGTCCCAAAGTTTCCTGAAGTTCCAAAGAATTTTAAAGAAAAATCTGCTGCCAAGGACCTCAACAGTGTTCAAGTGTCTAATTATCAATGGTATCCTTTACTCTCCCAAGTTCAGGCCTCTCATCAGTCTCCATGTAGTGTTAGCATGGTCTCATTGTTTTCAGAATCGTGTTAATGGGCAAGATTGTCCCCTGGAGGCCACATGGAGAAGCAGCCTTTTAAAAACATTCTAGCCTCATAGTTCTCGGGCTCCCCTGGTGGCTCAGCTGGTAAAGAATCTGCCTGCGATGCAGGAGAACCAGGTTCCATCCCTGGTTTGGGAAGATTCCCTGAAGAAGGAAATAGCTATCCACTGCAGTATTCTTGCCTGGAGCATCCCTTGGACAGAGAAGCCTAGCAGATCCATTGGGTCTCAAAGAGTTGGACACCACTGAGCGACTAACATTTTTACTTTCCAGCCTCATAGTTCTCAAGTGTGGGTGCACATTAGAATAAATAGGAAGGCTTAAAAAATGTGGATTCCAGAGCCCTAGACCAATGTGGGGACACACTCCAGAATCACCTATTAAAGTTTATACTTAAGTGAAAAAATAAGACAGAAATGAAAGCTACTGCTCTGCAATAAATCTAAACATGAACAGAACCAGAATTACTAATAGCAGGAAGATGAACTAAAGAAGATATTGAGAGAGGAAAAAAGAAGACACTTTATCTACATGTTTCCCACTTTGGGAGGGAGCCAGTTTTACAAAACATTAAGACTTGAAATTTGAATGGGCCAGTTTTGGGGTGTATATCTGTGATGGTCCCATGAAGGTTCTCATTTTTGTGTATATAAGTTCACTGCTGATTATCTAAGTTTGTACTCCTAGTTCTGAAACCTTTGCTCTTCACTCAGCTTTCACTGGGCTCTGGGTGGCTGCAGTATTACCAGGGGTCAGCAACTCTAGAACCTCATCCAGGACTTGGCATCAGGGTCAAGACTAGCATTTTGAGATTTAAACTTCTAAACCAACATTAATTAAAAATTTCATCTGGAGTCATAGAATCACAAAAAAATTCAAACTGAAGGGCTTTTTGAAGCTACCCAGACTAACTTCCTCCTTATAAAAATATGAAAAAGTCATATTAATTTTGATAATCAAGCAAACATAAAAGATAGTTACCATTTCAATATCTTCTTCTCTATCCCAGGTGCCTCATAGGGTACCTGATAGGGTACAAAGAAGCCATGTACATATGTGAACTTTTCCTTGCACCGTCTCTACCTAAAAGAGGCCAAGCACTGCTAGTGGTCCTACCGACTTTCTCTAGGTGGTTTCTACCAGCTTTTCTGTAGGTGACTTTCTCTAGTTTTCATTTCTGGGTGTAGAAACATGATGGATGTGGAGGTGGAATTCCCATCAGCCAGTCTCTAAGTTTATAAAGTGACTTTCTGGGTGGTTCTGGCTTCCTGAGATAAAACCTGGTGGGTTGGAAGGGAAACCTGGCAATGTGTTTCTAAATACAGCTCTATCTGCTTTCTGTTGAGGGGAGATGGCTCTCAGATTCTGCTATTAGGTTATCAGTCAGTGTTACTTCTCAGCGATATTGTCAGTCTTCATGACTTCTATATTTTCCTGTGTCAATAAGGAGGGAGAGAATTGCCACCTGCTCTTCCTTTACATATGGATTTCTCTAACAAATAATCCATGCTTACTTCTTCAAAGAGAGTCTCTAGAGCATACTTTCCTGCAGAAGCTGTGAGATACAAGTGTGTGCTGTGCTAAGCCACGAGTTTGTGATAAGTTGTCTTGTGGCCATAGAAAATGAATACAGATTTTGGCACCTGATAGTGGGCGCATTTGTACCAAATATCTAAAAAGGCTGAAGGAATTTTGAGAAGTATGATAGAAAAAAATCTAAATTCCTTTGAACAGATTGTTAGTTTTAATAGAAGTCTGGACTTTAAGGACACTACTAGGGAAGCTGCAGAAGGAATTAAGGAACTGTTACGGAGAACTGAAGGAAGGGGAACCCTTGTTCGGTAGTGGCAGAACACAGTGTAATTGTTTCCCGTGGTTATGCGGAAGGCTGAACTTGGTTGCAGAGCTAAGGAGATTTCTAAGCAAAGCATGCATGTACCACTGGGTTTCTTCTTGCTGCTTATAGTGAAATGCAAGGGGAAAGAGGTAAACTGAGGAAAGAATTGTTAAACAAAAAGGAACCAGGACTGTATAAATCTGAAAATCCTCAATTTGAAAAGATACTAAAATTAAGACAGTGCAGCATAGAGAAAACTCTGAGTGAGACTGTACAACTTTTCATTAAAACATCAGAAAAAATCAATGTTGGGAGTATTCAATCACACAAACGGTTCTTTCTAGAGATTAAGATAAGCCTTATATATCCTCTCAATCAAACCAAAGGACCCATAGGAAGCTTGAGAATATGGTTTGTCGGCCAACTGAGCAGGGGCCGAAATAGAGGTTATGTGGAAAAGATTTGTGGCTGTGTCTTTTTCTAAAGACACAAACTTCATTGAATCCATGGGAGACCCATATTAGTGCAAATCCAAATTAAAGTCCCTGTGGAGCAGCATCAGCAAGGCGTGCACGTGATCAAGGTGTTTATACATCTCTGTTGGGTAGAATCTCCTTGTTTCCAGGAGTAGAATGTAGTGTAGCAATTTTGACTCTCTCTGCCCCCTCAGTCACTTCTCCTAGAGGAGGGAAAAGCGTTTCTTGATCACCCTGTTAAATTGTACCCTTCAATCTCTCTCTCAGCCTTGTATTTATTGCTTCTATAACATGCATCCTAATTTGCTTGTATATTGTTTTTATATCTGTTTATCCTATCTTTCTCATTAGATATTAAGGAATCTGTTGTTGGGCATATTTTTCTTCAGCATCATATCTTTGGCATCTAACACAGTGTCTGTGACCTACCCACAAATAAATGAGATCTAAAGCAACATGACTGCTATAAAGTTTCTTAAAATTTTTTTAAATTTAATTTTTATTTTATTTTGAATATAGTTGATTTACAACTTTATGCTAGTCTCAGATGTATAGCAAAGTGATTCAGTTATGCATATACATATATCCATTCTTTTTCAGATTCTTTTCCCATATAGTGTAAGATTTTATTATTGATTGATTGATGGGAGTATAGTTGAATTACACTATTGTGTTAGTTCCAGGTATACAGCAAAGTGATTCAGTTGTATATATATATTTATTTTCCAGATTGTTTTCCACTCTAGGTTATTTTAAGATATTGAATTTGTTCCCTGTGTTATACAGGAAATCCTTATTGCTGATCTAGTTTATATATAGTAGTGTGTATCTGTTAATCCCAACTCTGAATTTCTCTCTCCCTCCGATCCTGTTCCCCTTTAGTAGCCATAATTTTGTTTTCTGTGTCTGTGTCTCTGTTTCTGTTTTATAAATAGATTCATTTGTTCATTTGTATTATTTTTTTAGAGTCCACATTCAAGTGACAGCCTATAATATTTGTCTTTTACTGCTATAAAGTTTTACAGTTGCCAAGGGTGAGGGCGAATGTTACAGCTAAGTGTGAATCGAGGGCAGGATTTCAGTACTGAAAATGAGGATTAGAGAGTCTTCTAGGCAAGTGGAATGGCCTGAACAGGACTGTGAAGTGGTGAAGCATGCTGTGTTTTCATGGAAAGCATTGTCTCAAGAGGAATCTGAGAAGGTTCTCTGTGGGAGAGAGACAGTGGAAGGCTGGTCTGGCTGCACTCGGCAGTGCGGATCAGCATAGGCGGTCAGAGCCTGTGGGTGGGTGTTAGGGGCCTGGGGCATTGTGGTAAAACCATCTGTGGGAACAGCTGTCTTCGATCCTGGTCCTGGCCCGCCTATGGCCTCCTTACTGCCTGAAGTGGGAAGAGGGGGGAAGAAGTCAGACACGTTCCATATGAGACAGATACCAGTGTGTACAGGTAGAGGAGTTGGCCTGATGTCTGAGATCTCTAGGAGACAAAGTTCAGGCAGCAAGCTAGTTAAAAATTATTTGCTTTGTTTTGAGCAAATGCTATTTTTATCTGCTGCTCAAATTCCTCAGGTACTAGATTCAGGGAGGGGAATGTTTCTGAGAAGGAGGTCTGGATACCATTTTTCTATTCTCTGAGCCCAGGGGTGGGTGCGAATGTTTTTCCAAAAACAATCAGCAGTTTCCTTCCAGGACCCCAGAGGATCACTCACAATTCCTGTTTCCCAGTGTCTTTCTGAGTGTGTGTGTATATACCCAGGCTTCTGCAGCCTGGGGTGTTTTTGGCAGACTCCTGGGTTTTTGTTTTTCTTTCTTCTTCTGCCATCCTTGCTGTGTGTTCTGAGAACACAATGACACAGATTCCTGACTGTCATTGTGAGCTGATGAGACCAATTAATTTAGCCTCTTCTTGGAAGTTCACTGAATAGCATCCATTTGTTGATTTCTAGTTACACAGAATAATAAGGTGGAAAAAGTTAACCACGTGCTAACTACAAGCAAGTAGAACCCAGATGGATTGGAACCAGAAGGTTGATGATAAAGATTCCCAAATCATCACCTTGTTACCTCACCACCAACGAATCAGAAGAATTGTGCACGAGCTGATCAACCACCCTGAGACCCTGTCCCTCACACTGTCTTTAAAAACGCTTCTAAAAGCCTTTGGGAAATTCGGGTCTTTTGAGCATCAACTACACTTTCTCCTGGCTTGCTGCCTTATGATAAACACTGTACTTTCCTTCACCGCAACCTGGTGTCAGTAGATCGGCTTCATTATGCACTGGGTGAGTGGACCCAAGTTTGGTTTGGTAATACTATAAATGAGAGGCTTAAATATCTCACATAGCTTAAATCTGGTATGATAAGTAGATAGTCACATGAGAAGATCTCTTCCACGGAAGCCTTCCCAGAAGTGTTATCTAAGCTCATTATGGCCAGGAGCCCTTGTTCTAACCACCCCCTCATTTCTTCATTTTTTTAAAAAAGGATTAGATAATCATTACGAGTGTTTAGAAAATGTTTCCTGAATATGGAATATTCATGGCCTTGCAGATGGAGGTGAGAATAAGGAAAATCAGGCAGAAAATAAGGAAAATTATTCGTATTGCTAGGTTCTGTTCTCTGCATTATCAGTGTCTATCTCTTGGCTGGATCATTTCAGTCACTATGTATAAATATTCTATACTATCCTGTATGCTGTCTCATGCCCCTGATAAAATATCCCTTGCATGGCAGTTTTAAATTCAGCATCACGGGGAGGAAGGGAAGTGTGGGTTTTCTTGTATTTGCCCACTGATTTCTCTGCCATGTGCCTCTCTCCCTCTCCTGGGATTTCTTTACAATATTTATAGGAAAAAATTCTATTTTGAAAAATTCTAATTTCAAAGGGATGGACATTAATCACATATAATGGGAAAACAAAATGTGAAGAAGATAATAAAGATCACCTTTTAAATCAATTATGCAGAGAAGCTTTGTTAACAGCTTAGCATTTTAGTTTTATATATGTATGTTTACAAAATTGTAACAATGTGGTATATTCAGTTTTATTTATTTATTTATTTCCCTTAACAGCAAGAGTATTTCTAGATCATTAGTATAGTTATAATGGCTACATTTGTATAGACATTGTCATGATTTATCTAACTATTTTACTACTGGTAGACATTTATATTTCTCTCAATTTTGACATAATAAAAAGTATTACAATGAAATACTGTACTTCTATAGAATTATATATGCATGTTTATGGTTATTTCCTATGAATTAAATTAGTAGGGATTAAATTAATGGGGAAGCTCATATAAACTTTCTATCTCTTTCTCTCTCTTACTCTCTCTCCCTACCTCCCTGTGGTAGCAAAGCTCAGAATCCAAAGTATATGTTTTTTCCACCACTGGAACTTGTCTTCAGTTAGAAGCTTTCAGGGATTTCAAAGCATTCCTTAGCTCTTTACTTGGGCATTGTCATTATAACTTTTCTTAAAAACCTATATCTCTAAATAAAAAATATTGTTCATGCTGACTGTCATGATCAAGTAATACAGAGATGGGTAAAGGAAAAGTCAGTATCTTCTGCTTGTCACGTCCCAGTCCTTTGGTCCCTTGTGAGGAGGTTAGGAGGGGGACATTCTGTACCTGGTGTTATTTGAAGTCAAAATTTTCTCTTTTGCACATGTCTTAGCTGCATGACTTGCCTTTTGTTTTTTTTTTTTTTCTGAAAAACACCTCAGTGTCTGGTTAGAAACAGGATAGGGTCAGTTTGAACTTGTTGTAAGAGTGCTATAAGAGTTACCTGTTGAAGATATGATAAATATGAAAGACATCTGAAAAATATCCCTGATGTAAATGTTGAAAATGAAGAAGGACATCCTGTCCCCTTATGGATTTTCAAGTGCTTTCAAAATTGAGAAAACACTGAACAAATCTGAAAGACAGTTGAATGCTATGTCATCAGACAGAAGATATTGTTTCAATTAGAGATATTGCATTGCTATGTAAAGTAAATGTTAGAATCATCTCATTTTTAAAAAATTCATTTTCACAATGAAGAATGCCTTTCCTCTCAGTCTAGGAGAATCTGCATGGTCCTTTTATATTGATTGAATAAATTAGACCTAAATGGGCAGTGCTACATTTGAGTGACTGTTAGTCTCTCAATTAACTAAAAGTGTCTGACTCTTTACAACCCCATGGACTGTATAGCTCACTAGGCTCCTCTGTCCATGGAATTCTCCAGGCAAGAATACTGGAGAGGTTAGCCATTCTCTTCTCCGGGGAATCTTCTCCACCCAGAGATTGAACCCAGGGCTCCTGCAGATTCTTTACCATCTGAGCCACCAGGGAAGCCATTTAGCTGTTTACTAATCAAAAGGTTGGTGAGTCAGAGCAGGCCTCACGGTAGGCACAGCTTATAAGCACAGTAATTAGTGTTCATTAACAAATATCCAACAAGTGAAGTTTCTGTAACAAGCATTCCTACTTAACAGTTCTTGGAACCAATAGGCTAGTATTTTCATTATTATAAGAAAAGTCCTTGCTCTTTTTAGTTAACAGAGATAAGCAGAAACTTTATATAGTTATAAGATAGGAAACATGATTTAGCTTATTTTTATAGTCAGATCAGATCAGATCAGTTGCTCAGTCATGTCCGACTCTTTGCGACCCCATGAATCGCAGCACGCCAGGCCTCCCTGTCCATCACCAACTCCCGGAGTTCACTCAGACTCACGTCCATCGAGTCAGTGATGCCATCCAGCCATCTCATCCTCTGTCGTCCCCTTCTCCTCTTGCCCCCAATCCCTCCCAGCATCAGAGTCTTTTCCATGGCATGTAATTATGCATTCACTGCTTCTCTTAACTACCTATATGGAGTTAAAACAAGCATTAATTGAACAATTATCATGTGTCAGGCACTGGCCTCTCTATGAGGTGTATGTAATTAACTATCGCAAATTTTCAAAAAGACTGAAGAGTGGAGAAATGAAGTAATTTTAAGTCACGGAGCTAAAATCTGAAGGATCTGCATGTAGGCAGTCTGTACCTGGAGCCTGTGCACTTTTTTTAAAAAAAATATTTATTTATTTATTTTTAATTGATTGATGATTGGTTTACAATAGAGCCTGTGCTTTTAATCTCTGTCTTGTACTCTTAATTTGTTTCACCAAACAAAGGCTCATTATTAACCCAGTGTTTTTCAGTCTCAAAAGTCCTTGTATCAGTTACTTAAAATTTCTCTCCAAAATAATAGCATTTAGTTTTAACTTGACTTTTCATCAGGGTCGAATCGTGGATATTTGAGGCTCCTAAAAATTCGTTTCCACAAAGAGCTACTGGGTGAAAGTATACATCTGTTCACTGAGCCATTATTTCAAGACTTCAAGAATATGTGCAGGCTGGGTCTTTTCAACACTTCACACAAACATGACTCAATGTGATGAGATCAACAAGCAACTTACATTTTAGGAGGTGACAATAGGGAATAAAAAAAGACTCCATTTTCTCTTAAGCCATTCTGAACGTGTGCTTGCTGTCACCTGCTGACTGATGACCTCCCGCTGGTGTGGCCGATTCAGGGAGAGAACTGACACAGATGTACACAAACAGTGTGGAGAATGGGGGTGTCCATTCTCCTCCTGAAGCGATGCCGCTTGGGGGTTAGATTTATGGTATATTTTATTGGCAACAGTGACTCCTATGAGGTTTCTGAGAAGGTAGAGAACAAATGTCTGTTAGGCCTTGAATGTCAATTGTTCAGAAATTCTGAAACATATGCTGGTCAATGGGTTTGCTGTCAAAATAGAAGAGATTGATAGAGAGGAGGACATTTCTTTAGAGAACAGCATGCAGTCCTATGCCTTTGAGTGCCCTTAAGGGAGGCCAATTTGCAAGGCTGGTATTTACTCTTTCATGCAGCTTAGTTGAAGCATTTACATGGTAATGTTTTCAGTTTAACGTGGGAATGTTATTTTAAATCCTATACATGCTGCATATAAAAGTGTCCAGATGAATTATCTTATGTGTTTACTGTGTCTCGATGCTTGGGTATGTGCCTGTTTGAAAGCACTGTTTGCCCGTCCCAGCTTTCATTCTGACACAGGGTCGGCAGGGTCTCCTAACAGAGACTATGTGTTCCTCTGGTGCCTCTAGTAACAAATTCCCGTCTTTCAGGGTTACCCCAAATTTCATACTATAATTATCCAGGTAGTGGTTTTCAACTGGGTGTTTTGGTTTCCTAATTTTTGAAATAGCACATACCCTTGGCTGGCCTGAGGGGGCATGTGATACGTGTGAATGTGATTTGTCATTTTTGTAGGAGCAGGAAGACATTGAACATGGCTGATCCGGAGACTAGAAACCTAGCAGGTAAACATTTCGGAGTTTACTCAGATGTACACACCACAACAGCTTTATTGTCTGTAACAACTTTAATTCTAACTCTAGTAACCATTTCATCTG
>NW_011495077.1:1041229-1041726 GCF_000754665.1 Bison bison bison | reverse complement strand
TCAATTCAGGATTTCCTCTGACCGTTCGGGTTTCCCTCGCTCCATCCTTGGGTTGATGTCTGAGCTCTAGAGGCCTTAGTGTGTCCTGATGCTGGTTGGGGGGCACCTGGCCCCTGTTGGCACCTGCTGGGCTGCAGTGCTTTGGGTCTGGCCTGCCACATTTCCTGTTTCTGTGTCTCTAGATGTCTGAGTCCCTCTGGGTTTCTAGTTGTTGATGTGCATGTTCCTTGTCCCTTGAAATTGAAATCTGTCCAGATTCACTAAAGCTCTCTCAATACATTTCCATGTTGTTTGGTGTGTCTGTGACAACTCAGCTGCTCTAACATCACTTATACAGAATGGATAGAATGGGGCTGTCTTGGGCTCTCTGGGCCCACTCTGACTACAGCACAGCTATCTCTGTCCTGGTGGAAACTTGCAAGTCTATTGTCTTTCTGATAGGGATTGGGTAAGTCTCCTAGTCTCAGATTCCTACACACCTGTTTGGGCTCCACTGG
>NW_011495077.1:1037119-1041129 GCF_000754665.1 Bison bison bison | reverse complement strand
TTTTTTTTTAAACTCAAAGATTATAACCCAAGCTCAAATACTTTTTCTTTTATTGATTCTCGAGAAAGTGTCTAAATTTATTTTGAAGCTTGAAAGCAAAGAATTTATTTTTTAATTTTAGTTACTTTTTATTTATATATTTATATTTATTTATTTTTTCTTCTATGTTATTTGTGCTCTTCCTCCTCCAATACAGGAAGTGAGGATTTCCTACCTAATGTGAGAAGGATGACAGAATGAAATAAAGTACACATCTGCCTATATAAAAATGGTTCTTTGTCACTGAGATGATTGGGATTGGGTATTAAGATAACCAGGTTACTATTAATAACACCTTTTTATGATACAGAGAAAATATAAGTGATTACCTTCTGAGATACAATATAAGAAACTGGATAAGCACATTAACCATGGAGTCAGAAGATTTGAATTCAAATCCTGGGAGTGTGTAACACAGCGCACATTATTTAAACTCCTCGTGCCTGGTTTCTATAACTGGGCAAATAACTGGAGTTGTTATAAGAATTAAGTAAGTTAATAATGTACAATACTCAGAACAGAAACTGTTCAACAGTAAGCACTTAACAAATATTTTTATTAGGTATTGCCAGCTTATGTGCTGAAAACATTTAAAAGTGATTGTCTCGATACTGGATGCTTGGGGCTAGTGCACTGGGACAACCCAGAGGGATGGTATGGGGAGGGAGGAGGGAGGAGGGTTCAGGATGGGGAGCACATGTATACCTGTGATGGATTCATTTTGATATTTGGCAAAACTAATACAATTATGTAAAATTTAAAAATAAAATACAATTAAAAAAAAAGTGATTGTCTCATATATACATGTTCCAAATAATGCACATAGCATCCAAATTTAGATATTTTGTTCCCTTTCCAGTTGTTTTGCCCATGTTGTCTATTTTTAACATTTTTTTCCCTCTCTTCATAAAACTGATTAGTTTGCACTGATAAAATTTTTTTATCTACATGGACTTGCTCAATACAAAATGTACCTACCAGAATTGGTCAAACTATGAGGTTAAGGGCATAGTCTTCCAGACTGCCAAGTCTATCCAAAACTTAGGACCCCAGTTTCAAGGATTAGGAGCCAACTACAAAGTTAACAGTGGAAACAGTGTCAGATTTATTTTTTGGGGCTCCAAAATCACTGCAGATGGTGACTGCAGCAATGAAATTAAAAGACGCTTACTCCTTGGAAGGAAAGTTATGACCAACCTAGACAGCATATTCAAAATCAGAGACAGTACTTTGCCAACAAAGGTCCGTCTAGTCAAGGCTATGGTTTTTCCTGTGGTTATGTATGGATGTGAGAGTTGGACTGTGAAGAAGACTGAGCACCTAAAAATTGATGCTTTTGAACTGGGTTGTTGGAGAATACTCTTGAGAATCCCTTGGACTGCAAGGAGATCCAACCAGTCCATTCTGAAGGAGATCAGCCCTGGGATTTCTTTGGAAGGAATGATGCTAAAGCTGAAACTCTAGTACTTTGGCCACCTCATGCGAAGAGTTAACTTATTGGAAAAGACTCTGATGCTGGGAGGGATTGGGGGCAGGAGGAGAAGGGGACGACAGAGGATGAGATGGCTGGATGGCATCACTGACTCAAAGGACGTGAGTCTGATTGAAGTCCGGGAGTTGGTGATGGACAGGGAGGCCTGGCATGCTGAGATTCATGGGGTCACAAAGAGTAGGGCACGACTGAGCGACTGAACTTAACTGAACTGAACAAAGTTAAAGGGAAGAGTCTACACAACAATGTCCTTACTTCTGACAACTTCAAATTTAGGGGTTTTCAGAAACCACCCTTAGGTTTTGTTATATGCTAGAAAGACTCGAAGAACTCTTTGAAACCTATTATACTCATAACTATTTTTATTATAGGAAAAGAATACATTAAAATCAGCCAATGTAAGAGATGCCTAGAATATTCTGGGAAGATTCCAAACTTGAAGCTCCCATTGTCCTCAGAGATGGCTGATCTTCTCAGCATCAATGTGTGACAATACTCACAGAGTAATGTCAGTTCAGGAAGCACACCTGTGCTTTGGTGTCCAGAGTTTTTCTTGAGATCTCATTATGTAGACACAATTGATTAATTGCCCACGAGGTTGAATTTAGTCTCAGGTTTGATCAATATCGTGTAACCCGAAGTCCCCACCACAATTGATATGGTTGGTCTTTCTGGCATGACCAGCCCCCGATGCTAATACTATCAGGTGAGGCCAGCCTCAAGCTGAGTCATCTTGTTAACAGGAACTGTCAAATGTGATCCAAGGGGTCCACTGTCTTTAACAAGGATGCTCCTATGATTCTGGAGCATCCAAAGACTTAGAGATTCCCTTCCAGGAGCTGGGACAAAGGCCTGTCTTTGGTCAAGGCTAAATTCCTTACCATACATTAATAGAATAAGCAAATTTTATTATCCATAATCAAAAATTTCCCCTTTCTCTTAGGGTCCAGCTCACTACCATCTCTCACCTCAGCCCATTCAATTTAGGAGATGATCAGTCTAACATTGTTTCTGTGTCTACTCTGCATACAAACATATTCTCTGCAGTTTTCCATGATAGGACCTGCCTTTGTGTGAATTCTCTTTAAGGTCTTTATTTTTTGTCTCCACTCTTATTGAGCTACAGCCTCACTCCTGCGACACTGCTTCCTGTGCTTCTAATTCTCTTCCATCAAAATTTGAGTTAATGGATGTGTCACTGGAAGCATTCACATGAAGGAACAGTCCAACGCAAAGTAAGATAGATGCCTGATGGCTGAGATTCATTCATTTATCAACTATTTATCACATCTTTTTTCTGTGCCAGGCACTATTCTGAACACAGCATATTCAGTGATGCTTAGAGGTTAATGGGAAAGGCAGATATTTATTGTACTCAAAAATGCATAGCAATTGTGATAAAGTCAACAAAGCAAAACTTGTTTTACTGTTTCAAAAAAAATTATAGGTTTCTTTGAAACAATAAAACAGAGAAGAAAATTTAGATGTGGAGGGGGGCAGGAAATTGTTCATTGAGGAAGTGACATTTAACTGCACATTTAAAGAATGGATAAGGCTTAGCTTAGTGACTGGAACTCTCATTTGCTATGAGATGGTAAGAATGGCATTGATGTAAGCCCTAAATTTAGTCTTTGTATTGTCTCCCCACCCCCTGCAAAATGAGGAAAATAATCTTTAATGAAACTTGAAAGTCAAAGGCCTTTGTATTTAAGGCTCTAACTGGCTCTGGAGTCAAAAAGAAATCTAGTGAAGATAATTAGTGAAGTTGTGAAAACATTCCAAGAGGAGGAGCCTTTGGAAAGTTTTCAGGTTGTCTCATTCCCATGTGCATAACAATTGAAAGCTTTTAAAAAATCTTTCAGGAGGTTATGCTAATGGAATCTAGCTTATGAGATTCACTGTGCTTTCATTCCGTGATATATCTTGGGCTGGTCATCAGAATAGACTTTGTTCTTTTTCATAGTTACTGTTTTGGCAGGCAAGTTCAGTTCAGTTCAATTCAGTTGCTCAGTCATGTCCGACTCTTTGTGACCCCATGAATCGCAGCACGCCAGGCCCCCCTGTCCAACACCAACTCCCGGAGTTCACTCACACTCACATCCATCGAGTCAGTGATACCATCCAGCCATCTCATCCTCTGTCGTCCCCTTCTCCTCCTGCCCCTAATCCTTCCCAGCATCAGAGTCTTTCCCAATGAGTCAACTCTTCACATGAGGTGGCCAAAGTACTGGAGTTTCAGCTTTAGCATCATTCCTTCCAGGGAAATCCCAGGGCTGATCTCCTTCAGAATGGACTGGTTGGATCTCCTTGCAGTCCAAGGGACTCTCAAGAGTCTTCTCCAACACCACAGTTCAAAAGCATCAATTCTTCGGCGCTCAGCTTTCTTCACAGTCCAACTCTCACATCCATACATGACCACAGGAAAAACCATAGCCTTGACTAGACAGACCTTTGTTGGCAAAGTAATGTCTCTGCTTTT
>NW_011495077.1:1035799-1037019 GCF_000754665.1 Bison bison bison | reverse complement strand
GTCTTTCTGATAGGGATTGGGTAAGTCTCCTAGTCTCAGATTCCTACACACCTGTTTGGGCTCCACTGGTGGGAAGGGGTATGAAGGTTGGGCACGGAGGTCTTCTGTGCTGGTTTCGTTTCCATCACCCCTAGGAGTTCCCACAGACCTCGAAATTTGTATTAAATCTAGAGTTTGTGTCAACCCATATTCTCAGAGATCTTTCAGTAAGGCATAGGTTTTTTTTTAAACTCAAAGATTATAACCCAAGCTCAAACACTTTTTCTTTTATTGATTCTCGAGAAAGTGTCTAAATTTATTTTGAAGCTTGAAAGCAAAGAATTTATTTTTTAATTTTAGTTACTTTTATTTATATATTTATATTTATTTATTTTTTCTTCTATGTTATTTGTGCTCTTCCTCCTCGAATACAGGAAATCAGGACTTCCTGCCTAATGTGAGAAGGATGACAGAATGAAATAAAATACACATCTGCCTATATAAAAATGGTTCTTTGTCACTGAGATGATTGGGATTGGGTATTAAGATAACCAGGTTACTATTAATAACACCTTTTTATGATATCAGAGAAAATATAAGTGATTACCTTCTGAGATACCATATAAGAAACTGATAAGCGCATTAACCATGGAGTCAGATGATTTGGATTCAAATCCTGGGAGTGTGTAACACAGAGTACATTATTTAAACTCCTCGTGCCTGGTTTCTATAACTGGGCAAATAACTGGAGTTGTTATAAGAATTAAGTAAGTTAATAATGTACAATACTCAGAACAGAAACTGTTCAACAGTAAGCACTTAAC
Source organism: Bison bison bison (assembly GCF_000754665.1). Taxonomy (NCBI): domain Eukaryota; kingdom Metazoa; phylum Chordata; class Mammalia; order Artiodactyla; family Bovidae; genus Bison; species Bison bison. The sequence continues at coordinate 1,036,216 of NW_011495077.1, read as the reverse complement.
AAATATCGTTGTTAGATATTGCCAGCTTATGTGCTGAAAGCATTTAAATGTGATTGTCTCATATATACATGTTCCAAATAATGCACATAGCATCCAAATTTAGATATTTTGTTCCCTTTCCAGTTGTTTTGCCCATGTTATCTACTTTTAACTTTTTTTTTCGCTCTCTTCATAAAACTGATTAGTTTGCACTGATAAAACTTTTTTATCCACATGGACTTGCTCAATACAAAATGTACCTACCAGAATTGGTCAAACTATGAGGTTAAGGGCATAGTCCTCCAGACTGCCAAGTCTATCCAAAACTTAGGACCCCAGTTTCAAGGATTAGGAGCCAACTACAAAGTTAACAGTGGAAACAGTGTCAGACTTTATTTTTTTGAGCTCCAAAATCACTGCAGATGGTGACTGCAGCCA
>NW_011495077.1:1035142-1035699 GCF_000754665.1 Bison bison bison | reverse complement strand
GAATTCTCTTTAAGATCTTTATTTTTTGTCTCCACTCTTATTGAGCTACAGCCTCACTCCTGAGACACTGCTTCCTGTGCTTCTAATCCTCTTCTATCAGAATTTGAGTTAATGGATGTGTCACTGAGAGCATTCACAGTGAGGGAACAGTCCAACGCAAAGTAAGATAGATGCCTGATGGCTGAGATTCATTCATTTATCAACTATTTATCACATCTTTTTTCTGTGCCAGGCACTATTCTGAATACAGCATATTCAGTGATGCTTAGAGGTTAATGGGAAAGGCAGATATTTATTGTACTCAAAAATGCATAGCAATTGTGATAAGGTCAACAAAGCAAAACTTGTTTTACTGTTTCAAAAAAAATTATAGGTTTCTTTGAAACAATAAAACAGAGAAAAAAATTTAGATGTGGAGGGGGGCAGGAAATTGTTCATTGAGGAAGTGACATTTAACTCCAGATATAAAGAATGGGTAAGGATTAGCCTAGTGACTGGAACTCTCATTTGCTATGAGATGGTAAGAATGGCATTGATGTAAGCCCTAAATTTAGTCT
>NW_011495077.1:1032800-1034412 GCF_000754665.1 Bison bison bison | reverse complement strand
AAAGTATATTGAAATGAAAGCCAAGGTGGGCTTCAGAGTAAACACTGTGAAATGTCAGTGTGATACATAACAAGAAAGAAAGAGTAATCAGCTTTACTTAGTCTAAGCAGATAGGAATTTTGGAAGCAGTATTAGATGACTAGAAGAATCATTAGTCAGTCTAGAGAAACAGACTCTGGGCCTGACTTCTAAGAGCAAAGACCAGAGCCACCCATTCAACTGGCCTAGTAAGGAAGTGGCTGTCTCTGTGCCAGTCACAGGACCACTTGATGGTGGTGAATCTTTTGGACTGGAAGTGGCCTCCAGTGCCACCAGCCACAGAACATGCAGCCAGGCTGGCCCAACCAGGAAGTTACTGCTCCTGAACCAATGAAGATGATGCTGTTGCTGCCAACCTGAGAACAATGCAACCTCTGCTGTCTCCCAGCAAGGAAAGTAATGTCCTTGTCTAGACTCCTCTTTATGTGCTTCACCTCCCAATTTAAGGCAATGGAGTCTGGGAAGTAGGTTAAAAAGTTTTCCTACCTTGGGAAGGCAAGGTTCACAGCATGAGAAACTGTCAGTGTGGACATCATGTCTAATACTTCTCAGAAGCCGTTAATGATGGTTGTTCTTTAAAGTAAAAAATAATGCCCAGAGAAATACAACAGCAAAGATGATTGGAAGAATAACTGGCAGAGTCCAAAGAATTATAGATCCTCAATCTAAGAAGATGAAGCATGAGAGGAAATATGGAAAGTATTTAATAATTTAATGATGTCACAATATATAGTGTAATGAACTCAATCGTTATCACGAGTAAAACTGAGTTTTGAGGTTGATTTAAGTATAAAAACTTTAAATCATACAAAGCCACATTTCTACAAGTGTCTGCATGGTTTGAATTTATCTCAACTCAACATTATGCATAAATTAAAGGTAAGAGATAAAAAGTAATTTTAAAGAAAATTGTATGATTGATATCAGAAACAAATTAGGTTTATTAGTAACTGTTTCCTGGTGCTATAGATGGGTGATGTTTATTTTTGTCCTTACTATTTAACTCCATCAGATGCAATTGTTTCTTAAATATTTATATGAAGCAATTTTTTGTTTAGTAATGGGAGCTAGCGATGAGAATTTAAAAAATGAAATGTATGAAATTATTAAAGAATTAAGGAATGTATGATCAAGCAATGAACTCCTTTTAAATTCTAGGTACACTTGAAGAAACACTGTTTCCTCTAATCCTTCTGGATGGATCTTTCCATGGCCTGCCATTTACACTTGCCTGAGACTCATTCTGCTGAGTATTTGAGGGTATTTGCCGCAGATCTCCAGGGTTCTCTCTTTGTGTACTTCTCTTTTGTCTAGTATTCTGTCCTGTGGGCTCTAGCTCCTCCAATCTCAGCTCCTATCTCCTTGACTCAGGAAAGTGACGGGGTTCTCACTCAGTTTCCCCTCCCTGTGCCATAGACTGGATACCCTCTCAGGGTGAGAATCTGGGGGCAATGTTTGGGCTCCCCTCATTTGTTTCCCATCTCTCAGGGATAGCTGTCATCTGTTGCCCTGTGTACCATGACTTGGACACTGTTGTTTTATGTAATTTGTCTAGGGAATTGTTTTTTTTTTT
>NW_011495077.1:1031051-1032700 GCF_000754665.1 Bison bison bison | reverse complement strand
TGAAATTAGAATTGACTTGATAAGGCTTTGGAAACAGAACCATGTCTGAGGTTAGCAGAGGTTGTTAGGTTTTTGGAGAACTCTGTTGGGTCTCAAGGACAAACAGAAGAGACAAGAAAAAAGACAAGAAAGAGAGAAAAGATTATGGAGGTGTGCTGGTGGGTGGTCATTGGCCTTTGTTAGCTCCAGGTCACCACTGACCCTCTCACTCCCACTGTGATCCTGTTATGGAAGTCATTGGCGTATTTAGAGCTGATCCTCTTCTGCGTCTTTCCCCCAGACGGAATCCATAGAGCATGGTCTCAGGGCTGGCTTTGTGCCTTACTGCTTTGTGTGTGAACAACTTGCTCTAAAATTGGCTCTTCATCAGAAGAAATTCATGTATTGATAAGATTCATTATCTTAGGACTTCAATGAAGAGATTTAAACTTTTGTTAATAGCTGAAATGTTGGAAGACTTCAACAAATGAAATGAAAAAGACTGATGAATGACTGATGAGTGTCTGTCCTTGACGTGGAAATGGGGTTTAGGAGTCCAACCCCTTTCTTTAACCGGAGAAGGGAGCAATGTTTCAGGACTTGAGAAAACATAGGAAGTTTGAAGAGGAAGTGGAGAGCCAAAGAACATAATTTAATGTGCCAGAGTAGAAAGGATAAATAGCTAAAATGATTCGCAGAAGCATGAAAATAATATAATGGCTAGAAATCATATGGCCTCTCTAAGTGGTAGGTGAGGCAGAATGAAACCTTTGAGCTGAGCATCCAGCCTTATACACATTGATTAGCGTGTGCCTGTGGATGGAACTGGGATGCAGTCAATGTAATTTAGCCTCTAATTCCCTCAGCATCCAATCCCTTGAAACATAAAGGTTTCAAGCTCTCACATTTGAGTTCAGAGCAACCAAGGGAGAGTCAGGGACACACAGAGTTATACAATTCTTCAGCCTGATGGAAGGGAGTATCTTTTAGCTGGTCCTGCTGGCTCTGGCTGACTGTTCCTGTCTTCCTTCACTGAGTCGTGTGCTTGGATAGATCAGTTTGGTTAATAAGGCTTCCACAAAGAAAAGAACACATAACTAAGAAAATATATATTGTCTTCCCTAATAGCAGAATACGACTGTGATATCCAGGAGGCTAGTATGAAATAGTGTCCTGCGACTTTTTACCAATATCCTACACCTCTTTGCAAGATGCTTTTATTTGCTATCTGACAGGACCCATTTATCTGAAGTATAGTCTGAATAAATGGACTTTCAACACTTGTTCATTCTTTTTCCTTGTCTCCTGACTGTATATCTTGAGCAAATGACATTTTTTTTTAAAAAAGAGACCCATGCAATCTATGTTTTTACAAACGTTATAATCTTCCTTGCCTAAATGAAAAACATTGCTTCCTCAAATGTGCTTTGATTTTTATTCCAAATTCCAGTGGCCACAGAATCCTTGATTTATTTTCAAATAGCTAACGCTTGAGGCCAAATGTAGATCTCTCAGGCTGGGAGAGGTTGTTAGGGATCATCTAGAATTTCCCTCTGTATTACAGACTGTACTGTTGGAGTGCATGTGTAATGTATGAAGTCTCTGACTCATGACTACCAGACAAATTTAAGTCATGCTGTCCATTATGTAGCTTCTCAGTTCAGTTCAGT
>NW_011495077.1:1026507-1030228 GCF_000754665.1 Bison bison bison | reverse complement strand
TTCCTGATCTGAACCTTTTAAAAAAAGTCAGAATAGAGTGGGAATTCGTTATGAAATATTAATGAAGGTCACATACACATACACAGACACACTTCAAGTCATCACAAAGCTCTGCTCTGAAATAATACTTCAAAGAAAAGAAACATCTAGTTTAGCAGTAGTGAATCCAAACCTGGACAGGAGTCAGTGGGAAGAAAGACACAAGCTGCAACGAGTGAGTACACAGCAGCTGTGGATTTTAAGTTCTTTTCTAGGATTGTGGGCTACAGTCTTAGGGTCAACAGTGTCTGGATGACTTGGCCTTTCTGTTGCAAAATTCCAGAAGCTGCCATGACACAGAATAAAATATTATTGGCGCTCTCTGGAGTAGTGCCATGGGCAGGCACTGCTTGTGGGGCCTGGGGTCTCTGGGGTTCTTGTCTCATCCTGTGTGACAGACACTGGGGGAGCAGTGATTGCTTGGTCTATACTTCTTTTGCATCTTTCCTTTCAACTGCAGTGACTTCAATGAGGGTAAATATAATTCTGAAGTGCTACCTTGAATTTATTTAGAAAAAGAGAAACTTCATGACCTTTATTGGAGAATGACTGAAAATGTCTCCTTTCGCCCAGAACTTCACTTTGGCTGATACAATATTAGTCTTCCCATAGTCATCATTAATTTTTCAAACATTTGTTGCACTAGGAGAGATTTAGGTGTTGCCTTAAGGTATGTAACCAGGACATACGCTAATTCAGCTAAAAAAATTTAAACTTGAGCTACTCAAACTTCAGGGCTAATGCAGAAAACACAGTTAAATTACAAGTAAGAATGTAGGCAATCCCCCAGAGGTCACTCTTTTGCAAGTGAATCATTTACATTTATTTAGTGATTTAATCCATGAACATCTTTAGTTTTATAAATTAGATATGAGTTTCTATCAATAGTAACAGTAAAGGAACACCTTAAAACAGTTTTCCCTTTTGAAAATGTTCCCTGTTGTCTACTGTTCTACGAACAAACCAACCAAAAGAACAACAAACTGCTCCCTCACCTGTTTCGTTCTCAACTATCACTTACCTGCTTTCTTTCCCAACACAATTTCTCAAATGAACTATCTTCTCTGCTTCTATAGCTTTACTTCCCATTAACTCCTTATTTCTTGTGTACTCAGCTGTGTCCGACTCTTTGCGACCCCATGAACTGTAGCCCACCAGGTTCCTCTGTCCATGGAAGTTTCCAGGCAAGAATACCGGAGTGGGTTGCCATTTCTTACTCCAGGAGATCTTCCTGACCCAGGGATTGAACCTGTGTTTCTGGTGTCTCCTGCATCGGCAGGTGGATTCTTTACCAATTGTGCCACATTATTTTTGTTTAACCAATTTCAATTCATTGTCCATCCTCCCAACTCAGGATACTGTTTCTGCCGAATGCACTAGAACTCCCTTGCTGCAAATCCAGTGGTCACCTTTATTATTATCTTGCTCAACCTCTCGGCAGTCCCCTCTTTCAGTTATACACGTCCCTCTCTTGGCTCTTTTGATTTTCCCCTGCCATATGGTCACTACCTCTTGGTCCTCTTTGCTGCGTTTTTTCCCTTTTCTGCTCACCTTTGTGTCATAGTACCCAAATCTGATTCAAGTTCTCATCTCTTCAGTAACTCTATTTATTCCCAGAAAATCTATCTCCCCATGTCCCTTGGTTTTACATGCTGTCTACATGTCAATGACAGCTGAAGTTTTAGATCTATCCCTGATCTCTTTTTTAAGTTCCAGACTCATTTATTGAACATTCTCTATGGCATCTTCATTTAGATTTCTAATGGGTATCATAAACCCAGTATGGCTAAAATATAAATCGTAATTTCCCTTCAAACCTGTTCCAGTTTTTTGGGCTCCAAAATCACTGCAGATGGTTACTGCAGCCATGAAATTAAAAGACACTTGCTCCTTGGAAGAAAAGTTATGACCAACCTAGACAACATGTTAAAAAGAAGAGACATTACTTTGCCAACAAAGGTCTGTCTATTCAAGGCTATGGTTTTTCCAGTAGTCATGTATGGATGTGAAAGTTGGACTAAAAAGAAAGCTGAGCACTGAAGAACCGATGCTTTTAAACTGTGGTGTTGGTGAAGACTCTTGAGAGTCCCTTGGACTGCGAGGAGATCCAAGCAGTCCATCCTAAAGGAAATCGTCCTGAATATTCATTGTAAGGACTGATGTTGAAGCTGAAACTCCAATACTTTGGCCACCTGATTTGAAAAACTGACTCACTGGAAAAGACCCTGAGGCTGGGAAAGATTGAAGGCGGGAAAAGAAGGGGACGACAGAGGATGAGGTGTTTGGATGGCATCACTGACTCAATGGACATGAGTTTGAGTAAACTCTGGGAATTGGTGATGGACAGGAAGGCCTGGTGTGCTGCAGTCCATGGATTTGCAAAGAATTGGACATGACTGAGCAACTGAACTGAACTGAACTGAGTCTTACCTATGTCTGGAGGTCACATCAAAATGTACCTGATTGCTTAGGACACACATCAAGTAATCATTCTTAGTTCTGCTCCTTTTTCTTTTCCTTCTCACTCACTTAAACCATAAATTAGTTCTGTTAATTTCACTGTCAAATATGTCTCATATTTGCATATTTCTTTTCATCTCCTTTTTTTTCATCCTAGTCCAAATCACTATCTTTTTACAAGGATTATTTCAATATTTCAACAGTCTACTAAATGGTCTCCTCCCCCCTACCCTCTGCTACTTCTGCCTCCCTGCCTCTCTTTATCTACTTTCCATACCAGAACCAAGTAATGTTTTTGAAGAAGGTAAATGAAACCATGTCACTGGCCTATTTACATTTTCCAGCAGCTTCTCATTATAATTATTAGTAGATATCCCAGTCTTACTCACCATGGCTTTTGTAAGCATCTATGTGACACCTCAAGGAAACATCTCACACCAACTTCTTTCTCATTCACTCTGCTCGTCTCATTCCTAGTCCTGGAAAATTCCAGACTTTCTCCCATTTTAAAGCTTTTTATTTGCTTTCCCTATACCCAAATCCTTTCTCCCCATTTCTTAGCAGGACCTGTTCTTTCTTTTCATTTGAATGCCAGCCTAAATATCAGAGACTTTTCTCCCTGACCAGTCAATGAAAGTGTTCTCCACTCTTGCTCTGTCTTATCACTTTCTTTTATTTTCCTCTGAACATTCATAAGATATGGTTTACCTTGTTCATTTACTCACTAGAACATTAATTCAATGGGAGAAGCTTTTTTGTTTATTTTGTTCATTGCTATATCTTCTGGACTTAGAACATACTCGATACATAATAAGTGCTTGGTAAATATTGGTGGAATGAGTGAATTTGTTTATTCCTGTATTTCTTATGTCCCTCTCTGCATCATACTGATATAAGCTTCATGGGTGGAGGGACTTTGCCTTGTTTATTTTTGTGTACACAATGTCTAGGCTCTTGTCTGGTCCAAAATAGTCCCTCAATAAATATTTATTGAACAAACAGGCAGAGCCTAGAATGGGAGAAGAGCAGGCTGTCTAAGCAGCACCCCCGGCCTCCTTGCCTCTCTTCTCCTCACCTGGCTCTCGCTGCCTGCCCGCCTGCTTGCTCGGTGCCCAGAATACCTTCCACCATGGCTACCTTGGCGAGCTCCCACTTGAACAAAGGCATCAAGCAGGTGTACATGGCCCTACCTCAGGGCAAGAAAGTCCAAACTATGTATATC
>NW_011495077.1:1024325-1026244 GCF_000754665.1 Bison bison bison | reverse complement strand
CAGTGCCTATGGTTTGGAATGGAGCAGGAATATACCCTCATGGGCACAGATGGGCACCCCTTTGGTTGGCCTTCCAACGGCTTTCCTGGGCCCTAACATCCATACTACTGTGGTGTGGGAGCGGACAAGGCTTACCGCAGGGATATTGTGGAGATTCACCACCCGGCCTGCTTGCAGGCAGGCATCAAGATCCGGGGTAGGAACGCCGAGGTCATGCCTGCGCAGTGGGAATTCCAGATAGGACCCTGTGAAGGAGTCAACATGGGAGATCATCTGTGGGTGGCCCATTTCATCTTGCATCATGTGTGCGAAGACTTCGGAGTGATCACCACCTTTGAGCCTAAGTCCATTCTTGGGAACGGGAATGGTGCCGGCTGCCACCCCAACTTTAGCACCAAGGCCATGCGAGAGGAGAATGGTCTGAAGTACACTGAGGAGGGCACTGAGAAACTAAGCAAGGGGCAGCAGTGCCACATCCGAGCCTACGAACCCAAGGGGGCCGTGGACAACGCCCGGCGCCTAACTGGATTCCACGAAACCTCCAACATCAAGGACTTCTCTGCCGGCGTGGCCAACCTTGGCGCCAGCATCCACATCCCTCGGACTGTTTGACAGGAGAAGAAAGGTTACTTTGAAGACCGTCGCCCTTCTGCCAACTGTGACCCCTCTGCCATGATGGAAGCCCTCATCCGCACATGTCTTCTGAACGAAATGGGCGATGAGCTCTTCCAGTACAAGAACTTAACGGCAACTCTGGATATAAAGAAATAGTGGAATGCTACCCTCAAAATACTGAGAAAGTCACCAGAAGTGCTCTGTACTTTCCCTCTCATTAAAAAACCCAATGGAAATAGCTTCTCTTCTCCAATACTGGAAATACTGATAGAATTTCAACATAAAGTCTTATATTCAGTCAAAATATTAATCAAGTGTGAGGGTAGAATAAAGGTATTTTCAGGCATGCAAAAAGTGATGGAAGAAAAGTCCCATGCAGCTTTTATTACAGACGTTCAGAGAACGTGTTTTATAAAAAATAAGGACTGAACCAAAAAATGAAGATACATGAGGTTCAAGATGCAAAATAACCAATACGGTGAGCAATGCTAAAAAGTCCTAGGATGAGATTTGTGCAACAAAGTCAAAGAGTGATTAGTTCACACAGGGCTGATGATAGAGGTCAAGGAACAGAGAATCTGTAGGAAAAAAAGAAAAAAAATGGATACTCTACTTGATATATTTGATGCATTTGGGAGAAATTATTCACAAATATTTAAAAAAATCTGTTGAAGAACTCACAAAATAAATAGGAAATTGATATAGGACAAATGAAAAAAATGAGGCAATTATTAACTAAAAGTTCCCTGATAGCTCAGTTGGTAAAGAATCCGCCTGCGATGCAGGAGAACCCGGGTCAATTTCTGGGTTGGGAAGATCCCCTGGAGAAGGGACAGGCTACCCACTCTAGTATTCTGGCCTGGAGAATTCGCAGAGTTGGACATGAATGAGTGACTTTCACTTTCACTTTCAGTTGTACTAGAAAGGAAATGTAATCACTGTACTCATTTTGGCTGGACAGTGACAATATTGACATGGTCATAATCATATTTGTCATGACTATCGGTTTAACTCCATATTGTGATATAACCATGTTAGGAAGATGACAGTGATGATGTGTTACCGTAAAAGAAAGTCAGTCGATAATGTCTAATATTTTAAAAATATATTTATTTTTAGTTGGAAGATAATTGCTTTACAATGTTGTATTGTTTTCTGCCCGTACATCAACATAAATCAGCCATAGGTAGATAATATCTAATACTGACAAATCAAGGAGAAAGCATATAACTTAGAAACTGCTAAAATGGAGTTGGATTGACAGTGGGAGTAGAACATCATATTGCTGTAGTTTTTTTTTTTTT
>NW_011495077.1:1023352-1024225 GCF_000754665.1 Bison bison bison | reverse complement strand
TTTGATTTTAAAAGAAAAAGATTTAGTTATAAGTTAATGTGTGGATTATTTTACTGAGCAACAAGAACAATAATAACAATAGTATGTGCATGCTAAGTCACTTCAGTGGTGTTTGACTCTTTGCAACACTATGGACTGCAGCCTGCCAGACTCCTCTGTCCATGGGGATTCTCCAAGCAAGAATACTGGAGTGGGTTGCCATACCCTCTTCCAGGAGATCTTCCCAACCCAGGGATTGAACCCACATCCCCTGTGTCTGCAGCATTGAGGAGGATACTTTACTGCTGAGCCACTGGGGAAGGGAAATCCCTGTTAACAATAGTTCTCATGCTTATGTTAAGAATTCCACTGAGGGTGAGGAATAATGATGCAAGGAATTCTTGGTGAAGCTAAAGTAGACAACCAACAAGTGAGACCCACTGGGTTTGATAATTTGTTTCATGAATTTTCTTAAATGCAGTTTTCTGTTAGATTTCTCCATGTGAGAAACTTAGAATCTGTATTTTTTCCAAAGCAGTTGTTGAGCTTCCCCAGGGCCACTTTACCCAGTTTTTTATCTTCCCACTCAAACCAAACATAAAGTTATCCTTCTACAGGGTTTTCTAAGGCCATTTGATGTTTTTCCTAATATGATTTAAAAAGGTCAATAATTGATGGGTATTATTAGAAAAGAATTTGGAAGCTAAAATTATTATTCAGTCAGTTCAGTTCAGTCGCTCAGTCGTGTCCGACTCTTTGTGACCCCATAAATTGCAGCAAGCCAGGCCTGCCTGTCCATGACTAACTCCTGGAGTTCACTCAAACTCACATCCATTGAGTCGGTGATGCCATCCAGCCATCTCATCCTCTGTCATCCCCTTCTCCTCCCCAATC
>NW_011495077.1:1018831-1022808 GCF_000754665.1 Bison bison bison | reverse complement strand
AGCACATTGTATGTGTTATCACATGTCATCCCACAAATAGGAGTTAGGTACCGTGGTTAATGGTTTCCCCCCCTTTTTTTTTAATAATTGAGTAAAAACTGAGGCATATAGAAAGGTAACTTGACCAAGATCATCCAGTTAGTAAGAGGTGGAACCAGTATTTTTATACCCGCAATTTTAGCTCCAGAGAGTGTATATTCTACTTCTTATGCAATAGCTCATATATTGTTCTAGTTAACATACTTGGTGATGATGCTTTAGCGATTAGGGGTGGTCTGCAGGGGGAAAATCTTAAATTTAAAAAGTTTTTGAAATGCATCATTTGGAATATATTTTAGTTGGTCAAAGGAGTCTCATCGGTCTGATGAAAGAGACAGATGAATATGGAAAGACAAGGATGAGAAGAGATGATGCCTTTCAGCTTCAGAGTTTGGGTACGGGTTCCAGATGTCTGCAGAGCACTGTGTCTCCACAGCACAGAAGTAGATGGCAGAGTCTGTGGGCTGGGAGGCTGTGATGTTCAGGGAGCTGTAACGTTCCCTGCTGTTTATTGTGGCACTTACTCTTCCTTTCCTCTTCATCTCTAGGCTCAGAATAAGCAAGGAGATGATGCCTCCTCCAGGATTCTGTTGCAACCACTGTAAAGTGGTCATTCCTTCTAAGTAATTACAGTTGATTGTGACGAGGTCTCCTTCCTGGGCACTCAGGTATCGGGGACTCTGCTCCACTCCATTTTTACCGCTTACCCCTGTTCCCAAAGACATTGGCAAGCAGAGAATATTACCATTAGTGCAGCATTTCTACAAATTTCTTTCCTTACACATTTCCAAGAAGGCACTCCAGTTTAGTCACTGGGAGTCCCTTATCCTTTCAGAACTTGAAAAAATATCCATTTATTCTTCATATCCATTTAGTCTTCATCTTCCCATATCCAGAAACTCCCCAACTTACAGTGTAACTGAAGCCACAGAATAGCCAACGAAACTTGCTGGGTCTTCACCATTTTTACCACAGGTCTCTGTTACAGAATTTTGAATATATGTTAGTTGTTCAAAGGAGTGTATTATTGCTGTAAGTTCTCCTCATTTACTTTAGAAATCAAAAGGGATTTCCAGCCCATCAAAGGCAGCACAAATGCACACGTCTGCACTATTTGTAGGGCCACCTGTACAGCAAACCATCCATGGTCTTTTAAATAAAATGTCCACATCGCCACCTAGTGGCATCACACACAGCCGTTCATGATGTAGGCCAAACACTCTGATGTAAAACACCAAAACGAAACTGGAACTAAAGTCAGGATCAGCCCTTGGTGCCCTGGGAGTTAGGGTAAGATGAGGACTGGAAGCCCAGTGATTCCTCGGCTTCAGCTGGCTATGCTACACCAAGTAGAGTAGGTGACAACCTGTGCATTTTGTATTGTATGTTTCGGAAAACCCAAGGACAGCTCTGTTCTGGTTTTTAGAAGTATTCCTTATGAACATCCCTGGTTTCTTCATATGACATCCTTGATTCTTCACATGATATTATTTTGAGCTTATAGTTGTTTTCTACTTTTGGGACTCCTTTCCAGCCTGTATCCCCTCCACTGGAAGTGCCCTTTAAGAGATGAACCTAGGGTCATGTTCGTCAAAAGTGACCTTGTTTTCCTGACTATAACATATCAAGTCTGGGTAAATCCTGGGCTTACGAATTTGGAGTAGGGGTATAGAAATGGTAGTTAGACAATATTTGTCACTAGAGCTATAAAACCCTATTAAGTTCCAGTCAGAGTCATCTCTTGGCAAATGAAAGCTAGGTAGGTTCATACTCAGGTTATTGTGGAGCAGAAACTAGCAGGCTTACAGTGGAAGTTGGTTTCCCAAGAGAACTGATTATACTTTCTGAGAGAACTAGGTTTAGAAAGAACAGCAAATTGATGATTTCTTCTTCCTGTGAGGTCTAGCTGTATTTTTTGCAAATGGGTTTTATGAGATTCACCTGTATCCTTTCAAACACTCTCCTTTTCTTTGAGCTAGTATGAGTGGGTTGTATAACCAGTTCATGTTCACAAAAGATACTGTAAGTCCAGGGTCCCTGGTTCTATATACCACAATCAATTTTCAGAAAAACATATGCAGAAAGTTTCACCATTAAATTTTATTTTGGCTGTTACAATCCACCTAATAAGATCTAACATTATAGCTACCTATCTCAACATTGTGCTATCATTTAACAGGCATACCTTACATGAATTCATGTTAGATGACCATGAACAAGTCAGAATGAGGGATAAAATTGTGTGACACAACAAGACAGTTTTCTGTGTGAAATCTTTACACATGGCCATTCTCTCATGTGGGGAAGCCATGGACAGCAGCATTATACAGAAGGGCAAAGTGAAATGTGAATGTGGTTTGGAGCCAAATAGATTTAAGTTCGAGTGTTAATTAGCCTTGCCACTAGTTAACTGGATTGGGTTTTGAGAAGTTACCACAATTTCAGTCCCGTTTCCTGTAAAATGAGGATAACAATACCAAACTGTGGTTTTGTGGTGAGAATTACAGATAACGTGGGAGTTAGCAAAGTATAGTGGTTGAGAATGCAGGATTTGGGGGACTCTACCTGTACTCTCAGAGAAGGCAATGGCACCCCACTCCAGTACTCTTGCCTGGAAAATCCCATGGATGGAGGAGCCTGGCGGGCTACAGTCCATGGGGTCGCTAAGAGTCAGACACGACTGAGCGACTTCCCTTTCACTTTTTACTTTCATGCATTGGAGAAGGAAATGGCAACCCACTCCAGTGTTCTTGCCTGGAGAATCCCAGGGACAAGGGAGCCTGGTGAGATGCGGTCTATGGGGTCGCACAGAGTCGGACAGGACTGAAGCGACTTAGCAGCAGCAGCAGCAGCACCTGTACTCTAAGCTGGCTCTCCTTTTACTGACTGTTCTCAGGCAAGTTAGTTTCTCTGTGCCTCAGTTTCCTTGGTGCTAATAATTGTACCCACTTCATGGAGCTGTAGTAAACATTAAATAAATAATGTGTGTGATGCACCTAGAATAATACTTCATATATATTAAGTGCTTAACAAATGTTAGCTATTATCATTATTGATAGTATAATAGGGCCTGTGATCACTCAGCAAATGATACATGATATTATTATCTTATTATTTTCCCAATGAAACACAAAATAGTAAATATCTTGCAAACATTTGAGCCAATTTAAGTTTACAGAAAGTGCCTTGAATTTAGCGGCTTTGTCTAAAAGAATCTCATAAAAATTTAATGATATGAATGAACAAATGAATATTTATAAAACAGAAACAGACTCATAGACTTCAAAAACAAATTTACAGTTACCTAAGGGGAAAGGCGGCAGGGGGATAAATTAGTAATCCTACACATTGCTACTCAATCCTACACAAATCCTGTACAACTTTGTACCCATTGAGAAGTCCAATAAGTCTTTTCTCAAGAGGGCATGATCTTTATTTTCTAATCCTCTTAACCAATGTGTTGGTCCGTGCTAAATTCTTCACTTTTCAACTAACTGATCAATGAATGTTTGGAGAATGATTACTTAATAGTTTAGGCTGAGTCTTTTGAGTACAAGGGTGTTTCTTATTATTTTTGTTGTTTTAGAAAACAACAAAGAAAGAAAAAAAAAGAAAAAAATGCAGCCGGTGTTTGAGAGAACTTTGAATATTCTGTTTATGTTGCTTTGGAAAAGAAAAAGTAGAATACCATACTGATTATTTTGATTCAAAATATTATTTGATTATATAAAGCAGGGATACCTTCACAAAGATTAATGAAGTCTGGTTGTAAATATAATAATTTCTGTGAACTACCAAATTCTTCCACTCTATAGAAGACAGTGCTATCTATCTATCTGTCACTCCATTCAGTTTTTTAATTGGCTCCTCAAGGGAGAGAATACGATTTATTGATCACAACAGCCTGGGTCAGGGGTGGAGGTTGAGACTGTGTGGTG
>NW_011495077.1:1014927-1018149 GCF_000754665.1 Bison bison bison | reverse complement strand
TTCGCAATAGGGAAACTTCTGTCTTTAACATTTCTGGCTCCAAAATTTTTGCTGTTTTTCTTGTCTCTTCCTGAAGAAACTACAGGGTTTGTTGGGATATTGGATCTCTTAACATTCTTCTGGCTTTCTTGATGCCTTGTTTTCTCTCTATTTCCTTCCCCAGCCTAGGCATCATTTTGTCTAGTTTTTCAGGGCTGAAAGAATTGCTCTTTAGGTATATAAGCTTGCACTGAGGTTAGATGAGGTTGGACTTGAGTATTGGCAGTCTTTATTTCTGGTCTCAGAGTGAGTGGCTCAAGGCTAGTGGTGCCCATTTGGGAAAAGGCTGGGTAAAGTCCTTGGACTAACAGAGAAGGAATTCCATGATTGTGTGTGTGTGTGTGTGTCTGTGTGTCTGTGTGTGTAACCTTCATTGCTTTAATAGGTGGAAAATGAATCACAATGATCTATTTTTATGTTTCTCTGCTAAGGAATTGTATACCTCATTATAAATTGGCTGTCCATTTGTACTTCTTTTTGTAGATTGCCCATTTTTCCTCCAGGGAAATTAATGTTTTTATTATTGATTTATAGAAGACATTTTAATTACAAGGGTATTATCAGAAAATCACAGGGTACATATTTTAAAATAACTGATGGCAAAGAACATTCCTTTCCTGCATTACTGGTCTTGTAGGTTCGATCAATGAGCTTTTAGAGGACAATTTGTCCCCTGCTCGGTATGGGCAGGGTTTTGAAGACACACAAGAGTGCACACAAAACAGTGTCTGGTGCTCAGATGGAGGATTTCTGCAACTGAAAGGACGTTGACTTCTAACCTGAGGGGCCTGCAAACCTTTATAATCTTTCTCTTCATTTTTCATGATGTATTGGACATACCCAAAGAGAAAGGAAGACCCAGATTTCATAGGTATAGTTCAATGTCAGGTGCATCCCTTAAGAGAGGGTCACATGGCCCCCTGCCTGGGTCACTGAGTCTGCAATGGTTCTTCCTGAAAAAACAAGACTTTTGTCATGATGAACAGAAACAGCATGGCATTCAACTAATAAATATGGGTGATAAGAGAAATTATAAAACCAGCCAGTTTTAAGCTGTCATTTTTCTCATCAGAAATAACAACATCCCAAGCATCAAGGTGAAAGCAGAGATCATGGCTGCTCCAGGCCTGGGGGCTGGGGTGAGCTGCACTTTCTCTTGGCTTGGACTGGCAGCCCTGTCTTGGAAGAACCACACAACATACGTGAGGGCTGAGCTGCGGGTTTGTGCCAGTGGTTGCACATCCTTCCTTTTGGCTTGAGGTGTTTGTGCTTTTCAGTAGTGATTTCTCTTTCAGAAGTGAAACTCACAAGTCACTAAAGCTACTGGGTCTTTAGTGGTACATACAAGTACTGTGATTCCGTATGTGATTCTTACCTTAAAGATGCCAAGACACACAAGTGCTTCTCAACCGGTGGAAGAACCACAACAAAAATAAAACAGAGTGGCACCCTACCTTGGACTACGGAGTGAACCTCTGACATTTCTGCTGATTCTTGCTGAATTAGTGACAGAGACAGAAGTGCAGGCTTGTGAGATACATGCTGCCCTTTCAGTGTCTAGTTAAACCAATAGGAATGAATAATAATTATAAAAAATAAGGCTTTGCATACATTATTCCACATGACAATAAAAAGGTGTTAATACTATTCTATTCCCATTTCACGGATGATGGAACAGATAATCAGAAAGCCTAAGTGAACTATCCAAGGTCACACACTGTTCAAAGTGGTGAAGCCAAAATTAATACCAGGTCTGTCTCTCTATTGCCTGAGTCCACAGTTTATTCAATAGATATTCACTAGGCTTGAGACACCATCAAGTCTATCAAATAATACGAATTCAATATTTGTGGAATAAATGAATGAATCAATATATGAGTGAATGAAGTATCTGATTTCGGAGCCTGGGGGTTTAACTAGAACCTACACCCTTCTAAACATTACTTATTTACATCTCTGCTCCTAGCCTTGGAAGAGAAGACAACCAAAAAGCCCCAGGCTTTGCTAGATGATTTTTTTATGATGATACAGCTTCTTCTATGATGGAAAAACTGAAGTGTGACCTAGAGAGGTAAGTTGGGATCCTGTGTTGGTTCACAAACTGGCCCCCATACGTGGAGGGCAAGGAGAGGCTAAAGAAAGAGGTGGACCACTTTAGGTTGGTAAGTGGCAGTTTTAATAAGCAAAGGAATTTCCTTATGAGGCTTGTTCTGGACAGCCAGAGGATGAGAAGATCTCTGAACACACCCATTAGAATTTTATAAATTCATCTAGAGGCCTTACTTGGTTTATGGGTCTCAACACCATATAGCTCTTTCAAGGTTTCATCTTTGAAAGTGGTTGCTTGTGCAGAAAGAGTAGGTGGAACATACATTTTAAGGTCAGGGAGAGGATAAGGAACCTCTGTCCAGGTACAAGTCCAGTTCTCAGGTCACACCCTCTTGACCTCCTCCAACACCTGCATAGACTGCACCTGTGGGAAACACAGTGAGTGCTTCTCCTTTTGAGTTTGTAAAACAGCTCGTGGTAAAACTCAGCCTCTTATTTGGCTTGATTAATAACTTATTTATATATTTATTTTCTTCTGCAGATAGATCTTTCCTAGTACCTGGGACTCTGCCATGGCTGGGGTCAGCATAGGTAAAGGACCTATATTCAGTCTTCAGGTGCCAAGAAAAAGTATATCTCACCAGCTCAGAGGTAGGTGGAGAGGTGATGTACCACACCAATTGGCACAGTTAATTTGCCCTGACTCTCTACTCCACAAGGTTGAACTATTATCAGATTAATGCAAGGTCTCTCCCATGCTCTTGTCTAAACATCTATATCTGGACAATTTGAATAATGGCAGTTCAATCTAAGGACCAGGGCCAGCTTCAAGGGTGTGAATTCTGTGCCGTCTCATAAGACCCCACGCCCAAAAGGCCCCATGCTTAGTTTAATGCTCTGCTGTTGCCATCTTGACATTCTTAGGAAGTTTTGCACATGAGGTGCTACATTTTCATTTTGCACTTGGCCCTGCAAGTTATGTAGATTGTCATGCTAAAGGCCTCTATCTCCTAGAGATAGAGGAGGTCACTCAAAATGATGAGACAGCAGAGATCCTTGTCATACAGCCATTCACTGAGGTGAATGGAAAGGAGTAAGTCAAGGCTGCATATTGTCACCCTGCTTACATCATGT
>NW_011495077.1:1012513-1012681 GCF_000754665.1 Bison bison bison | reverse complement strand
GGTATTATGTGTGTTAATACTGGAAGGATGCTGAGGTGACAGATCAGGACTGGAGGGCACAGTTTTTTACTTTCTATTGTTATAATCATGGAGCCCAGCCTCTATGCTGGGGTAAGGCCTGGTGCTTCTCATTAATGCAGCTTAAAATCTCCATGTCTCAAGACTGGG
>NW_011495077.1:1011918-1012413 GCF_000754665.1 Bison bison bison | reverse complement strand
CTGGACACTGGGAATTACCATCACCAGAAACCATCATGGAGGTCCCACCAGAGGGAACATACTTGTTTTATGTGGTGGATATGGTCACATCCAATATTTTCTTATTACACCATCACATTCTTAAAACCAACTGGTTCAGTTTTGAACACCTGGGTTATCGCTTTTAGGATAATGTATAATGATACATTCTCAGTCAAAGTGATTCTATAAAAATAAATGAAAATCTATGTGTTTGTAAGTTGGGAAGGGGTCAGTAAGGGAAGCAAGAGGAACTTGGTTTTTATGTTTTAAATTTCAAATTAATGCATTTCTTTGAAGTCTGAATCTTATTCACTTGTCTTGGAGTTTGCTTATGCACTTGACTTTAAGAACATACAAAAGTTCATCTTCAGAATCAGAGTCCTTTATTCTAAGAAAGAGAGCTGGAGACTCAAGTGGATATTTGTTCTTTCAATAAATTCTGTTGAAAAATGACTTTTTTCCTGTCATGAATGG
>NW_011495077.1:1011152-1011818 GCF_000754665.1 Bison bison bison | reverse complement strand
AGTTATTCTTTTTCTAAAACTCTCCTGTGGTTCTTCGGTTCACCCAGTCCTTGAACACATTGGGGGTTTCCTAACTTAGAACTGAATTCTTTACTCTGCCTGAAAAGCTCTTGCCCCAGATAACCTCAAGGTTCACTCCCTCATTTTCTTCAAGTGTTTGCCCAGATGTTATCCTTCCAGCAAGCCTTCTCTGACCACCTAATCTAAAATTGCAAGGGGAACTACTTTCCTGTGCCCCACCCTCAGCACTACCTAATCCCTTTACCCTGCTGGATTCTCCTCTCCATAGATTCATCTTCTAATATACTATACAATTTACTTATTATATTTAATGCTTATGAAAATGGAATCTCCATGAATTTGATATCTTTGAGCATTTTGTTAATAGGAATATCTCAAGTGCCTACAGGATAGCCTGGTACAGAATGGACACTCAGTAAACACTTGTTGAATACATTATTTAATCTGAGAACAAACATACTTTCTGAACAAACATACTTTCTGCATTGTGATGGAACTGGACACATTGCCCCCATGGACACCCAGTTCATTATACATTTACACCAGCCTATGTGCTAGGGACTCTGCCTGTGGATTTCACTGACTGAGAGGTAGGAACAACAGATTCCCTGCAAGCCAACGTTCCAGAGAGGGAATTGTCCTCAT
>NW_011495077.1:1009637-1011052 GCF_000754665.1 Bison bison bison | reverse complement strand
GGGTGGTGCCTCAGATTGTAATTTCCACTGGGGAAATTACACACCTGCTCTGTCTCTTGTCTTTGTGGGTTTTCTCCAAAAAACGCTATTCTAGAAGTCCTGGTATTTTTGCTGTTTACCTGACATATATTCCATCTTATTTTAAATGTCATAAAACTGGCAAGTGGTTATTATTTCCCCCTTTTTGATGAGAAAAATGAGGCTTAGGTATATTATATAACTTGTTTAGGGGCACTGAGCTCATAGTAGGAGTTTGAACACCAAGGAATTTTTTTTGACACCAAGACTGGCATTCATACGGTTGTATTATTAGAATCTCCAATTCTATATGCAGTGGAATAATAGTTTCAAATATCATCTTACATATTTTCCTTCTTTAAAATTAATTTTTCCCCTTATAACCCTCTTGTTATAAATTCTGGAGCTGAATCTGATTGAGCCAGGAAAGGGAGATTGCAAAAAAATCCAATGAGACTTGAGACCAAAGTTTCAAAATCTTGACTTTGTGTATTGTAATAGACCTAAAAATTGTTGAGAGGAGAAAATACATTAAAAATGAAAATGTTTTTAGTTTCAAGAGCCAAGCACTTGATAATTTTTTCCTTTTGAAAGTTTGCATGCCAAGATCAAATTTCAGGGCAGTTTTTTGCATGAATCCTGCTCTAAAACCCAGAACTAGTAAGTGAAAGTTGCTCAGTCATGTCCGACTCTTTGCAACCCCATGAGCTATACAGTCAATGGAATTCTCCAGGCCAGAATACTGGAGTGGGTAGCCTTTCCTTTCTCCAAGGGATCTTCCCAACTCAAGGATTGAACCCAGGTCTCCTGTATTGCAGGAGGATTCTTTACGAACTGTGCTATGAAGGAAACCACTTGGGCTAGGAATGCTGATGATAAAAATCATAAGATTGATTGGCTATCCAATCAATGCAAAGGGAAATTTTGTGTGGTTTTTGTTTGGAATTCTGAAAGTTTCCAGCTTTGCCAAATTATATTTTCCAACATATTTCAGCCACAGTCAAGTAGAAATAGCACTATGATCGATTTAAACACTGTTTTGCAAAAATATATGAAAATATTTTCCTATGTGAAGAGGTTCATGGAAAGTCGCTGGGAATTGAGAACTGTTGGGCCAGCCAAGGGGATCTCATTAAAGAAGGTACATGGTGAATGGACCAAGTGAAGGTTATAGTTGAATCTCAAAAGACCAACAATTCCTATGAGAAAGGAATTGTGATTCAAGACAGCTGGTAGACCTGGAGCTTGCATGCTGAGTCTTAGAGAAATACCTAGAAGCTACCACATGACACTTATAGTTACATTTCTTTGACCAGAACATAGTTCATGGCCATACCTAGCTACAAGAAAGTTTGGACAACACAGACTTTATTTTGAGGCAAAGTAAAGTAGGGAAA
>NW_011495077.1:1008036-1009537 GCF_000754665.1 Bison bison bison | reverse complement strand
GGCTATGGTTTTTCCAGTAGTCATGTATGGATGTGAGAGTTGGACTGTGAAGAAAGCTGACTGCCGAAGAATTAATACTTTTGAACTGTGGTGTTGGAGAAGACTCTTGAGAGTCCCTTGGATTGCAAGGATATCCAACCAGTCCATTCTGAAGGAGATCAGCCCTAGGATTTCTTTGGAAGGAATGATGCTAAAGCTGAAACTCCAGTACTTTGGCCACCTCATGCGACAAGTTGACTTATTGGAAAAGCCCCTGATGCTGGGGGCAGGAGGAGAAGGGGATGGCTGGATGGCATCACCAACTCGATGGACATGAGTTTAGGTCAACTCTGGGAGATGGTGATGGACAGGGAGGCCTGGCATGCTGCAGTTTATGGGGTCGCAAAGAGTCGGACACAACTGAGTGACTGAACTGAATCAAACTAAAATCTAGTGCACAGCAAAGAAACCATCAACAAAAATAAAAGACAAACTACTGACGGGGAGTAGGTATTTGCAATAAGAGATTAATATCCAAAATACACAAAGACATTATATACCTCAATAACAAAACACAGTCTGATTAAAAACTGGACATAGGACCTGAATAGCCATTTTTCCAAAGAGATAGCCAATAGGTACATGAAAAGCTGTCCAAAGTCTCTAATATTCAGAAAAAGAGCAAATCTATGTCAAAATGAGGTGTCACCTCACATCTATCAGAATGACTATTATCAAAAGAAAAGAAATAACAAGTGTGGTAAGGATGCAGAAGAAAGGAAACCCTAGTGCATTGCAGCTGGGTTGGAAGTTGGAGGAGCTACTATGGAAAACATTATGGAGATTCTTCTCAAAACACTAAAAATACAACTACCATATGACCCAGCAATTTCACTCCTAGATATTTGTCCAAAGAAAACAAAATTCTTCCAAATTGTATCTGCACTCCAGTGTTTATAGCAGCGTTTGTTATAGTAACCAAGATCTGGAACCAAGCTAAGTGTTCATTCATAGATGAATGGATAAAGAAAATATCAATCTTTCATCTAACTATGTATATACACTCACACACACACACACACACACACACACACCACAATAGAACATTAATCAAATGTAAAAAAGAATGCAATCTTGCCAAATGGAACAACACAGATAGATATGGAGTGTATTATACTTAGTGAAGTAAGTCAGACAGAGAAAGACAAATACTGTTTTTTACTTATATATGATATATAAAAATGAATCAAAACAAAGGAACAAATACAACAGAACAAAAACAAAATCACAAGGTACAGGGAACAAATGACAGACTGCCAAATATTTCTCCAGTAAAGATGAGTTTATTTGATATCACCAAAGGACTGAAGTTCCAGATCTGCAACCATGAGGAGCCACATGCAAGTCCCCACTAAACAAGGAAAGGAAATGCTTTTACAGAGAAGACAAGGAAATTAAGAGGGTTATAGTAAACAGAGTGCCCTTGACTTTCCATTGACTGTGTCCTGATCAGGGAAGTAAA
>NW_011495077.1:1007424-1007936 GCF_000754665.1 Bison bison bison | reverse complement strand
CCTCTGTGATGTCCACAGGTCAGGAGAACTCCCATTCTTCTGCCAGCTCTATTTAATTGAGATTTCTGTGCTTTAAATCTTTATACCTTATAGGATAGAGGCAGAAAGATATTTGACTCCAGGAGAGGAGGGAGCCATGGTGGTGGAAGTAAGATTTGGAGTGATTCAAGAAGGGGTCTTGAGCCATGGATCCAAGTGGCCTCCAGAAGCTACAAAAGGAAAGGAAACAGATTCTTTTCCAGAGAATCTGGAAGGAATCAACCCTGCCAAGACCTTGGCTGTAGACAGCGAAATGGATTTTAGATTTCTTGCATCCAGAACCATAAGAAATATTTTGTAAGTGGTCAAATTCATATTAAACACTGAGCAAATATTTTCTCTTCACTTTGCTGCACTCATAGGATGGGATACCAGTGCTTGCAGTTGCCTGTTGGGATACATCACAGTGAGACAGATTGAACATTCTTGAGACACCCAACCAAGCTGGATAGTATCTTTACTGGAGAGATTTC
>NW_011495077.1:1006673-1007324 GCF_000754665.1 Bison bison bison | reverse complement strand
TAACAGTTTGAGGAAGTAAGCATTCAGGATACATCATGAATATTTATAAATACACGGTCAAAGTTCTTCTAGCTTAATCAGTAAGAGTAGAGCCTCTGCTCGAGTTAAAGGAAGATGGAACTAAGTCCGGTTTTCATGTCAAATTTTATTTTGTCTGTTATTATAGTTATTAGCCAGTGCTGTAGGTTCTGAGTGGTATCAGGAACTTTGGTCTGTACGCTGCTAATGCTGACCTTTGCCTGCCAGCAAATCCCTGTGGAAGCTGATAATGCTGTGAAGATTGGGACAATTTGGAGAAACAGATTAAAAAAAAAAAAAAGGGCGCTCTTACCTAGGAGGGTGTGAATGTTGAAACATTAAGGTCAGTTTTTTGCACATATTATAATTTCTGGAATAGATTCACTTGACGGCTCCCTCGAATCAAGATGATTATTTGTCTAGAGATTTGGGAAGAAAACCTGGTGAATCTGGTATCTGAGGGTACTGATTAGGGCTTGTCCATCGCACTGGTAAAACAGGAAAACTGTTTTCAATTATTTTCATATAAAGCTCAATTTGGATATTTCTTTTTTTAAATTTATTGAAGCATAGTTGATTTACAAAGTTGTGTTAATTTCTATTGCACAGCAAAGTGATTCAATTATATATATA
>NW_011495077.1:1002499-1006573 GCF_000754665.1 Bison bison bison | reverse complement strand
AACAAACAAAAATGGAGGAAGCGGAAGAAAGAGTTGGTGGAGAATATAGAAAAAAATATTATATTTTTCTGACTGGCAAGAAGTCTTGTGGTAAATCCAGGGACTCTACAAAGATTAAAATTTTCTGAGATTCTTCTTTAGGAACTATGCTTATGTAGTAGGGAACTCGAGACTGTGTGAAAGGATGTCAAAGGGAAGCTGGGTTACAATTGCTAATGATTGAGTGGAAAAGAGACAGCCAGATTTGAATAGATTTTTTTAGTACAATTTTGTTGACTGGTAGCTTCAGTGAGCATCTTATTTTTCCAAATCCTTCCTGGAGAAAGCTGCTCGATTACTGACCCCATGCTATGGAAGTGAAAACAGTGGAGAAGAGAACAATCGATCCATATTCAAAGAGTTATTGTGGGGCTTATGTAGACCTCTGTCCTCCTCGGTGCCGCTGGTCTGAGGTGAGGCACCCCATTCTTAGAGCTCTTTGGTGCCTTCTAGTTTCCTTTCTCCTAAAAAATTTAAATGAGGAAAATTTACTAAAGATCTGATTTGCTATAATAAGAGAAGCTTCCTTATGGTGCTCTTATTCAATTCTTTCCTTTAAAAATTACCAAATTAGCTGTTAGGGTTCTCTCCTGACTTTATTTTATGAAAGTTTGCTTACAATGCTGCCTGAGTAATTTTGGCAGATAACAGTGCTCTTTCCATTTCCTGTTGTGTGTTAATTCTTGATCTGAAAGCCTCTATAAAATGTGTGAGATAATTACTAAGACATCAATTTTTGACTTTCTGTTTTCATGATTCTTGAGCTATATCTCTGCAACTCCTAACGTAGTTGAAGTCAATGTATCATTGATGAAGCTCCCATGCTTATGAATTTGGGATGATAGGGAATTTTTAGTCAAAAGTTCCTTCTCTTGTAGCATATTTTCTCCTATTCACCCAGTCAAAAGCTGGTTCTACCACTCTGTGTCTGTTAACTAAGTGGGGCCTCTCATTCACACACAAAAAATCATATTCTTTTGCTGTGAAGTTCAAATGAGAAAATATAAGGAAAGAACAGAAAGGTGATAATACTGAAGCCTTTGGAATAAGTAGCCCTGCTATGTTGGAACTCCACCTTAAAATATTTATCCAAGGACTGTAATTTCAAATTAAATGTACAATAGAAATAAATCTACATTTATATTATTTGTAGCCATATATTGGTCCTTAGACATTCCTGAGTGATGAAGAAAATGGATTGCAGGCTATAGTTACCAACACTTTTGCACATACAAAGACCAAGAAATAAAAATCCCTGGCTTTTCATGGCCTATGAAGATGTTCACGGATGTGTCTTGGGGTATATAATTGTGCATCATGGAGGGATCTGATCTGAATTTGGATTTCAACTAATAACTAACCCAGCCGACTAATCAGCACTACCACATGGAGAAGAGAGGAACGGAACAAACCACCACACTCAGGACACACACTCCCCTGGCAGAGGAAGGAGCAGGGTTGTGGAACAGAGCCACTGTTCCTGGGTTGTAAGAAATACAGGCATGGACTTTTTGCAGAGTAGTTAGAGGGAAGTAAAGCCTCTAAAATAATAAAGAATTGATATTATGAATACCAACTTTCAGAAAGTGTTTAAACAAATACCAGAAACATTCTGGAGTTTTAATAAAGGTCTTTGAACCAGGGAGTGACTCCCATTGCAAACTGTTCTGGGACAGGAATATTACAGGACACACAGAGGTGCAGCAGGTTGTATCAGACTAGATACTATTTTCCTTGCCATTAAACTAAGTCTTTTCACTAATGACTTAGCCAGGAGCTTAGAACTTAATATGTAACTTTGCTTTGTTTTATTAAATTGATTCAAAAAAGCATGCAGCAGGGTGCTTATGAATGATAATGTTTGGATTAGTTCTATTATTCAGCAAGAAAATCCCAGAAAACTACTCATATTCAATGAGGCAAGCATCCTTTAGAAAAGGAAGTTTGACAATGTAGAATCATGGGTGGTCTCTCTTAAAAAACTGGCTTAGGTCACCTTGGAGAGACTCATTTATAGGATAAATCACCCTTTGGGTTACCAAAGGCAACTTTGATTATAGAGAGGTTGCAGGATGTTTAGGGGTTATTTAGTCTTTCCTTAAGAGGATCCATAACCCTACTGTCACTCTAGAGAAAGTGAGCATAATCAGGTCCTTGGGTCTGAGACATACAAAACAAAAAAGATATTATCTGTTAGGTATGGGTCCCAGAAAATGGAAAAAGGCAATGTTGTGTGGACTCACAATATAAATGCCAGAACCACTCTGAACCCAGCATCCTTTGATTTTCTGGGTCTCCAATGATGGTTGTGCATCTACAAAAAAGATGACACAGAGTCTAAAACCTTGGGAACCCAGGTTTGAGGCACCCTTGACCAGCTGACATTGGAGTGGGGTCACTCTTCAGGGCCTGGATCAGCAGTGGTCCAGCAATCCTACACAGATCTTGGGGGAGACTGGACACCAACAAAAAACAAGGCAAGAGTCAACTGGGAGGACCTCTGACGGTGTGTGGAAGCTGCACCAACCTCTTCCAAACTGCCCAAGTCTCTCGAGTTCTTAGACAGGTCAGGAGCCGGCGTGGGGAAGGCCTCAAAAGAGAGAATGAACTTCCTGCTTATCTGGCAGGTAGTCACTCTAACAATCAGTTGGAAAAATAAGAGACATAAGAGTATTTGTATGTATCCTGGGTTTGTAGATCAGGTATATGTATGTTGTTGTCATGAAATGTTGTGGGTTCAGGCTTTTCAAATTAGCCTTTTAATTTTCTTTTAAGGTCTTACAATAAATATCTCTCCACATGTTGCGAAGACTCGATCTATAGATCACATAGGTATTGCCTGTCTACTGCATTCAATGTTTCAGCAGGAAAAACTAGGTAAGGAGCCTCTCATAGAATATTATATTATAAAGCTTTTATTCTCCTTTCCCCTCCATGGCTATATGTTATCTTTGCATATCAAAACAAACAATGGTTCCATATTTCACAGGAATTATTTGTGACAGTTGCACTAAATATAAAATTACTCTGTAATGGAAGACTCATGGATTTTGACTATGAGGCAATAAAAGATGAGGCTTCATATTCTTGGAAAAGACATGTTTAGGTTGTTCCCAATTCTGCCTGCCTCACAATCCTCTTTCCTTCTAAAAAAACTTCCACAATAAAGAAAATCAAAGTTAAAATACCATTTTTTTCTCATTTAACTCAGAAATCTTCTTTCAGGCAGAGAGCCAGAGACAGTGAAGGAATCCTCAGAACTGCAGTCCCTGCAACAGGGGTGTGGGCTGGAGCCACAGCTGCAGGTTTGGGTACAGACTGGAAGCATCAGGGGGATACTATGCGTCCACGGCACAGAAGTATGTGGCAGAGAGGCCAGGATGGGAGGCTGTGATATGCAGGGGGCTGCGACAGGCTTTGGTATCAAAGGAGGCTGTTAATCCTCCCTTCTTCCTCACTGCTCTATTTGACATCAATAAAAACAGAGATTCCAGGCTCTTCCCCTGATCCTGTCTGTACCAGAGGAATGTGTCCGAGGTAGTGAATGAATGATCGAAGTTGATACCAGTTGGCCCCTCCCGGATGATCAGGGATGGAGGGCTTTGCTCCACTTTCAGCTCTGCATTTAACCCTGTTCAGAGAGAACATTTTAGAAGGAGTTCACTAGCTATTCCTATAATCCAGTTCCTATCCAGAGAACCAGAGATGGGTCACACTGAATCTTATTTCCACTTCTGAACACTTTATGACAATTCCTTGACCCCCATGGTTCTCTTTCCAATAAACCTTCAACTCACAGCCTAGTTGAAGCCACAGAATCGCTGCTAGTAGCTTTTTCATGTTTCCTTTTCTTTTTTCTTGTCCACTTCACTGAAGATTTAGATTAAGGTGCCTTGAAAGCTGATTAGGGGTCCTCAAACATGTTAACTTTTTCTTTATCTACAGAAACACCATTTCAACGGATGTTCCAACCAATTAGAATTACCTTATGCAATTCACTTATTTCCTCCATTTTTTTTTTTTTTTTTTTATTGT
>NW_011495077.1:1000623-1001225 GCF_000754665.1 Bison bison bison | reverse complement strand
GAGCTGGACATGAATAAGCGACTAACACATAGGCAAGTGCTTATACGTTTATCCTGCTAGAGTGTGAGCCCTCTGAAAACAGGGACTTCGTTTCTTAATCCGTCTTGATTTTCCAGTGTCTAGCACAGTGATTGGCACATGGTCTCTATATTTGCTTGTTAAAAGTAAACGTAGGGTGTCTGTAACACAGACTGGATGGTTGACACAGCAGGAATGTATATCTCACAGTTCTGGAGGCCAGAAGTCCAAGATCAAGGTGTCAGCAGGTTGATTTTGACTCAAGCCTCTTTCCTTGGCTTGTGGATGCCTGACGTCTCGTGTTCTCAGACAGTCTTCCTCTGTGTTTGAGCATCCCAGTGTCTGTGTCTAATCACTTCTTTTGTTTTTTTTTTTTCCCTCATCACCTCTTTTTATAAGGACATTGGTCAGGTTGGATTAAGGCCCACCCTAATTACCTCATTTTAACTTAATCACTGTTTTAAAGGCCCTATCTTAAAATGTAGTCACATTCTAAGGCACTAGGGGTTTCCATGTATGAATTTTGGGGTGACACAATTCATCCCACACTAGTAGGAATAAAAATAGTTTTGTTTTTTTTTTTT
>NW_011495077.1:997764-1000523 GCF_000754665.1 Bison bison bison | reverse complement strand
TTTTTTTTTTTTAATTTTATTTTATTTTTAAACTTTACAATATTGTATTAGTTTTGCCAAATATCGAAATGAATCTGCTACAGGTATACCTGTGTTCCCCATCCTGAACCCTCCTCCCTCCTCCCTCCCCATACCCTCCCTCTGGGTCGTCCCAGTGCACTAGCCCCAAGCATCCAGTATCGTGCATCGAACCTGGACTGGCGACTCGTTTCATATATGATATTATACATGTTTCAATGCTATTCTCCCAAATCTCCCCACCCTCTCCCTCTCCCACAGAGCCCATAAGACTGATCTATACATCAGTGTCTCTTTTGCTGTCTCGTACACAGGGTTATTGTTACCATCTTTCTAAATTCCATATATATGCGTTAGTATACTGTATTGGTGTTTTTCTTTCTGGCTTACTTCACTCTGTATAATAGGTTTCAGTAGCTTTTTAGTATTTGTTATCAATTTTGTACCTATAGTTTTTTTTTGTTTTTGTTTTTTTTATATAATTTCTATGCATTTCTTATGAGTAGTTCTTTGAACAAATCCATAGATTTTTATATGTAGTACTGTCATTAGAGTAAATTTTTAATGATCTGCAATTTTAACTTTTAGTTCTTTGACCTGGAAATTATTTAGAATATCATAAGTGGTTAATTTCCTTCAACTTATTTACTATTTTTAATTATTAATTTATCATTTATTTAAATTTTATATTTTAATATTTATTTAAATTAGTTTATAATTTATTTAATTAATTTATTTATTTTTAATTATTAATTTCCAGCTTTATTGTATAGTATTCAGAGAATATGGCTTTTATACATCTTTCCTATAGCTTCTTTGAGTCATGATACATGCTCATGTTCTGGTAAATGTTTATATATATGTATATATATGCTTATGGGCTACAAAGTTAGTTTTCTTCTCTGGCTCTTTCTCTGAGAAGTGGTTATTAAAGTATCTTATAACTAATATCTTTTAAAATTATTCATATATTTCCCACAAATTTTGCTTTATATTTTTCTGATGCAATACGGTTTTGGAATAAGAACAAGCTCGTTCACTCATCCTCTTATGAATTGAACAAATAACTATTGAGAATCCACTGTGTTCCAGATTCCAGGTTGGTCTCTTAGGTTATAGCAATGAGAAGACAAAAATTCAGTCTGTAATGTTGTGGAAGACACAGCCTGTTTGAGAAAGGGACACTCATTCAACAATTGCCACCAAGTGTGGAGGATGTTGTGATGGGAGAGTACTGAGCACTGTAAGAGTTTAACAGGCAGTTATACTGAGTCAAGGAGGCTAGGAAAATCCTCCCTGAAAAAGTAACGTTAAAGTAAAAAATAAGCACATTTTAGAATCTGAAAGCATCAATCAGAATTCTAGCAGAAAACTCAAACAAAATTTGCCTAATTTGAGGAGACTTTAATGAGGCACTAGTTACAGAAGTATAAGCAGGGAGAAGGGAACACCTAAGGGATAGTGCTATTTTGGCTCTAGCATCACTCTGGGTCTTAAATGGAAGGGAGAGAGTGATTACTGGAACCTGGGGATAGAGAGGCTCTTTGGAGAGGCTGTCTTAAAGAGCTGACCTTGTGATAGAGGTTCAATGTCAGCCTATGTCAGTCTCAGAAGTAGGAATCTGGGGCACTATATCAGTTCAGTTCAGTTCATTCGCTCAGTTGTGTCTGACTCTTTGTGACCCCATGGACTACAGCACGCTGGGCTTCCCTGTCCATCACAAACTCCCAGAGTTTATTCAAACTCATGTCCATTGAGTCGGTGATGCCATCCAAGCATCTTTTCCTTGGTCATCCCCTTCCCCTCCTGCCTTCAATCTTTCCCAGCATCAGGGTCTTTTCCAATGAGTTGGCTCTTTGCATCAGATATTGGAGCATCAGGTATTTGGAGCTCTTTGCATCCAAAGTATTGGAGCTTCAGCTTCAACATCAGGCTTTCCAATGAATATTCAGGACTGATTTCCTTTAGGATGGACGGGTTGGATCTCCTTGCAGTCCAAGGGACTCTCAACAGTCTTCTCAAACACCACAGTTCAAAAGCATCAATTCTTTGGTGCTTAGCTTTCTTTATAGTCCAACTCTCATATCCATATATGACTGTTGGAAAAACCATAGCTTTGACTAGATGGTCCTTTGTTGGCAAAGTAATGTTTCTTCTTTTTAATATGTTCTCTAGGTTGGTCATAACTTTTCTTCCAAGGAACAAGTGTCTTTTAATTTCATGGCTGCAGTCACCATCTGCAGTGATTTTCAGTTTAGTTCAGTTCAGTTCAGTCATGTCCGACTGTTTGCGACCCCATGAATTGCAGCATGCCAGGCCTCCCTGTCCATCACCGACTCCCAGAGTTCACTCAAACTCACGTCCATCGAGTCAGTGATGCCATCCAGCCATCTCATCCTCTGTCGTCCCCTTCTCCTCTTGCCCCCAATCCCTCCCAGCATCAGAGTCTTTTCCAATGAGTCATCTCTTTGCATGAGGTGGCCAAAGTACTGGAGTTACAGCTTCAGCATCATTCCCTCCAAAGAAATCCCAGGGCTGATCTCCTTTAGGATGGGCTGGTTGGATCTCCTTGCAGTCCAAGGGACTCTCAAGAGTCTTCTCCAACACCACAGTTCAAAAGCATCAATTCTTCTTTGCTCAGCCTTCTTCACAGTCCAACTCTCACATCCATACATGACCACAGGAAAAGCCATAGCCTTGACTAGATGGACCTTTTTTGGCAAAGTAATGTCTCTGCTTTT
>NW_011495077.1:994047-994555 GCF_000754665.1 Bison bison bison | reverse complement strand
AAACATTTAAAGTAATTATAAAATATTTTAGAAGTCATCTTAAAAATGTGTGAAGGTTTTATAGTTTTCCAAATTCTATCACTCATCTAAAGTGCTGATTGGCTTACAAACATACATGCTTTGATGACAGTGCAGAATTACTGGCAATGTCCGTTTTGGTTAATGCTTTAACCATTCTTTAAATTTATATCTTCTACGGATTGGTGGAAAATAGCACTCACTGAAATTCATGAGACTTCTCCAGTGTTTCCCCTTAAATCTGAATCTAAATGAAGTAAGACAGAACCAAAGATTTTTAGATCTGACATCACTCACCTTTCTGAAATTGCAAATGTTCTGTGCAAGAAATGATCAGTGTAATTCTGAGCTTCTAGAAAAGGTTATCTGCATCAGCCTTCCCATTAAGCAGGAATTTCCTTCTGCCACAGGGTAGACTTCTGTTGCTGCAGTCAGTGGAACGTGCCCATTCCTGATGTCGCAGAGACAATGAAGCTTCCAAAGAGAAGTG
>NW_011495077.1:992562-993678 GCF_000754665.1 Bison bison bison | reverse complement strand
TGATGCTGGGAAAGATTGAAGGCAGGAGGAGAAGGGGACGACCAAGGATGAGATGATTGGATGGCATCATCGACTCAATGGACATGAGTTTGAGTAAACTCTGGGAGTTGGTGATGGACAGGGAGTCCTGGCGTACTGCAGTCCATGGGGTCACAAAGAGTCAGACATGACTGAACAACTGAACTGAACTGATGGGAAGATCCCCTACCTACCCCCTCCACCCACCATATTAGAAACTGGGATTCAGAACATCTGTTCATCACAGAAGCAGGACAGGATATTCCTGCCCAGACAGTAGGTAGAAAAGTGAACGAGGCAAAATTAAGGATCAGATTAGCTGATACCTGCGTATCTATCAGACTTTTATTTTATGAATATGTCTGCATGACAAAAAAATTTTACATTTTTAACTTATTTCTTTATTAACCTGCATTAGCTCACTCTTGCCTAGTAGACTATTTGTTATAGTATGCTATGGTATATGTTGTATTTCCTTCTAGGCTGGGGTGATATTAAAAACTCATAACCCAATATTTAATAACCTATTTGTTATTTGGTATGGATATCAGAACAGACACAGGTTGTGGGGAGGAAGTCAGAGTGTTGAACAGAATCCTGGTGAGGATTCCAAGCTATTCCACTGTTTAATTTGCTGGCTGTGCCAAGCATTTTCTCTTTAGTTGCTGGGTCATGAATAAGTTTGGGAGAGGAACCAAGACAGCCAAAATGGTTGGGGTTGGAAGTGAGCATGTAAGGGGCCATTAGGAAATGGCTAGTTGCCAATGAGCATGGTATTTCCATTTTTAACAAGCAATAAGCTTTTATAGTGTATAATCAGGGAAAGTCAGTCATGTATCTAGTAGTTAGCTTTGCCTAAAGTTCATGTGAAGTGTCATTAGGAGGGGTAGTGCCCCCAGTAGATTCATTGTTCCCCGATCCTATTAACTGAGGGCATATAACATACTTTTCCATTCATTATTCCAAACAGAATTATTTGCTTAAACAGTTTAAATTAGGTAAACATCTTAATCAACTCTGCTTTAAAAAGATGAACTTCAATGAAATGGGGTTAATCAAACTTTTTACCATCTTAACATAATTTATGGTTGTGAAACA
>NW_011495077.1:987426-989403 GCF_000754665.1 Bison bison bison | reverse complement strand
CTGGTTGACTGACCGCTGTCACAAAGAGAGGGTCATAAATTGTCAGCAGGCCCCCTGGCCAGAAGATGATGTAACACCTCTAAGACCTTTGTATACATTTGTATGAAGCATCTGATTTTGATAAAAGTCAGGACTGCTGACCCCACGTGACTTTTGTATTACATCTCTGTGTATAAAAACGGACCCTGGAAAATAAAGAATGGGATCAGTTCCTCGAAAGACTGGTCTCCTCATGTCATTCTTTCTTTCACCTTCTGGCTGAATTCCCATCTGGAGTGCGGAAGCCCGACAAACCTACTAATTTTGCCTGGGCTTCTAAGATCCGATCAGGGAGGCCTTAGTGTCTCCTCTCCCTCGGTAGAATGGGAAGACGCCTGTGGCATACGTGGGTGGTGCAAACTTCTTGTCTTGAAGTTTTATTGGTTTTCCACATAAACCAAGTTATTCAGCCTCTTTTCTCCACTGAATTTTCTCACTGAGCTATCCTTATTTTATTACTTTTTATACCTCTAATTAATATTTAATTAAAGCTATTGTTTCCTGATTGCTGAAGCCATCTCCCCTTCGAATTCCCTGGAACAACCGGGGCTGGACCTCGGCAGACAGGGATAATGATATTAATAAAAATTGAGATTGGTAAGTAAGGATACGATCATACATCTACAGAGACTGGATTTTCATAAATACGATCTATTTCACTAGCTTTTGAAAAAATAAGGCGTCAGCTTCTATTTGTCCAGTTAGGTAATCACTCAAGTACCTGCCTGCTCTTGTTAGAAATCAGCCCAGTAAAGTTCACCTTGAACTTTCTTCCGTTCTTTCTCTATCAAAATTTTAAAGCACCTCTGTTTTAATTTTGTCTCCTCGCAACCCCAAAAAAGGAGCCTAAAGCAAGAATTCAGGTGAAGGCAGTTTATTTAGGAAGTGACCTTAAGAAGCAGAAATGAGAAAGTAGATAGCGCAGTGTTGGGGCTTGATTCTGCCAGCATCTCCAAGAAACATACAAGATGCATCTCAGGACTATCGTTGGGAGGCAAGAATCTGTGTATGCATCCATCTCTATTCCTTCTGGTTGGTGCTTGCTGGCAGGGGTGGTAATTCCCCTTTAGTTTAAGGCTGTGCTTGCCCATGGACTGAATGAGCTCCCAAGGTATCAGAAAAGGCCCTGGGGTACGAATTAAAACTAAGACACAGTGGATGCTTCATGTTGCATGTTATCAGCTTGAGATGAGTCCCCATGTCCACAGATTTGTCACAGCTATTGATAACATCAGACCTAGGTATTTGGATGTGACAATAAGGCACATAAGATATTTGTTACAAAGCTCGCTTTGACAGTACACAGATGTGTGCTTGTCACATGTTATTTACACTGGGTCTCTGAGTATTCAAGGTCGTGGCAGGCTGCAATCCATCTGAAACACTTGATACACGAGGTGGTATGACCTGAGCTTCAGGCCCCACTCCTTTAAGAGGTACTCACCTTCTCCCTCCTCTGTGATGTTCTCTAAATTTCTGTATATCAGACAGAACTTTCAGATCAGATCAGATCAGATCAGTTGCTCAGGCGTGTCTGACTCTTTGTGACCCCATGAATCGCAGCACACCAGGCCTCCCTGTCCATAACAAACTCCCGGAGTTCACTCAGACTCATGTCCATCGAGTCAGTGATGCCATCCAGCCATCTCATCCTCTGTCCTCCCCTTTTCCTCTTGCCCCCAATCTCTCCCAGCATCAGAGACTCTTCCAATGAGTCAACTCTTCCCATGAGGTGGCCAAAGTACTGGAGTTTCAGCTTTAGCATCATTCCTTCCAAAGAACACCCAGGGCTGATCTCCTTTAGAATGGACTGGTTGGATCTCCTTGCAGTCCAAGGGACTCTCAAGAGTCTTCTCCAACAGCACAGTTCAAAAGCATCAATTCTTCGGTGCTTAGCCTTCTTCACAATCCAACTCTCACATCCATACATGACCACAG
>NW_011495077.1:985074-985777 GCF_000754665.1 Bison bison bison | reverse complement strand
ATCTTAGATGACCAGGTGGTATATGTAACACTGCTGTTGTTGCTCAGTCACTAAGTTTTGTCCGACTCTTTGCGACCCCATGGACTGTAGCCCACCAGGCTCCTCTGTCTACTGGACTTCCCAGGCAAAAACACTGGAGTGGGTTGCCATTTCCTCCTCCAGGGGATCTTCCTGACCTAGGGATTGAGCCTGCATCTCCTGCATTGGCAGGCGGGTTCTTTATCACTGAGCCACCAGGGAACCCATATGTAACATTAGGCTTGATGAAAGCCTCTCTGTTTCCTCCAAAAAAGTATCCTCTCCTTTCCATTCAAAGGGAAATAGGACCTCTAGTCCAGATGAAACTAGAGTTATGAGAACAGGAAACACACAATGAACAAGTGAGTTTTGGTATTCTCCCAATACCAGAATTGGGAGTTGATGGGGAGATAATCCAACTTTCACTGCTTGGTTCCCAGGTCCATGTATTTTATCTAACAGGAACACAACACCATCTCGAAGAATAGTCCTCCAGCCTCTCAGAGCACTACCTCTAAGCTGGTGCTTTAGTAAAGTGGTCATTCCAATGTTCTATGAGGCTAGTGGTTGGCAGATAATGTTATATGCAGTAAATCAGTATGTCCAGTGGTCACATGACCATTGTCCCAACTTTTTGCTGTAAATTGGGTCTGTTGATGCAAAGGGATGTGAAATCCCTTGATAA
>NW_011495077.1:978463-984974 GCF_000754665.1 Bison bison bison | reverse complement strand
GGTTGGGACATAGACTTGGATTACTGTGATATTGAATGGTTTGCCTTGGAAACGAAGAGATCATTCTGTCGTTTTTGAGATTGCATCCAACTACTGCATTTTGGACTGTTGTTGACCATGATGGCTACTCCATTTCTTCTGAGGGATTCCTGCCCGCGGTAGTAGATATAATGGTCATCTGAGTTAAATTCACCCATTCCAGTCCATTTCAGTTCGCTGATTCCTAGAATGTTGACATTCACTCTTGCCATCTCTTGCTTGACCACTTCCAGTTTGCCTTGATTCATGGACCTGACATTCCAGGTTCCTATGCAATATTGCTCTTTACAGCATCAGACCTTGCTTCTATCACCAGGCACATCCACAGCTGGGTATTCTTTTTGCTTTGGCTCCAACCCTTCATTCTTTCTGGA
The DNA here is from genome assembly GCF_000754665.1 of Bison bison bison. Taxonomy (NCBI): domain Eukaryota; kingdom Metazoa; phylum Chordata; class Mammalia; order Artiodactyla; family Bovidae; genus Bison; species Bison bison. The sequence goes on along the minus strand of NW_011495077.1, from coordinate 984,561 downwards.
GTTATTTTTCCACTGATCTCCAGTAGCATATTGGGCACCTACTGACCCGGGGAGTCTCTCTTTCAGTATCCCATCATTTTGCCTTTTCATACTGTTCATGGGGTTCTCAAGGCAAGAATACTGAAGTGGTTTGCCATTCCCTTCTCCAGTGGGCCACATTCTGTCTGATCTCTCCACCATGACCCTCCCGCCTTGGGCATGGCTTAGTTTCATTGAGTTAGACAAGGCTGTGGTCCTAGTGTGATTAGATTGACTAGTTTTCTGTGATTATGGTTTCAGTGTGTCTGCCCTCTGATGCCCTCTTGCAACACCTACCATCTTACTTGGGATTCTCTTACCTTGGGAGTGGGGTATCTCTTCACGGCTGCTCCAGCAAAGCGCTGGCAATGCTCCTTACCTTGGACGAGGGGTATCTCCTCACCGCCTCCCTTCCTGACCTTAAACGTGGGATACCTCCTCTAGGCCCTCCTGTGCCCGGGCAGCCACTGCGTGGGGTTGGTCCTCCTGGCCACCGCCTGTGGCCTCGGGCGTGGGGGCATGGGGTAGCTCCTCCCGCCTGCTGCCCCTGGCCTCGGGCTTAAGGGCGTGGGGTATCTCCTCCCAGCCGCTGGGGCGGGCCAAAGCGCAGGCGAGAGGAGCTACCTGACGTCCGAGGTCAGGGGCAGAAGCCCGGAGGACCCAATGCCCGAAGGGCAGCGGCCAAGAGGAGTTACCCCACGTCTGAGGTCAGGGGCAGCGGCCGAGAGTGCCAGATTGCGACGGCGCAGGAACGGCTGAGAGGAGCTACCCAGCGTCCGAGGTCAGGGACCGCAGCCGAGAGGAGCTACCCTGCCTCAGAGGTCAGGAGCTGCCGCCGGGACAGAACGTTAGCAAACTCAAATTCTTACCAGGTGTGGTGGCCCAGACCCTCATTGCTGAGAGGCCTCTGTTCTTAGTTTGTTCTTTTTAGACCTTGTTGCCACAGTGACCGTTTGCTGTTTTTACTGGGCCTGGAAATACCCCATGTGAAACACTTGCATTCCAGACATATTCATTTTTGTTTTCATTGTGCTGCAACAACCTGGTACTCCATGATAATCAGGGTCAATAACCCCTCCATCTAGTAATTCCTGTCTTTGCCTGATGGACCATCAGCTCAAGGAGTTCAAAGTGACCTAGGTGGCAGTCAGAGCTGCAGGTTCAGTGAAATCAACCTAGGTTATCTCTTAAGTCTGTGGTGAGACCAGTGGGGTCCCTCCCTGGTTATGTCCACACTGTCACAACTGTTGTGTACTAAAATAGGTGTCTTTTTCTGAGGAGTTTCAGTTTTGGTCAAGGAGGACAGTTAAAAGGACAAACACCTATGAACAACTTGGAAAAGATTAAGATTCTTGGAGGTAAGAGTTCCCAGGAAAATTATAAAGATTTGCTAGACAGAGGAAATGCTTCAGAAATCAAACTGATCATGTATACCATATGAAGCTATGAGGGTTACAGATGATATCACGAATGAAGACACCTCGTAAAACAGGAAAGTACTATACATGTTATTATATTTACTTAAGGACTACAAGTCACAGACATTCATCTCTCTGTGTTTCTTATATTTAGATAGGAACAACTATTATTTCAAGGAGAAGTCAATGGTTTTCTGTTCCTCTTACCCCAACTACTTCTCCCGACCTCTGCACAGATGCTGAGGTCTGAGGTTTCTGTAGGCCTCTCTCCGTTGCTCATCTCACTGTGCACCACTGTACGCACAGAAATACAGTGCAGCATCCTCCAGCTGGGAGTCTGAGATCCTGAGACTGAAGGATTTGGCTTCTTTCTGGAAGTTCACAGAGTAGCGATCGTTGGTTGCATTCTGTTGTTCAAAAGCATATTGGTGAATAATGTAAACCATCTGCCCACTGGGAGGCTGTTTGTACCAGAACAAATAATAATCAGTATCTCTGGTGCTATATGTACAGTCCAGGGTCACTGTGTCTGCCTCCTGTACAGACTCTTCTGGTTGAGGCTGACTGACCATTTGGGCTACACTGGGTCCTGTGGGAAGGAGGAGAGAAAGGTCCGCACTGGGTATCATAGGAGAGAGAAAGCAGGCAGATACCCAAGCTGGTTTCCATCCCCACTAACTTTTCTTCTTGATCCAAACCTCAGCAGAACATACCAGCTTTCAACTGGGCTCTGTGAGGCAATGCAGTTCCAGTGCTATTAATCTTCTCCCATTTCACAGCCCCATTAGATAACATTATAAATAAAGACCGAAGCCTTCCTTACCCAGACACATGGAGAACAGGACTGTCCACAGCAAGCTAACAAGTGTCATGCTCACAGCTCTGCCCTGCAGGCTGAGAAGCCTCTTGCTCTGATCTGGGTTCCCCTCTGTGCTCAGTGACACGTGAGGTTCAGAGCAGAAAATGGTATGAGAGCTGACAGGTGACCACGCCTCACTGATGAAAGTTTTCCCAATACTTTTTGGTCGCCCTTCAGGAACTAGGCTATAGGTTATCATTTCAAATGAAAGCAAAAACTGTTTTCTGAGCTTTTAAAAATTATAGGATGAGAATTAAGAGAAGAGGGAGCTGGCAAATGTATTTTGCCAAGTCCTATCCTAGGGAGAATAATGGGGCCCTGGAATGGTAGGTAGAGGTGGCACGGTTTTATATGCAACAATGGCGAACTCTGTAATTTTTCTTTGTGTTAAGAAAAATGACAAGCGAAGTATGATAACTATAAACAATTAATTATGGATTATAGGAATACACCTGTTATATTAATGTATTCATTTTTTTATAGTTTTAGAGCTGCTCAAAATAATGAAAACAAAGATATATGAGACTGAAAAAAGCACAGGCTAAACTCAGAGTAAATGGAAGCAGAATGTGTATTGTCTAATTGTGCTTATATTTTCCATGGACACTTAAAAAATAAGACCTCATTTGTGCTATATTTAGAAGTCCTGAAATAACTATTGCAGTAATTCTCATCAGCACTGAATTGCCTCAAACAACTCATATTAATATGTATCATTTTATATAAGTTATACTGTTAAGTCATGTGTACTTGTAATATCAAACCTTGCATTCAATAGATACATACAGGTTTGTATTTTTCAGTGAACGATTAAAAAGATTGTCATTAAAAAAAAAATTGCTCCCATCACTATCATTCCACTTTGAAAAAAATACTGGAACAAGGGAAAAAACACACCATGAGTCTCTAGAAGTTTCCATTTCCAGAGGGAGTGACAGGGATACTCATGTAATTCTAGAGTTGGAGTCCTCAAGCCAAGAGAAAGCATGGGGTTCTGCTATATACTGGGTCCTGTCTGTGAGCATGGGTTCTCTTGTAACAGAAGTGGGTGGCTAAGTCTTCTCACTGAGAGAGATGAACTGGAAATTGTAAGAGTTGGGACCAGCTCTGAATGAGGCTGCTAAAATCTCCTGTGCCCCTAAAGCCAGTTTGATAGCAATGGAAGAAAGGACAACCAGAATTTCCTCTAAACCATTGCTGTCTTTGCCCCATGATTTGAATTCATGGATCTTAGTTTTGTATTCTCCAAAAGTCAGGTCTAATACATGGATTTGTGGGTAAGTAGTTTATTTGCAGGTGATTCTAGGAAACATTGAGGAAGTGAATAGGGGAAGGAAAGGAGGCCAATACAGAGGGTTGTCATCAAGTCAGTTACTACTCTGGGCAATTGGAGCTTAATCCAGCTGGGTAACTCTGGGAGATGGTATAGCATTTCCCTTTGGAGTTACCCCAAATGAAGCATAGAGGAGCTGGAGTAGTTCATAAATTCATTATCCATTGCAGATTGAGGGCTGCTTTGGGGACATGAATTCTCTGGTATATCTGATCAGTCCTGCACACTGGCCACATGTGTTCACATGGTCAGAAAATAGTCCTCAGACTTGCTGGGGTTTTCAGTGTGCAGAGGTGACTGCCAAGGGATGTGAGTGGAGCATCAAGAGCACTGTGCAGCCCATCCTTACACTGCTGAGATCCTCTTGTGCTCTATGTTTAATTCACTCAGAACACTAGTTCTTTTACAAAACTCAACAGGAATATTAGTGGGATAAGTTACAATTGCTATAGATGATGAAAAGTGAAAGTGAAGTCAGTCATGTCTGACTCTTTGTGACCCATGGACTGTGGTCAGCCAGGCTCCTCCGTCCATGGGATTTTCCAGGCAAGAATACTGGAGTGGGTTGCCACTTACTTCTCCAAGGGATCTTCCTGATCCAGGGATCAAACTTGGGTCTCCCACATTACAGACAGACTCTTTACTGTCTGAGCCACCAGGGAATCCTGCTATAGATGATACCACAACCATAATTTATATTTATTATCTTCCATCTCCCTCCTATACCACTAATTCTTGATTCTCCCCACCTTTGACTAATACTTCTGTATCTAGATTTCTGTCCCAGGGAGGAGGTAATCTAGACCTTCATCCCTGAGGGGACTGAACCCCTGGTTATTCTCCCTTTATCAAGCCATAGTTGCTAAAGTTGCCTGTTTACAGTAATTATGGTCATGAAAATGCTAAAAGTCATCCTGGTGAGTCCCCTGAGTTTTCGTCCTACATTTCCAGCTCCCAGTAGGTAACCACAGCCCTAAATCCTCCTGATAATCAAGGTCGATTGCCCCTACCAGTGTAGTAACACCTTTCCTGTCCTTCTGGCCTTTGGATATGAGTATCTTAGATGACCAGGTGGTATATGTAACACTGCTGTTGTTGCTCAGTCACTAAGTTTTGTCTGACTCTTTGCGACCCCATGGACTGTAGCCCACCAGGCTCCTTTGTCCACTGGACTTCCCAGGCAAGAATACTGGAGTGGGTTGCCATTTCCTCCTCCAGGGGATCTTCCTGACCTAGGGATTGAACCTGCATCTCCTGCATTGGCAGGCGGGTTCTTTATCACTGAGCCACCAGGGAACCCATATGTAACATTAGGCTTGATGAAAGCCTCTCTGTTTCCTCCAAAAAAGTATCCTCTCCTTTCCATTCAAAGGGAAATAGGACCTCTAGTCCAGATGAAACTAGAGTTATGAGAACAGGAAACACGCAATGAACAAGTGAGTTTTGGTATTCTCCCAATACCAGAATTGGGGGTTGATGGGGAGATAACCCAACTTTCACTGCTTGGTTCCCAGGTCCATGTATTTTATCTAACAGGAACACAACACCATCTTGAAGAATAGTCCTCCAGCCTCTCAGAGCACTACCTCTAAGCTGGTGCTTTAGTAAAGTGGTCATTCCAATGTTCTATGAGGCTAGTGGTTGGCAGATAATGCTATATGCAGTAAATCAGTATGTCCAGTGGTCACATGACCATTGTCCCAACTTTTTGCTGTAAATTGGGTCTGTTGATGCAAAGGGATGTGAAATCCCTTGATAACCTCTGAACACTAGGTTCATGCTGCTATGCGCAGCACTGTTGAAGGGAAGCCAAACTTGTACCCAGAACATGTAGTTTTCCCAGCAGGAAAAGATTTCTGCCACCTCCAGGATGGAAGTGGTTTCATGTAATCAACTTGCCAACTAGAGGCTGGTTGGTCTCCTGGAGGGGTGATTCCACATTGAAGGCCCTTTGTTGTGTCTATGGCTGACAGGTTGAACATTTGGCAGAAGTAGTTAGGTCCGACTTGGTGAGAGAAAACTCTTGCTTCTGGGCTCATGCTGCTGTTTTTCAGTCACTAAGTTGTGTCTGACTCTTTGCAACCCCATGAACTGTAGCATGGCAGGCTTCCCTGTCCTTCATTATCTCCTGGAGTTTGCTCAAATTCATGACCACTGAGTCACGGATGCTTTCCAACTATCTCATCCTCTGCCCCCATCTCATCCTTCTGGTCTCATGGAGGATGCCTATTCTGTCAGCTTGGCTCATCTGTCCACAGGTCTATTGTTCAAGCACTGAAGTACACAAGGATGAGGCTGGTGACATCCTTTGGTTGGACCATCTTGTCACATGGTTGCTCGGCACTCCCTTGTGGTTGATGTTGTCTGGGGGGCATGAATGTGAGATACAGTGATCCCAACACCCTGTGCCTACACTCACTGCTCCTTCAGCTCATGGTCTCCTTGAAATGTGACTCTTCCTCCTCCACCT
>NW_011495077.1:974492-976640 GCF_000754665.1 Bison bison bison | reverse complement strand
GATGAGATGGTTGGATGGCATCACTGACTCAATGGACATGAGTTTGAGTAAACTCTGGGAGTTGGTGATCGACTGGGAGGCCTGGTGTGCTGCAGTCCATGGGGTCACAAAGAGTCAGACACGACTGAGTGAATGAACTGAACTGAACTGAAAGAAGTGAAAGTGAAGTCTCTCAGTAGTGTCCAACTCTTTGTGACTCCACGGACTGTAGTCCACCAGGCTTCTCCATCCATGGGGTTTTATAGGCCAAAATACTGGACTGGGTTGCCCTTCTCCAGGGATCTTCCCCACCCACAGATCAAACCCAGGTCTCACACATTGTAGGCAGACGCTTTACCTTCTGAGCCACCAGGGAAGCCCTGGTGACTAAAGAAGAGGAGAAGTTAAAAAAGAAAGTTCTTTTCTAGTCTTTGCATTCAGTCCTTACCCCGATGATTCTAGGTGCTACCACTTCACCACATTTTTTCAGCTGTACTACCTGGGTAAAGTCCTGGTCCTGGCAGTCTAACCCCACCCTTCTTTTTCTTTGGTTCTTATTGTGGGCATGAGGTAAGTGGCTGAGAGTCTGCAATGAGTAAAGAGCTGTGATCTTCTTTGATGTTAATTGTGGATATAAGTCTTTCTCATGTATGAAGTTATGTAAAATAGACTGCTTTTTCTAGCATTTTCCTGAAACACAGTGTCATTGTGTCTCAGATTGGAGTTAACTCCCTGTTAGAGATATAGGGTCTGAGGTGAACAGTGCTTTGTCTTTGCAAGCCCACTCATTTCTCCTTGAGAAGAAAACAGCAGACTTGGAGTGACCAATGGAGAGTCTGCCTGTTTGTCAATTGATACACTTTCCCGGGAGCATGATTGCTCTTTTCCTGAATAGGAGCACTGCCAAATCATATTAAATCTGAAAGCAGAGAAATGTTAGCAAAATTTCAAGAAGGGAATTTTATTCTGGAAAAATAGGAGGTATTGTTACAATTGTTTGGAAGAAGTAAAATCTACAAGAGAAGTTTACATTTGCATGGAGTTTTCTCTCTCCTGTCATCAGTTCAGTTCAGTCCAATTGCCCAGTTGTGTCTGACTCTTTGTGAATCTCATGGACTACAGCACACCAGGCTTCCCCATCCATCACCAACTCCTGGAGCTTACTCAAACTCATGTTGATTGAGTCAATGATGCCATCCAACCATCTCATCCTCTGTCATCCCCTTCTCCTGCCTTCAATCTTTCCCAGTATCAGGGTCTTTTCCAATGAGTTAGTTCTTCACATCAGGTGGCTAAAGTATTGGAGCTTCAGCTTCAGCATCAGCCCTTTCAATGAATATTAGGGACTGATTTACTTTAGGAGTGATTGGTTAGATCTCATTGCAGTCCAAAGGACTCTCAAGAGTCTTCTCCAACACCACAGTTTAAAAACATCAGTTCTTTGGTGCACAGCTTTTTTATGGTCCAACTCTCCCATCCATACACGAGTATTGGAAAAACCATAGCCTTGAGTAGATGGAACTTTGTTGGCAAAGTAACGTCTCTGCTTTTTAATATGTTGTCTAGGTTGGTCATAGCTTTCCTTCCAAGGAACAAGAGTCTTTTAATTTCATGCTATGCTTAGTCTCTCAGTTGTGTCCGACTCTTAGTGACCCCATGGACTGCAGCCCGCCCAGCTCCTCTGTCCATGGGGATTCTCCAGGCAGGAATACTAGAGTGGGTTGCTATGTCATTCTCCAGGGGATCTTCCCAACCCAGGGATCAATTGGGTCTCCTGCTTTGCAGGTGGATTCTTTACCATCTGAGCCACCAAGGAAGCCCATGAACACTGCAGTAGGTAGCCTATCCCTTCCTCAGGGGATCTTCCCAACCAATCAAACTGGCGTCTCCTGCATTGCAGGTAGATTCTTTACCAGCTGAGCTACCAGGGAAGCCCTTCTCTCCTGTCATAGGATTGGTGATTTCAACATTCCAGGTCAGAAGCAGCAGGTATGTACCTGGTTAAAGGTGATAGTGATTTTCTCAAGTAATGATAGACAGGGGTTGTCGCAGTCAATGAAGGCTGAGTGTCTGCTACTTCAAATTCATTCAAGTTAACCCTTTGGGGATGTTTAACAAAATGTACAAAATAGAATCTGCATGATACTGTTGAAGTCTTGAAAAACACCC
>NW_011495077.1:973624-974117 GCF_000754665.1 Bison bison bison | reverse complement strand
CTGTGTCAGACAGCAAATCCCCATTGGCTATCTATTTTAGATTTGCTAATGTATGTTTCCATGTTACTCTCTCCATACAAATCACCCTCTCCTTCCTCCCCCACCCCAGCTGTGTCCATACGTCTGTTCTCTATGCCTGTGTCTCCATTGCTGCTCTGCAATAAGTTTATCAGTACCATCTTTATGCAATAAGTTTATCAGTACCATCTTTCTAGATTCCATATATATGTGTCAATATACGATATTTGTTTTTCTCTTTCTGACTTACTTTACTCTGTATAATAGGTTCTAGGTTCATCCACTTCATTAGGACTGATTCAAATGTGTTCCTTTTTATGGCTGAGAAATATTCCATTGTACATATGTATCACAGCTTCTTTACCCATTTATCTGTCGATGGACATCTAGGTTGTAGAAACTTTCTTATTAAAGTTAGGAGAAGGACAAAGATATCCACTACATTTACCACTATTTAGCATTGTGCTTAGCGACT
>NW_011495077.1:968007-973019 GCF_000754665.1 Bison bison bison | reverse complement strand
ACTTTTTGCTTGAGAGAAAGAATGGTGAGTGGGATTATTATGAATCTATTGGTTACTTTCTGAGATGGAATAGGTATTTGGTAAAAGTAGAAAGTATAAACTGACTGGAAGTTTCTACGTCTCTCACTTCATCCATCACTGTTACAGAAAGTCTTTTATTCAATAAAATAGATTTCTAGTCTTCACTCTTCTCAGTTTCTACTTTTGAAGAAAACTTTTCTCTTTCTGAATCATGTGGATATAAACTAAATCACCAAATGGTGGAATAACCATTTTAGTTTTACTACAGTGTTGATGTCTATTTTTTATGTGCTTACTTGATTCTCAAACCTTGCACCATTTAGTAGAAAAATGGAGCTATAAGACTCCCTAAAATTTTAGTGTATTTCTGTCTGAAGAAAAATCCTTTTTTAGGCACACCAAATTCTGCTTTTCTGAGAGTGAAACATATTAGATAACAAACATATTTGTGATGATAGAAGACACAGTGGGGGTAAATTAGAAATTAGCCCTAATGTCGAAGGATTATCTGCCTGGCTTATCCTTATGGCAACTCAGTACTCCAAAGAGCAGGGGTGAGGACATATCCAAACTACACCAGTATACGTTCTGAGGAGGGTAAAATCTCACATGAATTCAGAAGTTATTTTCAGTGAAAATCATGCAAGGGCTTTTGTACCCAGGGGAGGAAGATAACAAAGTACAAAGCAATACAGAACCTAGCTATGTTTTATTTGTTTGGTCTGTATTATTTGATTTAGAAGTTTGTCCTTTACTTGAGGTTAATGAAAGCAGAGAAGCTATTAGTCTCCCCCTACATCCAAACAAAACTCATGCTGAAAAGTGGTCATAAAATTGCTGCACATTGGGAAAGTGTAGAGATTTTTCCTTCCTGCAATATGGCTATTAGTTGGTGGTAGAATTGCTCAGGGAAAGGCAAATTTATTTGTTCCTTGAATCAATCACTATGGGAATCAAGTTTCTCTCTATATTTATAAATGTGCTTGTAAAAGTAAATCTTTGACATTTTTAAGTTTAAACTTAGACTAATAGTTCATTCTAAGAAACAATTTCAATATATTCCTTTATGTTACATCCCAGGCAGTGCTAGTGGTAAAGAATCCACTTGCCAGTGCAGAGTGGACATGAGAAATGCAGTCTTGATCCCTGGGTTGGGAAGATTCCCTGGAGTAGAAAATGGCAACCCACTCTAGTATTCCTGCCTGGAAAATTCCATGGACAGAGGACCCTGGTGGACTGTCCATGGGGTCAAGAAGAGTCAGACATGACTGAGCACACATACATACAGTGTTGCCTAGGTTAAAGACAGGTAATCTCATGACATTTAAAAAATATAGTGTTGTTTTTGTTTTGTTTTATTTAGTTTTTGACCATGCCATGCAATATGTAGGATCTTTGTTCCCTGACTAGGGATTGAACTTGCACCCCTGGCAGTGGGAGTGTGGAGTCAACCGCTGGGCCACCAGGGAAGTCCCTCATGACCTGTTTTATCTTTTATCTGGAAAGAATGCAGTTCTGGGCTGCTGTAGCCCTCTTGAACTATTGCCTCAAGCTAACATTTCATATTATCTCACAGTACTATCCAATAAAAATTGTCTTATTCAGTAATATTAAAAACTTTTATTTTCCTAAACTCTTTTTGCTTACTGTTTCTTGATCTTTGCCCTTAATAAGTTTACCCTGCCTGGAATGTGTTCTACCATTGACCTCACTTAAATTCCTACACATACATTAAGTGAAAATTCAGATCCAATTTCCATGAATCTAGAAGTGATTTTTTAAAAAAAATCTGTGGTGCATTTTATAAACACTTTGATTATTCAGTTCTTTTATGGTATTTTCTTTCATTTAAATTTAAAAATTTTAAGTGTGGTACAAAATCATATCATTTTGTAATTGTTTCTATAAATCACTAGAAAATAGACATTCTCCTTTTATTTGATGATTTCTTCTTTTATTTGATGATTGTGCAATGAGGATTATTTTACATCTCAAAGCAGTCTGTTTTGTTTTGAAAAAACCTCTAATTGCTTATTTTTCCTTATAGTGAGCTGAAATTTATCTCCATATAAATTCTAACCATTGGCTATAAATTTGTCTTTATACCTGGGGTATAGTAAATATTACCAGTCATTCATTCATTCAGTCATCATTCAGTGAGTGCTTATTGGTAATAAAAAATTGATATCTTCACAAAGCTTAAATATAAAGAGATATTCCCATGACTGTTAGATACAAACTCTTTGTGTATAAGCATCATGACTAAAATATTTTTATATTGCCTAACAAAGCATGTAGAAAGGAGGAGACTTGAAAAGCCTGAGATGTGAATTCTGAGAAATATCATTTTGTGTGGAAGTGAGCACTCTCTCTAGTGGGATTGTGAATGGACTGAAGAGGGGAAGTGTGTGTGTGTGTGTGTGTGTGTGTGTGTTAGTGGCTCAGTTGTGTCTGACTCTTTGCGACCCTATGGGCCACATGTCCCATAAATACAGGGCAGAAGTTGGTGGCTGAGTCTATGACCTTCACAGAGAGGTATTCATGTTAATGGTTGTGGCTCTCACTCTTGCTTTCTGTTTAATCTCTGAAACAATGAAAATGATAAAAATAAGGTCTTTCCAAGTATTGTGTCTGAAACATAAAAACCTATAGTCTTAACTTTCTAGTTAAAACTAGAAACTTCTCCCTCCTGGCACCTGTGGGCTGGGGACTCTGTTCCACTTTTTGTTGGCTTTCTTCCCTGCTCAGAGAGAGGAACAGACACAGAAAAGCAGACATCAATTGTCCACTTATTCAACGATTCATTTCATTTTTTTCCAACTTTTCTGGAAACAAGCAAGCAAAACTTACTTTTAAAGGACTAAAACAAGACCTGAATAAATGAACAGGCATATAATATTCTTGGGTAGGAAAACATAATATCCTAAAACATCAGTTTCCAATGTGATTCCAAAGAGAATCTCATTTGTTTGAGCCAAACTGAAATATATCTTGAATATTGTCAGTATCTTGAAATTGTCAACTATATTTTGAACAAGAATATTGAGATTGAATTTTCTTCTTTATGATAGAAAATCTTACTCTAAAGAAAACAGTACAATATAGGCACAGGATTAAGCCAGTAAGTGGAACATAGTCAAGTCCAGAAGGAAACCAAATATTGCTGGTTTGATGAGAGCATTGCAAGTCATGGGGTATAAACATGAAACAGTTTTAATTTTCTTCAACATTTGCTAATACCTTTCTTTCTTTCTCTATCAAACCTCACTTTTCCATTGGAAGATAGGCCTTTTCTTTTTCTTTTAGTTATTAAATTAGTTTTGTTTCAACAATTCATGTATGGGTTTTGAACCTTAATTACCATTTTAGAGTCAAAACTCTGCCTCCCACCTCCAGCCAGCAGGACAGTTTCAAGGTTTCCAGTGACAAGTGGACTGTGTTCTTTTATCCATCACCCATCTAAGCCCTCAGAGTTTGGGTGGGAGAGGTTGGGTTGGCTCTCCTCTCACCCTTTCCTGGTCTGAGTAGCTTTGCCTCCTTGGTTGTTCAGACTGTTCTTCCTTTTTGTGAATGGCCCCATATTGTGGAGGAGGGGTCCCTCCCCTTCATGTTGGCTCTTATCTCTGCGGTTACAGACTGTCTCAGTGGCAGGTATCCAAGAACTCGCTTTCTCATGATGGTGTCTTTGTGGTTCCTTTAGGGGCTACAGAGCCCTCCACCCACAGTTTTTTGAAAAAAGTGATTGTCCTCAGGCACAAACTCTTCCTCCTCACCAAGCTCACATTTGCATGAAAAACACAGCCTCCAGCTGCTAGGACCCTTGTCACTGGTAGTTCTCTGAGGCAGCATAGGTTCAGACAGGTTGGTTCAGAACCTAGACAAATTCATTAAACTCACAGGCATATTTTTCTGGTAAAGGATGGGAATGAAATTTAGTACACTATCTTCTAGCTCTGCTTCCTTTTTTCTGCCTTTTATCTTCTTTTCACAAGAATCTGACATTTTCTGCCAATTCACAAGGTCAGAGTTTATCTTTGAGACATATGACTTTAGCCAGATTTCAGCTTAGTGGAGTGGGGCAGGCTGGACTAGATGCCTCCAGGTGTATAGGAAGGAGATGGATGGAATAAGTCAAATATCTTTCCTCCCTCTGTTACGAGGCTTGCATTTCCCCAAAAGGTCCCCTCTTGAAGTTCCCAGTTTCCCCTCCAGTATCTCTTTTGTTAAGGCCAGTCAAGAAGGTTTGGCCTCTCTCACCTCATTGGAATTACCAAGAATTTCTCCTTTCAACTTGGAACTGGAGCATTTAGTGACTATTCTTGCCAGCATCCAATTCTGCAGTGATTCTTATACTGTTCTATAATGGTTGTGCTGCGGTGTGTACGTGATCAATCATGACTCACTCTTTGCTACCCCATGGACTGTAGCCCACCAGGCTCCAGCATCTATGAGGTTTCCCAGGCAAGAATACTGGAGTGGGTTGCCATTTCCTTTTCTAAGGGATCTTCCCGACTTAGAGATAGAACCTGCATCTCTTGTGTCTCCTGCATTGTCAGGCGGATTCTTTACCTACTGGGCCACCTGGGGTACCCAGTTCTGTAATATTTGGAAGAAGGTAAAATTTTTCATAAAGATTTATACTGTTTGGTTACATATACATATACAGGAACATAAAATATTACAAAGACATTGTGATAGTGGAAAATAGATGTATATATAAAAATAATTTCTAGGTGGTTGAAATATTTTATTGTTAAAAAATGATACAACTACTGGCTAAAATATAGAATATTTGTATATATTTGGATTATGGGAGATATCCTTAGGTAAGGTAGAAATACAGAAGCTGTAAATAGGACAGATAAACTGTCCTATTTCCATACAAAGGAAAATATATCATGCCACATACTGTAAAGAAGTCAGAAAACAAACAATAGACTGAGGAAATGACAAAATTTTTATACACCAGTGTATACTTTGTTCAGATCAGA
>NW_011495077.1:966894-967315 GCF_000754665.1 Bison bison bison | reverse complement strand
TCAGTGATGCCATCCAGCCATCTCATCCTCTGTCATCCCCTTCTCCTCTTGCCCCCAATCCCTCCCAGCATCAGAGTCTTTTCCAACGAGTCAACTCTTCACTAGAGGTGGCCAAAGTACTGGAGTTTCAGCTTCAGCATCATTCCTTCCAAAGAAATCCCAGGGCTGATCTCCTTCAGAATGGACCAATTGGATCTCCTTGCAGTCCAAGGGACTCTCAAGAGTCTTCTCCAACACCACAGCTCAAAAGCATCAATTCTTCGGCGCTTAGCCTTCTTCAGAGTCCAACTCTCACATCCATACATGACCACAGGAAAAAACATAGCCTTGACTAGATGAACCTTTGTTGGCAAAGTAATGTCTCTGCTTTTGAATATGCTATCCAGGTTGGTCATAACTTTCCTTCCAAGAAGTAAGGGTC
>NW_011495077.1:965587-966050 GCF_000754665.1 Bison bison bison | reverse complement strand
TGACCTGCATACAAATTTCTCAAGAGGCAGATCAGGTGTTCTGGTATTCCCATCTCTTTCAGAATTTTCCACAGTTTATTTTGATCCACACTTTGTTAATGAGAAGCAAATAACCTAAGAGAAAAATGGACAAAGATTTTAAAAAGGCAATTCACAGAGAAGGCAATCCAATTGGCCATAAACTTTTGGTCTTACTGACAGTCAGGGAAATGCAAATTACAGCATCAGTGAGTTAATTTTTGGCCTTTCATATTTGTAAAATTGAAACCATTTATATTCTCCCAAACTCATGAGAACAAAGGAAAATGAAAATTCACACAAATTGTTGGTGGAACTGTGAAATGCTACAACTTTATTTGAAAGTAAGCCAAAAATGTCTTCTAAAAATAAACACAGAGCTAGCTTTTGATCCAATAATCTAATTTTTAGAAATCCATCCTAAAGATATAAACTGTGTAAATAA
>NW_011495077.1:962041-964526 GCF_000754665.1 Bison bison bison | reverse complement strand
TCAACATTCAGAAAACGAAGATCATGGCATCCGGTCCCACCACTTCATGGGAAATAGATGGGGAAACAGTGGAAACAGTGTCAGACTTTATTTTTCTGGGCTCCAAAATCACTGCAGATGGTGACTGCAGCCATGAAATTAAAAGACGCTTACTTCTTGGAAGGACCAACCTGGATAGCATATTCAAAAGCAGAGACATTACTTTGCCAACAAAGGTTCATCTAGTCAAGGCTATGTTTTTTCCTGTGGTCATGTATGGATGTGAGAGTTGGACTGTGAAGAAGGCTGAGCCCCGAAGAATTGATGCTTTTGAACTGTGGTGTTGGAGAAGACTCTTGAGAGTCCCTTGGACTGCAAGGAGATCCAACCAGTCCATCCTGAAGGAGATCAGTCCTGGGTGTTCTTTGGAAGGACTGATGCTAAGCTGAAACTCCAATACTTTGGCCACCTCATGAGAAGAGTTGACTTACTGGAAAAGACTCTGATACCCATGGCGGATTCATGTTGATGTATGGCAAAACCAGTACAATATTTAAAGTAATTAACCTCCAATTAAAATAAATAAATTTATATTAAAAAAAAAGACTCTGATGCTGGGAGGGATTGGGAGCAGGAGGAGAAGGGGACGACGGAGGATAAGATGGCTGGATAGCATCACTGACTTGATGGACAAGAGTTTGGGTGAACTCTGGGAGTTGGTGATGGACAGGGAGGCCTGGTATGCTGCACTTCATGGGGTCGCAAAGAGTTGGACACGACTGAGTAACTAGACTGACTGAACTGAACTGAGTCCTAAACTGACAAAACTGAATATCTATCAATGAAAGAAATGCTTGAAGAGATTATGGTACATCTATACTGTGGACAATGAGACATTAGCAAAAACAAATTAAAAATATTAAAAGTTACATTAATTTTCTTTTTTTAATTTATTTTTTTAATTGAAGGATAATTGCTTTACAGAATTTTGTTGTTTTCTATCAAACCTCAACATGAATCAGCCATAGGTATACATGTATCCCCTCCCTTTTGAACTTCCTTCCCATCTCCCCATCCCACCCTTTTAGGTTGATACAGAGCCCTTGTTTGAATTTCTTGAGCTGTACAGCAAATTCCCGTTGGCTATCTATTTTACATATATTAATGTAAGTTTCCATGTTACTTTTTCCAGACATCTCACCCTCTCCTCCCCTCTCCCTATGTCCATAAGTGTATTCTCTATGTCTATTTTTCCACTGCTGCCCTGTAAATAAATTCTTCAGTACCATTTTTCTAGATTCCATATATGTGTTAGAATACGATATTTATCTGTCTCCTGATTCACTTCACTCTGTATAGTAGGTTCTAGGTTCATCCATCTCATCAGAACTGACTCAAATGTGTTCCTTTTTATGGCTGAGTAATATTCCATTGTGTATATGTGCCACAACTTCTTTATCCATTCATCTATTGATGGACATCTAGGTTGCTTCCATATTCTAGCTATTGTAAATAGTGCTGCAAGGAATAATGGGATACATGTATCTTTTTCAACCCTCGTTTCTTCTGGGTATATGTCTAGGAGTGGGATTGCTAGGTCATATGGTGATAGTTTTTTAAGTAATCTCCATACTGTCTTTCATAATGGCTGTATCAATCTACATTACCACCAACAGTGCCAAGAGTGTTCCCTTTTCTCCACATGCTCTCCAGCATTTATTGTTTGTAGGCTTTTTGATGTTGGCCATACTGACTGTTGTGAGGTGATATCCCATTGTAGTTTTTATTTGCATTTCTCTAATGAGTGATGTTGCACATCTTTTCATGTGTTTGTTAGCCATCTGTATGTCTTCTTTGGAGAAATGTCTGTTTATGTCTTTTCCCCATTTTTTGATTGGGTTGTTTGCTTTTCCGACATTGAGTTCTATAAGCTGCTTGTATATTTCGGAAATTAATCCTTTGTCAGTTATTTCATTTGCTATTATTTTCTCCCATTCTGAGGGTTGTCTTTTCACCTTGCTTATAGTTTCCTTTCCTGTGCAAAAGCTTTTAAGTTTAATCAGGTCTCACTCATTTATTTTTGTTTTAATTTCCATTACTCTAGGAGATGGGTCATAAAGGATCTTGCTTTGATTTATGTCATCGAGTGTTCCGCCTATGTTTTCCCTTATGAGTTTTATAGTTTCTGGTATTACATTTAGGTCTTTAATCCATTTTGAGTTTATCTTTGTGTATGGTGTTAGGAAGTGTTCTAATTTCATTCTTTTGCACATAGCCATCCAGTTTCCCAAGCACCACTTATTGAAGAGGCTGTCTTTGCCCCATTGTATATTCTTGCCTCCTTTGTCAAAAATAAGGTACCCATAGGTGCATGGGTTTATTTTTGGTTTTTCTATCTTGTTCCATTGGTCTATATTTCTGTTTTTGTGTCAGTACAATACTGACTTGATGACTGTAGCTTTGTAGTATAATCTGAAGTCAGGAAGGTTGATTCCTCCAGCTCCAT
>NW_011495077.1:957634-959333 GCF_000754665.1 Bison bison bison | reverse complement strand
ATTTTTATATCCATTCAGCCAGTCTGTGTCTTTTGGTTGGAGCATTTAGTCCATTCACATTTAAAGTAATTATTGATATATATGTTCCTATTGCCATTTTCTTAACTATTTGGGGTTGATTTTGTAGATCTTTTTTCTTCTCCTGTGTTTCTTGACTATATAAGTCTGTTTAACATTTGTTGTAAAGCTGGTTTGGTGGTACTGAATTCTCTTAACTTTTGCTTGTCTGAAAAGCTTTTTATTTCTCCATCAATTTTGAATGAGATCATTTCTGGGTACAGTAATCTTGGTTGTAGGTTTTTCCCTTTCAGTACTTTAAATATATCCTGCCATTCCCTTCTGGCTGGCAGAGTTTCTGCTGAAAGATCAGCTGTTAGGTGTGTGGGGTTTCCCTTGTATGTTACTTGTTGCTTCTCCCTTGCTGCTCTTAATATTCTTTATTTGTGTTTGGTCTTTGTTAGTTTGATTAGTATATGTCTTGGTATGTTTCTCCTTGGGTTTATCCTGTATGGGACTCTTTGTGCCTCTTGGACTTGATTGACTATTTGATTTTCCATGTTGGGGAAATTTTCAACTATAATCTCTTTAAAAAATTTCTCATACCCTTTCTTTTTCTCTTCTTCTTCTGGGACCCTTATAATTCAAATGTTGGTGAATTTGATATTGTCGCAGAGATCTCTGAGACTATCCTCAGTTCTTTTCATTCTTTTTATTTTATTCTGCTCTTCAGAAGTTATTCTCACATCTTCCAGATCACTGATTCATTCTTCTGCTTCAGATATTCTGCTATTGATTCCTTCTAGAGTCTTTTTAATTTCAGTAATTGTGTTGTTTATCTCTGTATGTTTATTCTTTAATTCTTCTAGGTCTTTGTTAATTAATTCTTGTATTTTCTCCATTTTGTTTTCAAGGTTTTTGATCATCTTAACTATCATTATTCTGAATTACTTTTAAGGTAGTTTGCCTATATCCTCCCATTTATTTGGACTTCTGTGTTTCTAGTTTGTTCCTTCATTTATGTAGTATTTCTCTGCCTTTTGATTATTATTATTATTTTTAACTTATTGTTCTTGAGTTCTCCTTTTCCCAGGCTTCAACGTTGAATTCTTTCTTCCTTTTGGTTTCTGCCCCTCAAAGGTTGATCCAGTGGTTTCTGTAAGCTTATAGGGTGAGATTTGTGCTGAGTTTTTGTTTGTTTGTTTTTCCTCTGATGGGCAAGGCTGAGTGAGTTGGTAATCCTGTCTGATGATGATTGGGTTTGTATTTTTGTGTTGTTTGTTGTTTAGATGAGATGTCCTGCACAGGGTGCTACTGGTGGTTGTGTGATGTCAGGTCTTGTATTCAGGTGGTTTCCTTTGTGTGAGTTCTCACTATTTGATACCCCCTAGGGTTAGTTCTCCCGTAGTCTAGGGTATTGGAGGCAGTACTCTCACTCCAAAGGCTGAGGGCTTGATTTCTCTTCAGGAATGAAGATTCCACAGTGGTTTGTTATGGCATTAAGTGGGATTAAAACAAATGTCCAAGAATGAGAAACCAAAGATGAATCCCAGACAAATGGCAGTTACAAAATCAGGCAAATAATAATTAAAATAATGGAATATACACATATATGTACACACCCATAAGCAAAATCAACAGTCCAACAAAAATAAAGTACAATAGATTGACCCAGCAAACAAAGGAAACCAAAAATTATGTC
>NW_011495077.1:956699-957534 GCF_000754665.1 Bison bison bison | reverse complement strand
GGATGCATAGGTATTTACAATTGTTATGTCTTCCTCTTGGATTGTTCCCTTGATCATTATGTAGTGTCCTTCCTTATTTTTTGTAACCTTCTTTATTTTGAGGTCTATTTTGTCTGATATGAGGATTGCAACTCCAGCTTTCTTTTGCTTCCCATTTGCATGAATGGGAAGTCTATATGTGTCTTGTTCTGAGGTGGGTTTCTTGTAGATAGCATATGTATGGGTCTTATTTTTATATCCACTCAGCCAGTCTGTGTCTTTTGGTTGGAGCATTTAGTCCATTCACATTTAAAGGAATTATTGATATATATGTTCCTATTGCCATTTTCTTAACTGCTTGGGGTTGATTTTGTAGATCTTTTTTCTTCTCTTGTATTTCTTGACTATATAAGTCCATTTAACATTTGTTGTAAAGCTGGTTTGGTGTTACTGGATTCTCTTAACTTTTGCTTGTCTGAAAAGCTTTTTATTTCTCCATCAATTTTTAATGAGATCATTTCTGGGTACAGTAATCTTGGTTGTAGGTTTTTCCCTTTCAGTACTTTAAATATATCCTGCCATTCCCTTCTGGCTGGCAGAGTTTCTGCTGAAAGATCAGCTGTTAGGTGTATGGGGCTTCCCTTGTATGTTACTTGTTGCTTCTCCCTTGCTGCTCTTAATATTCTTTATTTGTGTTTGGTCTTTGTTAGTTTGATTAGTATATGTCTTGGTATGTTTCTCCTTGGGTTTATCCTGTATGGGACTCTTTGTGCCTCTTGGACTTGATTGACTTTGATTTTCCATGTTGGGGAAATTTTCAACTATAATCTCTTAAAAAAATTTCTCACTGCCCCCC
>NW_011495077.1:955754-956523 GCF_000754665.1 Bison bison bison | reverse complement strand
TGTAGAGGGGTGCGTAAGGCACTTAATGGGGCACCCTGGGTGGGGTCCTACTCTGTAGTTCTACGGTCAGGTATTTGATGGGCCAGCCTCCCTATTGTTCAGCTGCCAATGCTGGCGTGTAGGGGGAGAGAGGCTATGGTGATGGCTCCACCCCCTACATGTGACTCAGCAGTATCGCCTTGCTTCCATGGCTGCCCAGCTTTTCTGCACAGGCGTTTCACACTACAAACTCCTCCCTCACATCCCCTTGATCTGTCTCTCTGCAGTCAACAGCAGCCCTCACCCGGGGATTGCTCCACAATCCCTAAACTCCAGCTCCCAGCCACTGTGCCATCTGGGGTCTGTATGGCTGTGGCAAGGACCCTCTGATTTTCATTCCATTTAAGCTGCCACAGATCAGCTGTTTTCACTCTCAGCCTTAAATGTTTCTTCTCTGACTCAGACAATTGCCCCAGTGTGGGGATTGGACCCCTGCTTCAGTTCCCTCACTTGCTGAGAGCAGGTCCAGTCCTACTAACACTCCTATTTTCCCCCCTAGTTCCTTCTCCTACTGAGTTTTGTGTAGGTCTATAGGTCTATATATTCTTTTCTGCTGATCAGATACTCCTGTCCACTCTCATTTGGTGTTCTGCATGTACTTCTGTATCTGAAGGTGTATTCCTGATGTTATCCATGGAGAGAGATGTACTCCACATCCACTTACTCCTCTGCCATCTTGTTCTCCCTCCTAATTTTATTTCTTTTTTATGTCTTTACCTGAGTGGCCATA
>NW_011495077.1:954911-955438 GCF_000754665.1 Bison bison bison | reverse complement strand
CACTCCAGTGTTCTTGCCTGGAGAATCCCAGGGACAGGGGAGCCTGGTGGGCTGCCATCTATGAGGTCACACAGAGTTGGACACGACTGAAGTGACTTAGCAGCATATATATATATATATATATATATATACACGTCAATATTCAGTTCAGTTGCTCAGTCGTGTCTGACTCTTTGTGAATCCCATGGATTACAGCACGCCAGGCTTCCCTGTCCATCACCAACTCCTGGAGTTCACCCAAACTCATGTCCATTGAGTTGGTGATGCCATCTAACCATCTCACCCTGTGTCGTCCCCTTCTCCCCCTGCCTTCAATCTTTCCCAACATCAGGGTCTTTTCAAATGAGTCAGCTCTTCGCATCAGGTGGCCAAAATATTTGCGTTTCAGCTTTGATATCAGTCCTTCCAATGAACACCCAGGACTGATTTCCTTTAGGATGGACTGGTTGGATCTCTTGCAGTCCAAGGGACTCTCAAGAGTCTTCTTCAACACCATAGTTTAAAAGCATCAATTCTTCTGTATTCAG
>NW_011495077.1:954244-954575 GCF_000754665.1 Bison bison bison | reverse complement strand
ACACACACACCACAAAAGGGAAATAGCAATTTGACTATTCAGCCAGCCAGGAAAACAAGTATCATTTAGCTCTAATTCAAATTCAAATCCCTCCCATCAGTCACTCGGAGTCATTTAAAACAGAGCACTGCCATCTTGTGAGCTGGTGAAGAATAGCTGTAAACTTGAATCCACATGTTTTAACAGTGATGATAGGTTCTTCCAAAATTGCGTCACCGTTGAAGGACAGACTACTCCAAGCTACCCATACCGCTAATGGTGGTTGTGGCTCAGCGAAGGCAGAGGGAAACGGTACACCAGAAAGTTAGAAAATGCTGTTAGTTCCAGGAGG
>NW_011495077.1:947611-954144 GCF_000754665.1 Bison bison bison | reverse complement strand
GTTTCCTTTCCATTCTTCAGTTATGCTTTTCCGTTTAGGGTCTGAGGGTCCTCATCAGCTCCTGCAGCAGGTGAGTCTGGGGTACAAGCTCTGAGGTTTTGGTCTTACAGTTTTCATTGTTCCTCTTACTGTGAGCATCCTGAGTGCACAGACATACTCCTTCTAGTCTCCTGGCTTCACAGCTCAGATGGTGAGAATGACAGTGTTGGCTGCTTTCTGCAAGTTCTCAGAAAATTGTCTGTTCCTAGAAGCTGCTGAACTTCAAACAATCACTTGAAAAATATCATATCTCCCCACTGGGACGCCACCTAAACCAAGAAAGAAAATAACTGGATTACTTGTAAAGTATTTGCAGTTCAGAGCCAAGATCCCCCTTCTGTAAAGATGCCAGGTTAGGATAGAATGATTCTTTGAGTGCTGCTGAAACCAGCAGAAAAAGTAGCAACAGAGAACAGGCCAGGCTGGATCTGTGACTCACAGTGCAATAGTTCTGGACAACCTGTTTAGAACCTCTACAAGCCCCAGTGTCTGAAGAAGACTGCAGAAGAAATTGCAGCCTGATCTCTTTTACTCTTTCCCTCTCCTTCACTGCAAGCATCTTTCAGAAAAGCTTCCACCTCCAGGTGACTCAGTCCCTGCTGAGGAAGATGGAATTACAACTGCCCATGGCAGTCTTGGGCAGCACATGTGGGCAGTCCTCTGATCTCCCTGAGTAAAATCTGGTGTGTTCTGACAAGCCCAAGGCTCCACTCTGCTCTGTGTGCATGGCCAGCCTCATGCAGAGCACTGGAGTTGTGCGCGATGCTGCAGCCACAGGTGGAAACATGACAACCAATACAATATGTCGACACTCCATCATGTCACTATTCCCCACAGTTATCTGAGTTTAATCCTTTTTATGTTTCCTATTAGATTTCAACATCAGGCTTGATTCCCTGTTATTGAGCATTTTGAAGAGACATAGTTTTCTTTGATTGGAGAGAAAGGAATGAAGGAAAAACTTGGCAGCATCAACCAGAGTTGCATTATAGGAAAGTTTACAAATATGGAGGAGAGGGGTTTTGCTATCCTGCCCAAGAACCATAAGAATCATGCCAAATGAGCAGCGATTTATATAAGCCATATATTCAGATTCAGTTCATTTCAGTTCAGTCACTCAGTCGTGTCCAACTCTTTGTGACCTCATGAACCACAGCACACCAGGCCTCCCTGTCCATCACCAACTCCCGGAGTTTACTCAAACTTATGTCCATTGAACCAGTGATGCCATCCAACCATCTCATCCTCTGTCATTCCCTTCTCCTCCCTCCTTCAATCTTTCCCAGTATCAGGGTCTTTTCCAATGAGTCCGTTCTTCAAATCAGGTGGCCAAGGTATTGGAGTTTCAGCTTCAACATCAGTCCTTACAATAAATATTCAGGACTGATTTCCTTTAGGATGGACTGGTTGGATCTCCTTGCAGTCCAAGGGACTCTCAAGAGTCTTCTCCCAACACCACAGTTCAAAAGCATCGATTCTTCGGCGCTCAGCTGTCTTTATAGCCCAACTCTCACATCCATACATGACTACTGGAAAAACCATAGCTTTGACTAGACAGACCTTTGTTGGCTCTGGAGAAAGGGGTTTCTGTGAAGAAAGTCTTCTTCCTGGTCACTGAGCATGGTGACAATGAGAAACAAGAAAAACCTAGACTAGATTCAGAAATACCTTCTAAATAAAGTCAGAAGATTTGATTTGTGTTCCATTCTGCCACTTACTAGTCATGTGATGTTGGTCAGTTAATCTTCTAAGCCTTGGTTCACTACCTCATAGAGGAATTGTATTATTACTATTACTGGTAGTATTAAATAAGATGAAGACAATTGAGGCAATGAATTACTTTGTATGAATTAAAAGGGAATGAAATGATCTCTATCTATCAACATGGCTAGTTTTCAAATCCATTTTGTGAGTAAAATAAAGGGAAGTTGCTGAGTAAAACATATGTATTAACATTGATACAATGAATTACTTTGCATGAATTAAAAGGAAATGAAATGATCTCTATCTATTAACATGGGTTGTCTTCAAGACTATTTTGTGAGTAAAATAAAGGGAAGTTGCTGAGTAAAACATGTCTGTTAACATTTATGTAAAAATGTCACAAAATAACAGTACATATTTTCCATGAGTACATGTATACATATATGCCCATATTAATTATGATAAAGGGCTGTAATATATATTACCATATAAACCTAAAGCAGCATTTACCTCTAGGAGAAGAGACCAGATGAAGATGTGAGCAGGAAGGACTTATGCCTTACCTGTAATGTTCCAATAATGTTCCAACTTTTTAAAAATGAGAAGGTATTCATCTCTTAAAGACAATTCAATATATAACTTTTTTATTGGAGTATAGTTGATTTATAATGTGTTAATTTCTGGTATGTAGCAAAGTGATGTGATTCCGTTATACATATACACATTCCTTTCTGTATTCCTTCCTGTTATGGTTTACCACAGGATATTGAACATAGTTCCCTGTGCTATACAGTAGGACCTTTTGGTCTATCCATCTGCTAATCCTAATCCATCTTTCCCCCACCCCGCTTGGCAACCACAAGTGTGTTTTCTAGGTCTGTGAGTCTGTTTCTGTTTCATAGATAAGTTCATTTGTGCCATAGTTTAGATTCCACAATTTTTAACTATTTTAAAACAATCATCAGACAAAATTAATTATGAAGATTATAGCTTTAACTTATCTTCTTTCTTTGAGACCAAAAGTTGTTTCCCATGAGAGGTCAATGGAGATTTCTGAATGCTTGGCACAATCAGTTCAATCTTCCACTGACTGGTCTACTCTAGAGTGAAGAGCTGAAGGTTGCTTTTTCTTATTTATCCATGTAAAAGATGAGTTGGAGACATACACAGTGCATTCCAGGGAGTGGGGGGCCTCTGTCAGTGGGTCTGGGACAACTAAGGAAGAGAATTTAGGGGGCAGCGAACCATAAAGCTGGTGCCTCCAGTTCAAGAGAGGAGGAAGAGCCAGGATGCTGAGCTAGAATTGAGAAGAGTCCTCAGTTGTTTCACACTAGCTACAAAGTTTGGAGCTAAGACTTGAAAAACATTTTGTTTATGTAGAAATAAGTTCTCTTATAATGACTGGTGCAGTTATTCAGCTACAGTGAGGCTGGTGAGGGCTTCACTGTGAACTGTAGGAACCCTAGGTTTCTAGCCTGGAAGCCGCTTGTGGTATCACAAGGCTAACAAGGCTGCTTGTGCTATCACAGTTTATAATGAATTAGGTTTAAAGTCTTACTTTGTCTTTTACACCCTGTCCAACATTTGTACAAAGATGCTAGGCTTTGGATGGTAGTAGACAGTTAGAAGTGTGGTTTGAACCATTGCAGCAGGTGTCCTCTGACTCAAGCAGCCTGTGTGAAAATTTCCCTTACTCACTTGGCCTCCTGTCTCCAACTGGAAAGGTAAGAACTGACAAAGAAATATGGTATTATTATCTCTAATTTCAGGAAATAAGAATTCCAAAAGCTTAAGCTATTTGCTTACAACTGAATAGCTGTAATGTAGTCAGAGCAGAATTTTTCTGATCTCATATCTCCAAACTACCATGATGTGTCTTACAAAAAAAAAAAATCAGTGTGTATTTTTTAATTAATTTATTTTAATTGGATGCTAATTACTTTACAGTACTGTAAAGTATTGTACAATACTTCCCTCCCCATCCCATCCCTCAGGGTCATCCCAGTGCACCAGCCCCTGAACACCCTGTCTCATGCATCGAACCTGGACTGGCGATCTATTTCACATATGATAATATACATGTTTCAGTGCTATTCTCTCAAATCATCCCACCCTCGCCCTCTCCCACAGAGTCCAAAAGTCTATTCTTTATATCTGTGTTTCTTTTGCTATCTCGTATATAGGCTCATTGTTATCATCTTTCTAAATTCCATATATATGCGTTAGTATACTGTATTGGTGTTTTTCTTTCTGACTTACTTCACTCTGTATAATAGGCTCCAGTTTCATCCACCTCGTTAGGACTGATTCAAATGCATTCTTTTTAATAGCTGAGTAATATCCCATCGTGTATAGGTACCACAGCTTTCTTATCTATTCATCTGCCGATGGACATCTAGGCTGCTTCCATGTCCTGGCTATTGTAAACAGTGCTGCGATGAACATTGGGGTACATGTGTCTCTTTCAATTCTGGTTTCCTCAGTGTGGTTTTGGGTGCTACATTCTGCTTCCTCCTGTGCGTTGATGTTCTTGTACGGCCACCCTATGCAGTATTCTCTTTGTGCCTCTCCAGGGCACAGAGATACAAGGCTGTGTCTGCAGGCACCACCTTTTTGATGTACAAATTTGTTGTGTTGGCTGTATTATCTGAGTAAAACCGTTCTGTGGCAAAACTGGCATATCCTTTTCCAGAGGACCCCCATTGTCTGTAGAGAATATATTCTGGTGCCTGATTTTGATACTGTCGATACCAGAGGAGACTAATGAAGCTCTTAGATGAAGTATAATAATTACAAAAGAGGCTCACAGTCTTCCCCTCTTCTCCAGACACTTCTGACTCCTGGGATCTGATCCAGTCTGCTCTCCTCAGCCCTGGAACACAAAGCAGACCTCAACCAAGGCTCATTCAGGCTGCCTCCTCCAGGAGGGCAACTCAGATGCAGGACAGGACTCAGTTACCTGGAAGGGCCAGTGCTAGAAGTGAAGTGAAGATAAACTTCATATTCGTCATTCTTCTGGATCTCTTGGTAATGAGTTTACATTATTTGGTGACAGCTTCCAAGAGGACAGTGTCTCAGAATCAGGTCACTGGGTTTCAGATCAGAAATGGGAGGAGCTCAACTGAACTACATAAGAAGATTTTTTTTTTTTTAAGAAACAAAACTATCTTTTCTTGCAGAGACTTTGAAAAACACTGGTTCTTTGAAATAATGTGAACTTCCCACATCTCTCTAGACTTATTTTTTCATGTTTGTGAACAAGATGAAATGGAAAGTAGAAATGCTTAACTGTCCACAGTGGTAATTCCTGTAGGTTGAGGTTATAGGTGTTTCTTTAACATGATTTTCTTTGTTCTTGTTTTTTTGAAATGACAAATAAATACTGGTCTTGTAATTAGAATATTTCTTTTGGTGACAGGTTACTCTTTTGAGATGTAAATTCTGTTGGTTCTTGTTAATAGAAGAAAACAGGAATGAATGAAAAAGAAACGGTTCCCATTTCAGCTGCGTTTTTGCCCCAGGACTAAACTAAATTGCAAGCTCTTCATATCCCTGAGCCAATGACCAGCTGTGAGAGGAGTTACCAGTTCTTTTTTTTTTAATTTTATTTAAACTTTAATTGTATTAGTTTTGTGTTCTTTGTATCTCAGGGGTCTTCTGGAAAAAAACGTACAAGCAGACAAAAAGTCTAACACCAATGTTTTCTTTTAGAAGTCTAGGTAGATTCAGCAAAATGAAAAAAAGAAAAAAGGAGGTGATGGGGGGTCATAGTCTGGAATGATAGGGTAGCTTCTTAGAGTCCAGAAAGGGCAGAAGAGCACATTCTGCTTGACTGGTGGGTAAGAGGACCTGCTGCTCATGGAGGTCTGCGTTTTAAGTGGTATCAATGCCCGGAATGCCATTTGTGTAAATGCCCTCCTTGTGTAGCTCTGAACTAGTGCAAAGACATGTGTTCAAATACTCCACAGGAGGTTTTGGTCATGAGAGATGCCTTTGCATCAAAGCACCAGATGTATGTATTTTAAGATACAGACTCAGGGATGTGGGAGCTTATAAAAACTCATTTATGTTTTGAGTGTATCTCCTGAGGACTTTCTGGTTAATTTGTGAAGAGGTGGGATACCCTGGATTCAAGCATGTCAGACAAGGAAAAAAAGAAGCAGGGGGTGAGGAGAGCCTTAAAAATCCTATTGAATAAGAAACATAGTTTTTAAGGCAGAAGCTTAAATAAAACAACATAGTTGATTTCAGTTCAGTTCAGTCGGTCAGTCATGTCTGACTCTTTGTGACCCCATGAATCCCAGCATGCCAGGACTCCCTATCCATCACCAACTCCTGGAGGTCACTCAAACTCATGTCTATCGAGTCAGTGATGCCATCCAGCCATCTCACCCTCTGTCATCCCCTTCTTCTCCTGCCCCCAATCCATCCCAGCATCAGAGTCTTTTCCAGTGAGTCAATTCTTCCCATGAGATGGCCAAAGTACTGGAGTTTCAGCTTCAGCATCATTCCTTCCAAACACCCAGGACTGATCTCTTTTAGAATGAACTGGTTGGATCTCCTTGCAGTCCAAGGGACTCTCAAGAGTCTTCTCCAACACCACAGTTCAAAAGCATCAATTCTTTGGTGCTCAGCTTTCTTCACAGTCCAACTTTCACATCCATACATGACCACTGGAAAAACCATAGCCTTGACTAGATGGACCTTTGTTGGCAAAGTAATGTCTCTGCTTTTGAATATGCTATCTAGGTTGGTCATAACTTTCCTTCCAAGGAATAAGTGTCTTTTAA
>NW_011495077.1:947117-947511 GCF_000754665.1 Bison bison bison | reverse complement strand
CTGTTAGTTCCAGGAGGAACCCACGCTGTGGGGTGAAAGGCTGAAGCATTCTGTGGAGAGCTGGAACAGAGGAACAGGTGGGGAGAGAGGCAAAACGTCTTTCCCAAAACTCCTTTGAAGACTCACTATTGATCTCATTTTCCTGGAAGACACGAGAGCCGCTAGAAAATAAGCAACACGTCGATACTCCCAGGGTCTTCAAATTTGGAATTATTAAATCTAAAATATCTATGTGTGCAACATTAAAAAGATAATACAGGAAGTCAACGATGAGAAAAGAATCAAGATGATAAAAACTGGCTAGGTGGATTGGATAAAGAACCAAATATAACTTTCATAAATGAAATAATGTAATTGTTGGGTGTAATAATTCAGTGGATGGGCCAAACAATAG
>NW_011495077.1:941724-947017 GCF_000754665.1 Bison bison bison | reverse complement strand
TCCTCTTTCACTTTCATCAAGGGCTCTTTAGTTCCTCTTCACTTTCTGCCATAAGGGTGGTGTCATCTGCATATCTGAGGTTATTGATATTTCTCCCAGCAATCTTGATTCCAGCTTGTGCTTCATCCAGCCTTGCATTTCTCATGATGTACTCTGCATATAAGTTAAATAATCAGAGTGACAATATACAGCTTTGATGTACTCCTTTCCCGATTTGGAACCAGTCTGTTGTTCCATGGCTGGTTCTAACTATTGCTTCTTGACCTGCATACACATTTCTCAGGAGGCAGGTAATGTGGTCTGGTATTCCCATCTCTTGAATTCTCCACAGTTTGTTTTAATCTACATAGTCAAAGGCTTTGGTGTAAACAATAAAGCAGAAGTAGATGTTTTTCTGGAATTCTCTTGCTTTTTCAATCATCCAATGGATGTTTGCAATTTGATCTCTGGTTCCTCTGCCTTTTCTAAATCCAGTTTGAACATCTGGAAGTTCATTGTTCATGTACTGTTGAAGCCTGGCTTGCAGAATTTTGAGTGTTACTTTGCTAGCATGTGAGATGAGTGCAATTTCTGGAAAAGCTGGCTTAAAGCTCAACATTCAAAAAACTAAGATCATGTCACCTGCTCCCATCACTTCATGGCAAGTAGATGGGGAAAAATGGAAGCAGTGAGAGACTATGTTTTCTTGGGCTCCAAAGTCACTGCAGATGGTGACTGCAACAATGAAATTAAAAGACACTTGTACCTTGGAAGAGAAGCTATGACCAACCTAGACAGCATACTAAAAACCAGAGACATTACTTTGCCGACAAAGGTCCGTCTAGTCAAAGCTATAGTTTTTCCAGTAGTCATGTATGGATATGAGAGTTGGATCATGAAGAAAGTTGAGCACCAAAGAATTGATGCTCTTTAAGTGTGGTGTTGGAGAAGACTCTTGAGAGTCCCTTGGACAGCAAGGAGATCAATCGTCAATCCTAAAGGGAATGAACCCTAAATGTATTCATTGGAAGGGCTGATGCTGAAGCTGAAACTTCAATACTTTGGCCATCTGATGCAAAGAACTGACTCATCTGAAAAGACTCTGATGCTGGAAAAAATTGAAGGCAGGAGGAGAAGGGGATGACAGGATGAGATGGTTGGATGGCATCAGTGACTCAATCAACCTGAATTTGAGCAAGCTCCAGGAGTTGGTGATGGACAGGGAAGCCTGGTGTGCTGCAGTCTATGTGGTCGCAAAGAGTTGGACATGACTGAGTGACTTAACTGAACTGAATCTCTATATTTTAGAGTATTTTAAAAAATATACTCTAACAAGTAGGCTGCATCCTATGGGTGAATATTTTGTTTCTGAATATAGCACCTCAAGTTTCATGTTTCTCATTTTTTTTTTTTCTTCTAGTAAATTTCTTCTTTAGGAAAAATTCAGTAGAATTCATGGGATTCATGACTATATAGCCATCTGCTGAGAATGAAAAGGACCTACTTTATCTTGATGAGTTGTCAAGAATGACAAGGGAGATAGCCAGGTAAAAACCATGTCCCAGGTTGTCATAAAAGGGCCCTGAATTCAGCCTATATGTTGAAAAATCTCATAAACTCCCTTCCTTACCATGCATGAAAGGAGTAACTAAAATTAAGAAATATTTTAAACAGATTGAAAACCAGATCAAATAATGCAATAGACTTCCTTTACCCACCACATGAATTTTATAAATATTAAAAACATCATAACTTATAAACATATATATATAACTGTATATTTAATGCATTGGAGGCGAAGTGTCTGACAGGTCTTGTATATGGGAAAACTTGAGGGCATGTGGACTGTAAATTGCTGAGGGTAAGATGATTTCTACAGTGAATAATGAGTTAACACTGTGATTTTTATTTTTCAGTGTTTGGCCTTGTATACTTCTTGAGGATTAAGAATTGGGGGAGGGTGATAAGATAAAAACCCAGTTTACATACAACTTTTGAGGAACACACCTCCTGCATTAAAGAAGGCCATCTGCAGAGTGATTAGTCATCAGCCTCCTAGACCTTTTCTTCCTACGACTTCAAATGAAAAAAGAAATATTTTGTCTTGTTCTTCCTGTTGTCTTCACTTTATATTTGCCATAGAGTTTCTTACTTCAATTTTGTAGCCTTAAATAAATTAAAGATGAGTTCTTATCCCATCCCTGGCTTCTGGCTCTTTGTGTAGAAAGAAAAGGAGGAAAGAAAAATGGAAAGAGAGGTGTGTGGAGGCTGAAGAAAGGCAGCAACATCCTGGCACATTTAACTCTGTTTCTTCCTTTAATGATTATCTGCTGTTCTCCTGCTCTGTCTCCTCCTTTCCTGGTCAGTGTAATCAGAGCTGTGCTCAACTTGCAATGTGTTTTCTTAACACTCATGAGCCCAAGTTGTCTTTATTGTCTGCATTCTTCTACAGACAGGGTATTAGAACACTCCACTTATAGGTTAATCTTTAAAATTGATTATCAGGAGAAATAGGTCATTTTGTAGCTTTAGCACCTTCCCAGTTTAAGGGATAGCATTAATCTGCTACCAATAAAAAATCTTGTTTTAATGCTGTGTCATTTGGTCTTGTATTGGTTTTGTCATAATCCAGCGACACTGTATATGTCAGATAATAACCCTATAATGCAGTTTCAGTTTCCTGGGATTTTGTTATTTTATTTTATTTTCTAATTTTATTTTATTTTTAAACTTTACATAATTGTATTAGTTTTGCCAAATATCAAAATGAATCCGCCACAGGTATACATGTGTTCCCCATCCCGAACCCTTCTCCCTCCTCCCTCCCCATACCATCCCTCTGGGCCGTCCCAGTGCACCAGCCCCATGCATCCAGCATCGTGCATAGAACCTGGACTGGCAACTCGTTTCCTACATGATATTTTACATGTTTCATTGGGATTTTGTTATTTTAAAATGAAACATATTGTATTTTTTTCTCCTTGCAGGCAGTTTAAACAGTAAAGAATATTATAAAGCAGAAAAATAATAAATAGTACTAAGCCTTTGGGTTTCCCAGGTGGTGTTAGTAGTAAAGAACCTGCCTGCCAATGCAAAGAAGTGCACTGTAGATGTAAAGTAGATGTAAAGAGATGCAGGTTCAATCCCTTGGTCAGGAAGATCCCCTGGAGGAGCAAATGGCAACCCTCTCTAGTACTCTTGCCTGAAGAATCCCATGAACAGAGGAGCTGGCAGGCTACAGTCCACGGGGTCGCAAAGAATAGGACAAAACTGAAGTGACTTAGCACACACACAGTACTCAAAGACAACTATCAATAATATTGCTGCAAACATTTTGGTGTTGTTTAATTCACATGTTATTGTGAACATGTTACTTTATTCATGTGTCAAATGTGCTATTCTGATGTTTTGTGTATTTCTCTGGTATAAAATTGTGGTCATGCTGTGATAATTTTTCTTCCCGTGATATATAACATGGGGCATGTATTGGAGAAAGCATAGCCTTTGGAGTTGGATAGTCTTAATTTCAAATTCTATCAGGTTTTTTTATGCGGGGATACCTTAGTCTTCCTGAAATTGCATTTCCTGATCTGTTAACAGGGAATAGGAACAATGATCAATCAGAGTTACATTGAAAATTCAATGAAGTAATATTTGTGAAGTACAAGAAAGAAAGAAAGAAAGTGAAGTCGCTCAGTCGTGTCTGATTCTTTGCGACCCCATGGACTGCAGCCTACCAGGCTCCTCTGTCCATGGAATTTCCCAGGCAAGAGTACTGGAGTGGGTTGCCATTTCCTTCTCCAACAAAGCACATAGTATTTTCTCATCTCAGTAAACAGTTGTTTTCATTACAAACTCTTTGTTAATACAATAAATATGATGAAAGAATATTTCATGGAAAAATATATCATAACTCAACCAGGCTAAGCTTATGTTAGTTTTGTATAACTTGGGTTGGCTAACACTTATTTTTTTGGGGGGAGACTGCTTAAGATACTAAGTGTTCAAATTAATGTGTTATATCTTAAGAAAATTCTACTATGTCATTTTCATGAAGCACCTAGTATAAGCAACAACTCTCAAATCAAGGGAGTGAGTGAGAATACTGAAAGTAGGGAAGAAAAACTTTCATTTGAATCAAACAACGATGCCTTGGTTTTCACTTTTTGTTCTTTGCTAATAGGTCCAGCAAACAAGTTGCAGGGAGAACTCCATCTGTAAATAAGTCTATTCTAGGTGGGACTAGAAAACCAAAAATAAACTGAACTTTTTATCCATAGAAGCTGTCAGGCAAAGTGAATGATGGGTGGTACACATGCTAGTTGCTGGTGCAATCCTGGTAAAAGGCTTTCTTTCTACCACAGGCCATAATAGTGTGGTAATGGAGTTGGTATTCACTGAAAATATTAGCTATGCTGACTTCCGTAGCAAAGCACTAATAGCGTGATATGATTTGGTCTGATCTGACTCATTAAGCTTCCTGAGTAATTGTCAACAGGGGCACTAGGATCTTCACCAATAGCTGCTTTTCCATACAGCTTGATTTTGAAGGCATGCGTGATTTAGCAAGAAACCCATCTAACAGTTATAGGAGCCTCAGTTGTAGCATTTGGGTCCAGGCTGCAGGTGCCTAGAAAGCATTGTGCCTCCACAGAGGTAGGTGGCTGAGTCTCCGAGCTCAGTGACTGTGATGTGCAGGGTGCTGAGAAGCTCTTTTCCATCTAATGTGCCTATTAATCTTCCTAACTTCTTCTCAATCCCAGTTGAAATTAGCGCAAATGGAAATGTGGGAACTTTCTCTTCCTGCTTATACCAGTGCAGGCTTTGAAAGTTAGTCACTTTGTAACTGCAACTGAGAGTTGCATTGCTTCCCTCATGGACAATCAGAGATGGGGGACTCTGCATCACGTGGTCATCACTCTTCACCACTGTTTAGAAAAGATCAATAAATAAATTGGTCAGAGAAAGAATGGTGTCAGGTCAAATCTTATCAGAGATCATAAATATTCTCCAGTAAAAACATTAGATGCTCCTAGATAAGTCAGAATGAATTTCACTTCCCCACCTTGTGTTTTCTGAGGATCAATCCTCAGATTTTCCTGACTGTCCCTCATCTTTTATATTAAGAGTTGTGCTACTCACAGCTCAGTTGAAGCCAGAAGATCACTAGAGAAGCTCGTGGCCATGTCTCCATCCTTCGCTTCTTGGGTTTGTTTTTACTGCCCCAAGCTTTCCTTTTTTAAACCAACACCCTCTCTCTCTAGCACATGTATGTGCATGCATGTGTGCAGACACACAGACACAGACAACAGAC
>NW_011495077.1:940511-941624 GCF_000754665.1 Bison bison bison | reverse complement strand
AGATGAGTTCTTATCCCATCCCTGGCTTCTGGCTCTTTGTGTAGAAAGAAAAGGAGGAAAGAAAAATGGGCAGAGAGGTGTGTGGAGGCTGAAGAAAGGCAGCAACATTCTGGCACATTTAACTCTGTTTCTTCCTTTAATGATTATCTGCTGTTTTCCTGCTCTGTCTCCTCCTTTCCTGGTCAGTGTAATCAGAGCTGTGCTCAACTTGCAATGTGTTTTCTTAACACTCATGAGCCCAAGTTGTCTTTTTTGTCTGCATTCTTTTACAGACAGGGTATTAGAACACTCCACTTATAGGTTAATCTTTAAAATTGATTATCAGGAGAAATAGGTCACTTTGTAGCTTTAGCACCTTCCCAGTTTAAGGGATAGCATTAATCTGCTACCAATAAAAAATCTTGTTTTAATGCTGTGTCGTTTGGTCATGTATTGTTCTTGTCATAATCCAGCTACACTGTATATGTCAGATAATAACCCTATAATGCAGTTTCAGTTTCCTGGGATTTTGGGATTTTAAAATGAAACATATTGTATTTTTTCGCCTTGCAGGCAGTTTAAACAGTAAAGAATATTATAAAGCAGAAAAATAATAAATAGTACTAAGCCTTTGGGTTTCCCAGGTGGTATTAGTAGTAAAGAACCTGCCTGCCTATGCAAAGAAGTGCACTGTAGATGTAAAGTAGATGTAAAGAGATGCAGGTTCAATCCCTTGGTCAGGAAGATCCCCTGGAGGAGCAAATGGCAACCCTCTCTAGTGCTCTTGCCTGAAGAATCCCATGGACAGAGGAGCTGGCAGGCTACAGTCCACGGGGTCACAAAGAATAGGACAAAACTGAAGTGACTTAGCACACACACAGTACTCAAAGACAACTATCAATAATATTGCTGCAAACATTTTGGTGTTGTTTAATTCACATGTTATTGTGAACATGTTACTTTATTCATGTGTCAAATGTGCTATTCTGATGTTTTGTGTATTTCTCTGGTATAAAATTGTGGTCATGCTGTGATAATTTTTCTCCCCATGATATATAACATGGGGCATGTATTGGAGAAAGCATAGCCTTTGGAGTTGGATAGTCTTAATTTCAAATTCTATCAGGTTTTTTT
>NW_011495077.1:939543-940411 GCF_000754665.1 Bison bison bison | reverse complement strand
CTATAAATCTATTGTATATTTAATGATATTCTCTTTTCTTTCCCATTCCTAATGTTGTTTCTTTTTATCAATTGCTTCCTCTTTCACCAGTTTTGCCAGAGGTTTATCAACATTATTTGTCATTTCAAATGACATTTTGCTTTTGCTCTATTTTATTAATTAAATTTTGTATTATTCTGTTTGGGATTTATTTGTTGCCCCTTTTCTATGTTAAGTTGATTGCTCAGTTCAGTGGACATGCAACCTCTTCTTTTCTAATACATAATTTAGGACTAGAAATATCCTTTTAGGTATTGTTTTAGTTGCATCCAACAAACTTGACAGGTGGTGTTTTCATTTTTATTGAATTAAAATAATTTGAGTCCTATCATAAAATTGTATGTAGTGTGTTTTAAAGTATATAAATACATGGAGTGTTTTAAATATGTTTTTGTGGATTATTTGTATTTCTGCTAGATTCTGTCAAGAGATCAGTTTTTTATGAGTTTGGCTCTTTAGTTTTGTTTTCTTTTCAGCCAAATTAGATTAATTTCTAATTGTTGGGTGTAGAATTTGACATAATCCTAATATGAATATAATGCAATATAATGTGATAATATGGATAAGCCACATTTCATATATCTCTTTTTTAGTGGATGGACACTTGGGTTGTTTCAATTTTTTGGCTATTAGGAATCATGCTGCTATGAACATTTGTATATAAGCTTTTGCAAACATGTTTTCAATCCTTCCGTAGACACCTAGGGGTGTAATACTGGGTCAAATGGTAACTCTGCTACTGCTAAGTCACTTCAGTCGTGTCCGACTCTGTGTGACCCCATAGACGGCAGCCCACCAGGCTCCTCTGTCCGTGGGATTCTCCAGGCAA
>NW_011495077.1:937498-939443 GCF_000754665.1 Bison bison bison | reverse complement strand
TTTGTGAATTCAGTATAACATAGAATCTCCAAGGAAGAGACCTGAGAGTCTACATTTTTTAAACCAGCAGCTCAGGTTATTTCTATAAACAGCCACATTTTAGAAATATTGCCAAGTCAAAGAGAAGATTTTAAAAGAAGTCAGAAAGAAAAAAAAAGTTATTGACAAAGGAATGGCAATGACACTGAGCAGATATATCAAAATCAGCAATGGAAGCTATAATATACTGGAAAATGTCTTCAAAATACTGATAGAAAATAGCTATTAACCTATTAATGAGTAATAAATTAATGAGTAATAAACTAAAATTATGAGTAAACTATCTTCAAGAATGAGATTGCAAAAAAAAAAAATGAGGTTGAAATTAAGACTGCAGACTTTGTTCCTAGGAAGAAAGGAGCAAAAGCAGTCTCTCCGAATGAGACTTCCCTGCTGGTCCAATAGTTAGGACTTTGAGGTCTCAATGCAAGGGATGTGGGTTCCATTTCCAGTCAGGAAACGAAGATCCCTCATGCAGCTAGGTGTGATCAAACACACACACACACACACACACACACACACACGAAATCTCAGAAGGAAGATCTGAGATGCAGGAAGGGATTGTGATCAAAGGAACTGCTTTAAAGTAATTCAACTGGGTGAGGGTGAGAGGGGATGAAGGAGTATGAATGAAGAAAAATTAGTCATGCTGAGATTACTGATAATTGTTGAATTCCGGTGAGGCATACCTATATTATTATTTATAGTATTTACTATTTATATTATATTATTTATTATTATTTACATTATTCTATCTTCCTTTGTACATATTTGAAAATGTCTATAATAAAACATCAATTAAAAAATATTATCTACTGAGATATTCTTGCAATTTTTTCTTTTAAGCTACTAAGTTGAAATTACATGAAAGCATGTGCACATTTTCAGTCACGTCCAACTCTTTGTGACCCAATGGATTTTCCTAATGTTATTTTCCACACATTTCTAAAATGAACTCTAATTACTCATATTATTTTATGTTATGTATTCATTACAGTTTAGATTTGCCAATATTTTTAATTTTTATTTTTCAGTTATTTTCAGGAAAGAAATTTCTCCTATTCAATCATCTTAACTGTTTTTTTTTTAAATCAAAGTTGTAAAGCATCACAAAATGAATTAGGAAGATTTTTCTTTGTTTTCTTTCCAAAATAATTTTTAAATGATGCTAATTATCTTTTAAAATATCTTTTCATAAAACTGGACCTGAGATTGGTATGTTCCTGTGTGTGTGTCTGTGTGTGTTTTTGTGTGTAAACATTTAGCTACTAATTCAATTTTGTTGTTTTGATAGATATATTCAGATTTTTTCTCATTTTAAAAAATTCAATTGCTGTATAGTTGATTTAAAATGTGTTAGTTTCTGCTGTATAGCACAGTGAATCAGTTATACACATATAAATATGTATCCATATTTTAAAAACTTCTTTTCCTACAAAGATCATTACAGAGTATTGAGAAGAGTGCCCAGTGCTATGGAGCAGGTTGCTATTAGTTATCTATTTTATATGTAGTAGTGCAGATATTTTTCTTGTCAGTGTTGGTGAGGTTTTTTCTTTTTTTGCCCTATGAAATCAACTATTGTATCTGTTTTCAATTTATTAGCATGAATTATTTCTATCGCTATAAATCTATTGTATCTTTAATGATATTTTCTTCTCTTTCCCATTCCTAATGTTGTTTCTTTTTATCAATTGCTTCCTCTTTCACCAGTTTTGCCAGAGGTTTATCAACATTATTTGTCATTTCAAATGATATTTTGCTTTTGCTCTATTTTATTAATTAAATTTTGTATTTATTATTCTGTTTGGGACTTATTTGTTGCCCCTTTTCTATGTTAAGTTGATTACTCAGTTCAATGGACATGCAACCTCTTCTTTTCTAATACGTAATTTAGGACTAGAAA
>NW_011495077.1:935816-937398 GCF_000754665.1 Bison bison bison | reverse complement strand
CAGTCGTGTCCGACTCTGTGTGACCCCATAGTCGGCAGCCCACCAGGCTCCCCCATCCCTGGGATTCTCCAGGTAAGAACACTGGAGTGGGTTGCCATTTCCTTCTCCAATGCGTGAAAGTGAAAAGAGAAAGTGAAGTCACTCAGTCATGTCCGACCCTCAGGGACGCCATGGACTGCAGCCTACCAGGCTCCTCCGCCCATGGGATTTTCCAGGCAAGAGTACTGGAGTGGGGTTCCATTGTCTTCTCCAAAATGGTAACTCTATTTTTAACCAATTAAAGAACTGCCAAGCTGTTTTCCAAAGTGGCTACATCATGTAGCATTTCTATTTCTCCACAGTCTGACCAACACTTATCATTTTCCATTTAAAGAAAGATGTCTATTCTAGTCAGTGTGATGTGGTATCTCATGATTTTGATCTACATTCCCTAATGAATAATGATGTTGAGCATCTTTTCTTGGTCTCACTGGCCATTTACAGATCTTATTTGGAGCAAAGACTATTCAAATCCTTAACCCATTTTTAAATTGGTATTTGTCGTTTCATTACTGAATTGTAAGTTACTTTTTAAATATAGTTTCAATTGTATATCTTCATCAGATACATGATTTGTGAATATAGTCTTCCATTTTTGGGGTTGCCTTTTCGCTCTCATTTGTGGAAAACTTTATGACCTTTGATGCACAAAAATTTTAAATTTTGATGAAGTTGAACTTACCTATTTTTTTCTTTGGTTACTTTGCTTTTGATGTCACATCTAAGAAACTGTTTCATAGTCCAAGGTCACCAAATTTTACATATGTTTTCTTCTAAGGGTTTCTAGTTATAGCTTTTATGTTCAAGCCTTTGAACCATTTAAGTTAATTCTTACATATGTATGTGCTCTTGCATATAGCTATCTAGTTGTCCCTGGGTTGCTTCCTTTTTGAATGGCCTTGGCACTTTGTTGAAAATTAATTGGCCACAGATGTATGGATTTATTCCTGGTCTCTCAACTCTATTTCATTGATGGCTATCCTTTTGTTTTATTTTATATTTTATTTATTTGTGTTTAATTGAATAAATTTGATGTGTAACAGCCTGTGAGTTTAAGGTCTTCAGTTCAGTTCAGTTCAGTTGCTCAGTTGTGTCTGACTCTTTGCGACCCCATGAATCGCAGCATGCCAGGCCTCCCTGTCCATCACCAACTCCCGGAGTTCACTCAGACTCATGTCTATCGAGTCAGTGATGCCATCCAGCGATCTCATCCTCTGTCGTCCTGTTCTCCTCTTGCTCCCAATCCCTCCCAGCATCAGAGTCTTTACCAATGAGTCAACTCTTCTCATGAGGTGGCCAAAGTACTGGAGTTTCAGCTTTAGCATCATTCCTTCCAAAGAACACCCAGAGCTGATCTCCTTTAGAACAGACTGGTTGGATCTCCTTGCAATCCAAGGGACTCTCAAGAGTCTTCTCCAATACCACACTTTAAAAGCATCAATTCTTCGGTGCTCAGCCTTCTTCACAGTCCAACTCTCACATCTATACATGACCACAGGAAAAACCATAGCCTTGACTAGATGAACCTTTGTTGCAAAGTAAT
>NW_011495077.1:931694-934880 GCF_000754665.1 Bison bison bison | reverse complement strand
CAGCTATTTGTAAGGCCTCCCCAGACAGCCATTTTGCTTTTTTGCATTTCTTTTCCATGGGAATGGTCTTGATCCCTGTCTCCTGTACAATGTCACGAACCTCATTCCATAGTTCATCAGGCACTCTATCAGATCTAGGCCCTTAAATCTATTTCTCACTTCCACTGTATAATCATAAGGGATTTGATTTAGGTCATACCTGAATGGTCTAGTGGTTTTCCCTACTTTCTTCAATTTAAGCCTGAATTTGGCAATAAGGAGTTCATGATCTGAGTCACAGTCAGGTTCTGGTCTTGTTTTTGCTGACTGTATAGAGCTTCTCCATCTTTGGCTGCAAAGAATATAATCAATCTGATTTCGGTGTTGACCATCTGGTGATGTCCATGTATAGAGTCTTCTCCTGTGTTGTTGGAAGAGGGTGTTTGTTATGACCAGTGCATTTTTTTGGCAAAACTCTATTAATCTTTGCTTTGCTTCATTCTGTATTCCAAGGCCAAATTTGCCTGTTATTCCAGGTGTTTCTTGACTTCCCACTTTTGCATTCCAGTCCCCTATAATGAAAAGGACATCTTGTCTAAATTCATTATACTGTACATTAGATCTTTGTGGTTATTTACTACTCATTACATAATATCTATCCATTTGTAAGAGAAATATGCTAAATATTTGATTGTGATTGTATATTGATCCTTTCTCTTTATATCCTGACAAAATAAGTAAGCAAACCTACTCTATATATTAGAAAGGAGTTGTGTTCATTAAGCAGAGGTAATGCACCTTGACTACATGAGTCTGCAGTAGCAGAAGGGCAGGGGGCGGGGGCAGGGGTCGTGCGCACAGTTGCATCTCATGTCAAGAGAGCAGGAACTGGGAAAGCACGG
The DNA here is from genome assembly GCF_000754665.1 of Bison bison bison. Taxonomy (NCBI): domain Eukaryota; kingdom Metazoa; phylum Chordata; class Mammalia; order Artiodactyla; family Bovidae; genus Bison; species Bison bison. The sequence continues at coordinate 933,999 of NW_011495077.1, read as the reverse complement.
TGACTGGTGTGCTCATTGCCAGTTTGAGTGCAGGCTGCAGGTGCTTGGGGAGCACTGTGCTGCCAGCACAGACGTAGGTGCCTGCATCTTTAGGTTCAGAGGCCGAAATGTTCAGTAAGCTGTCCTTTTTTGTTCCTCCAAACTGAGCAGTCAGTTTCCCATTTCTGGCCAACTCACCACCTTTAAGTAATTTTATTAGTAGGACTGGGCCTTCTCCGGCATCCTGCTTGTACCACAGCAAGAAGTTTAACATGCTTGAGGAATTGCAGTTCATGGAGACGTCCTCTCCCTCCTGAATGGACATAGACTGAGGACTCTGATTCAGCTGTTGGGCACTCACACCTATTTAGAAAATCAAAGGAAGATATGCAAAATCATTTCAGATCACCTTTCTGAGAGCTGCAATGGACACTCTTTTCCCTAATTCCCCAGCCCTGGCTCTGTGCTTTTCCCTTTTCTTCTTCCTTCCCCCCTCCCCTCCTCCCTCCCTCTGATTCTCCTGTTTCTCTTTTCATAGACCCAGTTATACCTCACCTCCTTCTCTCACAGATTTTCTACCCCTTTCCCTGTGCAAGGTCCAGAAGCCCTCAATACTCACATGACAGGTGCATCCATAGGATTATTAATAAATCTTCAAGGCACATCCCTATCACTTATTTCAGCAAAAAAATTACTTCCTAAAAGGGTTTTTTTTTTGCTTCAAGAAACTCCCCTGGGCTTAGAGGAACACTATGAATGCTGTCGTAATGTTAAAATATATGCTGTTCTGTATATCAGCCTGTCTGATCTCTAACTGGAGGTTTCTCTGAATTTTGAGCTAATCTTGAAAGTTAATATGAACACAGGCAGTGCCCCCTTGTGGCTAGTCGCTAGATTGCTGTCTGAGAGGTTTTTAAAACTGAATTCTCTTATTTCTCCCATTCACTTGGTGGGTGCTTACTGAGTGCTCACTATCTGCTAGGAAACAGAGACATTAGCAAGACAGGAACTCTTCCCCTGAGCACCTTATAATATATCTTAAGAAAATCAGTGAAAGCTACTCTTATACTAAGCATAATGAACTAAAGACGTATTTTTTTCTGTTTCTTTCTGAGAACCTACAGAAATGACAGTTAAAAAAAAAATTTTTTTTTAAAGTTACGAATGCCAAAGGATTTATACAACAAGCAAGAAATGACAGCAGGTGAGATGTTTTGGGAATTTAGAGTGGACGGAGAAGTGGTAACTGGATTAGCTGAAGGAAGTTGAATCTTGAGGGCCCAATGAAGGAAATGCTAAAAAAACCCCAGGTGCCTTGAAAGTCGAAAGCCTATTTTTCTGAAGATTTTGAATAAAAGATCTTAAGAATCTGGGATGCCAGTCTCAGCTGAGAATGAAGTGAGGCCATCTTCTTCTGCTCAAATCCCAGATTTATAACCTATTAAGTATAAATGAATTGGGCTTTTCAAGTGGCTCAGTGGCAAACCTGCAATACAGGAGGCACAGGTTCAATCCCCAGGTTGGGAAGATCCCTTGGAGAAGGAAATGGCAACCTGCTCCAATATCCTTGCCTGGAGAGTCCCTTGGAGCCTGGTGAGCTACACTCCAGGGGGCTGTAAAAGAGACAGGACATAACAACTAAACAACAACAAAGTGCGAATGAGCATCTGATATCACTAGACGTTTGAGAAAAATCACCCTTAATATGAAAGGCAGAGGCAAAAAACACATAAACAAAACAAACCTAAAAGAGAAAAAACCTTTGGAAAGACGATGCAGGAAGAAGGTTGCCATTGCTCATTAATGCAGTGGTGTGAACATTCGCACTTTTTGAGAAGAAGAAAATAAAGCTCTGAATAAGCAAAACATCATTTTTACAAAATGAAGCTTTAGAGGGGAAATTTTGCTTTAAAAAAAACTTGATTCTCTATCTTGGAATTTCAACCTCCTATGTTCTAGGCTGAGAAGCTGAGGAAGACCTCATGAACTTCCACCATGTCCTGACCAGAGTATCTGTCTTTATAGCCCACTATGCTCCTCAGACTTAGGAGAGCAGGGATTTCCACTTCAGATTTTCTGAGTGTCCTTTCCTCCTTCGAGTATCAATTCCAATTACAAGTCTTGGTTTGCCTGAGATTCACTTCTGGTTGTATATTTACCTTGTCTCTTCTCTATTTTTACTGTGTAGTAGGCTTCTTAATATGAATCACTGTCTCTGACCGAGTAAAAATACTGATAACCTTACCTTTCTTTTTTAAATGACTCTGCATTATTTTATTGGAGAAATGCATTAAGAAAAAAACCAAAAAGCATTTTCAAAAACCAG
>NW_011495077.1:931171-931594 GCF_000754665.1 Bison bison bison | reverse complement strand
TTGGACCTGGGAGGTGCATGCAGCCCAGGGCCGGCCTTGGATTGTTCCCGGCGGAACAACCTAGAGTCCGAGCAGTGTGGACAGGGAGGCTACATGCGCCGTGAGCGGGGGCAGACCCAGGGTGGCTGAGGCACTGCGAGCCCACGCCAGTGTTATTTGTTTGTAGCATCCCTCCCTACCTCCCCACAGCGCGACTGAACAAGTAAGCCTAAAAAAAAAAAAAAAAAGTGTCCTCCACCGTGCCTTTGTGTCAGGGTGGAAACCAGATACTGAAGAGACTAGCAAACAGAAGAAGATATAACAGAGGGAAACGCCTTGGAAGCTACAGGCAATGGATCAAAACCCTGTGGTTACTACGGACTACATAGGAAGGGGCCTATAGATCTTGAGAAATATAAATCTGACCAAGGAACTAGACAAAAA
>NW_011495077.1:930501-931071 GCF_000754665.1 Bison bison bison | reverse complement strand
GTGGGAGGTGAGCACAGGTGAGGCCATGTTGTTGGAGAAGTATAAGAACAGATTAGGCATGGATCTACGTCTTTTCTCTTCTTCTCTCTCTCTCTCTCATCTATCTACCCATCTATTTGTCTATCTCTATATTTACAATGTAAACTCAGAAGAAAATATTGCCCTTGACTCTGCCCAGTATGACAATCTTGCTGTTCTAGTACTCATGGTAGAGTTTTCATATGCCACAAGGAACCCAATAAATAACTGAGAATTTCTTTCTATTAACATGTTGTGTGAATAACAGACGGGAAAGAGTCTCCTTGAGACAATCAAAGCACAAGATTTGTGAACAGTTATTGCAGCAATCACTGACATTCATGCTATTCTCACCCCATGAGGTTCTACCCACTAAAATGTAACAATTACCAGAACAAAAAGTCAAATTAAATTTCAGAATGAAAGTATAGCTTCCTTTGCTCTCACTCCTTTATCCCCCTTTTTCAGGAATGAGGCAATAACATCTTCCTTAGGTTTCTCATTCTGGCAAGTGTCCCAGCCACCCCTCAGGAGCCCTGTGTCAGGGAGCAT
>NW_011495077.1:929906-930401 GCF_000754665.1 Bison bison bison | reverse complement strand
ACTTTAGCTCAGGGATGATGACTCTTCTGAGAGATCTCATTTGTGCAGGAGACTGCATCAGTCAGAGATCAGGCCTAGTTTCTTGTTTGTCCAGCACTGTGAAAATCTGAACTCAAATACTTTTTAGACACTACCATACTTTGGCTAGACTGAGAAATGTTGAATAATTACTAACATTTCAGAAATTATATATGAGTTACATGTATTTTTTGCAAAAGATAGCTCAGATAGTGAAGAATCTTCCTGCAGTGAGGGAGACCTGGGTTTGATCCCTGGGTTGGGAAAATCCTCTGAAGGAGGGCATGAAAATCCACTCCAGTATTCTTGCCTGGAGAATCCCATGGACAGAAGAGCCTGATGGGCTACAGTTCATATGGTCACAAAGAGTTGGACAGGATCAATAACCTCAGATATGCAGATGACACCACCCTTATGGCAGAAAGTGAAGAAGAACTACAGAGTCTCTTGATGAAAGTGAAAGAGGAGAGCGAAAAA
>NW_011495077.1:929615-929806 GCF_000754665.1 Bison bison bison | reverse complement strand
CTTTCTTTTCCTTCTTCTTTTCTTTAACATTGTAGTTTTGAAATTCCAAACTCTACTCTAGATTTTTAATTTTTGCTTTTATGTATTTGTTACCAATTTTGTACCTTTAAGGACCCAATCTTCAGGACTCATTTTTCACTAGGGAGTGAGATTACTGGCTTTACTGCTCTCTCTCCCTTTGGACTCTCCTT
>NW_011495077.1:929178-929515 GCF_000754665.1 Bison bison bison | reverse complement strand
AACTCCACAAACTAGCCAGAATACAGAAAGGACACCCAAACTCAGCAATTTAAACAAGATGAAGAGACAGAGGAATACTCAGCAGATAAAGGAACAGGATAAATGCCCACCAAACCAAACAAAAGAGGAAGAGATAGGGAATCTACCTGATAAAGAATTCCGAATAATGATAGTGAAATTGATCCAAAATCTTGAAGCTAAAATGGAATCACAGATAAATAGCCTGGAGACAAGGATTGAGAAGATGCAAGAAAGGTTTAACAAGACCTAGAAGAAATAAAAAAGAGTCAATATATAATGAATAATGCAATAAGTGAAATTAAAAACACTCTGGAGG
>NW_011495077.1:928589-929078 GCF_000754665.1 Bison bison bison | reverse complement strand
ACCTTCTTCTCTTCTCTGTATAACCCCGTGAACATCTCTGAGTGGTCCAGTTGTGGAGTGCACATAAGGAAGTGACTACTGGCTAGCCCACTCTCTCCACTATTGATTCACCTCATCTCATTTGGGTCACCTCTAACTCCCTCCTCCCTCTTCTCTTCTCCATGTAACCCTGTGAACCTCTCTGAGTGATCCTCACTGTAGAGAAACTTTTCATCTTTAATGTAGATGTTTTATCAATGGTGCTGTATAGAAGGAGAAGTTTTGAAACTACTGTAAAAATAAGACTGATAACCGGAAGCAGGAGACTTAAGTCCAAACCCTGACTCCAGGGAACTCCTGACTCCAAGGAACATCAATTGACAGGAGCTCATCAAATGCCTTCATACCGACACTGAAACCAAGCACCACAGAAGGGCCAATAAGTTCCAGGGCAAGACATACCAAGCAAGTTCTCCAGCAACAAAGGAACACAGCCCTGAGCTTCAAGAT
>NW_011495077.1:925378-928489 GCF_000754665.1 Bison bison bison | reverse complement strand
AGAAATGCATTAAGAAAAAACCAAAAAGCATTTTCAAAAACCAGAAACACCTTCATTAGATAAAAACAAATTTGCATTAATCTACTCCTATCTTAATGGGGTGTGGGAGGCTCAGAGATGACAGGATGAGAGGTTTATCATTAGGTCTCTTGATCTTTTTGTGATCACCACAGCTGTGGCTGTAATAACAATGAGGAGCTATTGTTCCGGTTTTCCATGAGACCACCTGCCTCAGCCTTGAATGCATCCCCATTTCCTTGAGAATTCTATCAATATATTTCTATCCTCTAAGGGAAAATAGGCCAGCTAGCGGTGTATGAGGGTGACATTAAACTGGGATAAACATGGTATGCAATTCTAGATGATCAATTTAAAGCATTTTTTCATATATTGAAACAAATAAGGTTATATTACAGAGTAGAATGTAACATGTGAATTCCATGACCATGGGATTTCAGAGAAATTTCATACATATAGGGCACCATATCTCCCAGACTTCCAAGAATATATCCTCACTCTCCCAGATTGTTAGTGGTAATTTGTAGGAAAATTTAAAAAAAAAAACACTCAGGTTACTAAGATATATGTTATATATGTCTAAAGTGTGCAACAATACTTTATGTGTGCAATAACAAAATATTTCTATAACAACCTAAACAACCTAAGAAATACCATTGCTGTGTATTCTAATTTATTTATTTGGATTCTGTTCTAATTGGAATTGCTAAGCCAGAAAATCAAGGCATAACAAATGCCTGTAGTGAGCTTATTCAGGAAAAAATCCCTGCAATAATAGAATGGATTATTTCTATTTCAAGTTGTAAAAGAAGAAAGATACCAGTCAGGAACCCCAGTAAAACAAAATGAAGTAACAACCAGTGAGCCAGTTTTGAGTGCAGGAAACTGACACCTTCAGGGCTGCACATATTGTCCCTGGGGAGAGGTTTTGGAATCGACAGAGGTCTAGCTCACAGACCTGGCAGGGTCAGAAGCAAAATGACCCAGGTTTTACCATTTTCCGATAGGCAGTTTGGGTAAGTGGGTGCAAAGCGTCACCTGCCTCCAGTTTCCAGGTCAGTGGGCAATGACTATGAGAAAAAATTTGGTAATGGCACCTAATGAAAGGAAGACAGTGGAGGTGAGGACCAACCACAAGATGGGCGAGTGGCCTCTGTGTCTCTGGAGTGGCTGTGGATCTCCTGTGTTTCCCCAGAATTCAAGTTGTCAGAAGCGTTCCTTGATGGGAATTTTTCTGCCTCTCAGTTTTCTCATCAGCAAAATGAAGGTAATAATATCTCCATTCGATGTCTTCTCCTATATTAGATCTAGATGAATATGGTTCTTTAAATGTGTATTATACACCATCATTTCCATGATTGTTATGAAAATGAAATCCATCTTACATAACAGATGCTGCCAATTATTATGTGTAGTGTCAAGCAATTGAATCTTTATCCTTTTTCCTTTCTGTAGTATATTATGCTTCTGAACAAATTTGAATAAAAATGTATTTCTAAAAAATACCAACGCTGTGGTGCTGGCACCCTTGCTCAGGGGATCTGCCCTACACATAGGCACATGACCTACACTATGGTTTGAAAGTGTGGGAAAACTGTTTTACCATGAAATGTCCTTCTTACCACACTGTCACAACAACTAAAAGTGTAACATTTGAGGTGACTTCTTTTCAATCTCCTCTAACATTTCCCTTTTTGAATACAATCTGGGAGAGCTAATCCAGCATGTTGTATTGAAATGGAAGTACAGAGTACAGACCATTCCATTTTACAGATTGATTTGGCAATGGAATCCATAAAGTGAAAGAAGATTTTGGAAAGCAATTCAGTGACTAGAAACATTAGGCTTTGAATGGACAACAGGGGAAGTAGAGAGTCACTGGGGTACATGAGGGGTTGGTAAGAAGCAAGAGCAGAGATGGAAGGGAGGCAGATAAAGGCACAGAGATGGTGAAGAACTAAAGACAAAATATTTACATGTCTTAGTTCCGTTCCATCTGGCCCTAAGTTCTGATCTTTTTATCAACAGCAACAAGACAAGCAGAAAAAGTCTGCAAATTGAGCTCTGCCACAGGACTGAGTATGACCTATTTCTTTGTGAAGCTAAGTCACAGGTGAGGGGGCTGTAGCCCGTGGGAGGTGAGCACAGGTGAGGCCATGTTGTTGGAGAAGTATAAGAACAGATTAGGCATGGATCTACGTCTTTTCTCTTCTTCTCTCTCTCTCTCTCTCATCTATCTACCCATCTATTTGTCTATCTCTATATTTACAATGTAAACTCAGAAGAAAATATTGCCCTTGACTCTGCCCAGTATGACAATCTTGGTGTTCTAGTACTCATGGTAGAGTTTTCATATGCCACAAGGAACCCAATAAATAACTGAGAATTTCTTTCTATTAACATGTTGTGTGAATAACAGACGGGAAAGAGTCTCCTTGGGACAATCAAAGCACAAGATTTGTGAATAGTTACTGCAGCAATCACTGACATTCATGCTATTCTCACCCCATGAGGTTCTACCCACTAAAATGTAACAATTACCAGAACAAAAAGTCAAATTAAATTTCAGAATGAAAGTATAAGTTCCTTTGCTCTCACTCCTTTATCCCCCTTTTCAGGAATGAGGCAATAACATCTTCCTTAGGCTTCTCATTCTGGCAAGTGTCCCAGCCACCCCTCAGGAGCCCTGTGTCAGGGAGCATCTGTGGTCCAGCTGTATGTTTGGGGACAGCCTGTAAAGATCTGGAATCACTGTGGGTCTCCCCTACAGCGTAGATGCCCAAGTGACTGGACTGGAGGTTGTGATATGCAGGAAACTTTGCTGCCTTTTTCTCATTCAAATTGGCAGTTGTTTTTCATTGACTCTTTTCTTCCCTAAATTTCCATAGCACCACCAAGAATATCAGACCTTCGCTATACTTTTGTTGTACCAGTATAAGGCATGTGAGGTCGCTGATGAATGGCAGTTTATGGTGAAATCTTTTTCCTCTTGGATGATCAGGGATCGTGATCTGTGCTCCAGTTCTTGGATACTCAGCCTGCTCAAAAAGATAAAGTAAAATATATATATATATATATATATATATATGATTA
>NW_011495077.1:919744-923989 GCF_000754665.1 Bison bison bison | reverse complement strand
ACAATATACAGCCTTGATGTACTCCTTTTCCTATTTGGAAGCAGTCTGTTGTTCCATGTCCAATTCTAACTGCTGCTTCCTGATCTGCATACAGATTTCTCAAGAGGCAGGTCTGGTGGTCTGGTATTCCCATCTCTTTCAGAATTTTCCACAGTTTTTTGTGATCCACACAGTCAAAGGCTTTGGCATAGTCAATAAAGCAGAAACAGATGTTTTTCTGGAACTCTCTGGCTTTTTTGATGATCCATCAGATGTTGGCAATTTGATCTCTGGTTGCTCTGCCTTTTCTAAAACCAGCTTAAACATCTGGAAGTTCATGGTTCATGCACTGCTGAAGCCTGGCTTGAAGAATTTGAGCATTACTTTACTAGCATGTGAGATGAGTGCAATTGTGCGGTAGTTTGAGCATTCTTTGGCATTGCCTTTCTTTGGGATTGGAATGAAAACTGACCTTTTCCAGTCCTGTGACCACTGCTGAGTTTTCCAAATTTGCTGGCATATTGAATGCAGCACTTTCACAGCATCATCTTTCAGGATTTGAAATAGCTCAACTGGAATCCGTCACCTCCACTAGCTTTGTTCTTAGCGATGCTTTCTAAGACCCACTTGACTTCATGCCCAACTCTTTTTGACCCCATGGACTACAGGCTGCCAGGCTCCTCTGTCCATGAAGTTCTCCAGGCAAGAATACTATAGCGAGTGCTGTTCCTTTCTCCAGGAGATCTTCCCACCACAGGGATGAAACCCAGGTCTCCTGCATTGCAGGCAGATTCTTTACTGTCTCAGCCATCAGGGAAGACCATGGGATAGAATAAACTTAAGATTACTCATCCTATTCAGCTGCAATACTAAGCTTATTACTCTACTCTAGGAACAGATATTTGGCCACTAAAATTCAACTATTAATCGTTCTCTCCATTTTTTCCCTGTGAGTGGGTCAGCTCTTTGCTTTGCATTTAGGAAGGGGGTTACCCAGGCCCTTGAAACTCAATGTGAGATTATGAAGTACAAGGTGATGAAGAGGATGAAAGGAAATTCTTTGTATAACTCACTGATAGGTTCTCCCTCACCCTGGTTGGAGCTTCGGTTTTCCAGAGTAACAGCCCCATCTTGTGACTGCATACATGAACTCCTTTCCTAAGAAAAGGAACTTAAGTCAGTCAGCAGCCAATGGGGCTTTGTGTTTCAGCTCGAAGAATAAGTATCACACAGGTGCTGCCTCTGGACCTCTAGTGGCAAGGTTTCCTGACATAGTACTCTAAAGATTGAATTATTTTCAGTCACTTGGGAATTTTAGAACACTTTCTGTGACATTTTTTTCCTCACAGAAATAATTCTAAATCCCCTCAATCAAATGCCTTTTACTTCCCTTAGTGTGTTGAACTTCCCATGTTGGAGGGCAGTTTCCAAAGGCCCCATTATTCATCTGTTGCATAGGATTTGGTACAGGCTAAGCACTTAATGGCAACCCACTCCAGTACTCTTGCCTGGAAAATCCCATGGGAGGAGGAGCCCGGTAGGCTGCAGTCCACGGGGTTGCTAAGAGTCGGACACGACTGAGTGACTTCACTTTCACTTTTCACTTTCCTGCATTGGAGAAGGAAAGGCAACCCACTCCAGTGTTCTTGCCTGGAGAATCCCAGAGACAGGGGAGCCTGGTGGGCTGCCGTCTATGGGGTCGCACAGAGTCGGACACAACTGAAGCGACTTAGCAGCACCAGCAGCAGCAAGCACTTAATACTAATTTGTTGGGTGAATGTATTAATTAATATGTACTAAGAAAAGTTATATGGAGTAACTCTCAAAATTATTCCATACCAAAGCTTCTAATTTTGTGGTAAATAAATTGAACACAAGTATACAGCTGTGTATCCACTATGTGTGTGAAGATAAATGCAAGAACAAACCTAAGAGGAAAATTCAAATAGACAGCACACTAGTTCTTATTTTTTATCCTACAAAGAAGGGCAAATTCACATATATAGGAAAGGGAAAACTTGGTTTTGAAAATGTGGCAGTCTATGGATTGGTGGTTGTGTAGTCAATGTCAATTTAATCACCATTCAGTGTGTATCTACTGCTTGCCAGGTTATAAACTAACAATTAAAATTTAAGGCTGGTATAATATATAAATGATAGAAATATATATATTTTTAAAAATTATTATGCTATATAAGTACTATTGTGTTATACTGTATATATAATATATACAATAACATATATATAATATAAATATATAAATGAGAGAAACAATGGAAGTGCTGAAGGAAATATGAAAGTTAAGAGTCATTATATTATTTAGTTACACAATACAAAAGTCAAGCTCAAGTTACAACTTTTTATCTAGTGTTAATTACTGCAACGGTCAGATGGTATGGACAATCCAGACCAAGCACAGAGAACCATAAATATTGTGGCACTTTTTATTTTTGTTGATTTGTTTTTACATAATAATTTCTTTGCGACACAATTCACATAAAATTCAATTCACCCGTTTAAATTGTACAATTTAATGTTTTTTTTTGGTATATTCACAGAATTGTGCAGCCATCACCAAAGTCAATTTTAGAACATTGCATAATCTCTTAAAGGAACCTATACCATTAGCAGACACTCACCATTTCTCCTCATGAAATTACACCTAGGCACTACTAATCTACTCTCTGTCTTAGTCCACTTGGACTGCCTTATGAAATTACCACAGACTGAGTAGTTTAGAAACAACAGAGATTTTTTCCCCCATACAGTTCTAGAGGCTGGAAATTCAAGAACAAGGCACTGGCAGATTGGGTATCTAGTGAGGACTGGCTTCCTGGCTCATAGGTGATGCCTGCTTGCTGTCTCCTCATGTGGTAGAAGGGGCAAAGGCTGTCTTTCAGTGAAGTTCAGTCACTCAGTCCTGTCCAACTCTTCGTGACCCCATGGACTGCAGCACGCCAGGCCTCCCCGTCCATCACCAACTCCCAGAGTTTACTCAAAGTCATGTCCGTCGAGTTGGTGATGGCATAAAACCATCTCATCCTCTCATCCATCCCCTTCTCCTCCTGCCTTGAATCTCTTCCAGCATCAGGGTCTTTTCAAATGAGTCAGTTCTTCTCAGCAGGTGGCCAAAGTATTGGAGCCTCAGCTTCAGCATCAGTCCTTCCAATGAATATTCAGGACTGATTTCCTTTAGGATGGACTGGTTGGATCTCCTTGCAGTCCAAGGGACTCTCAAGAGTCTTCTCCAACACCACAGTTCAAAAGCATCAGTTCTTCGGCACTCAGCTTTCTTTATAGTCCAGCTCGCTCATCTATACATGACTACTGGAAAAGCCATAGCTTTGACTAGACAGACCTTTGTTGTTCCATGTCCAGTTCTAACTGTTGTTTCCTGACCTGCATACCGATTTATCTGGAGCCTTTTTTATAAGAGTACTCATTTCAAAGGAGCCATATTGGTGTGGTCCACTCAGATCAGTCTCCCGAGGCAGAGAGCAAGGAGGAGAAAGATTGGAGATTGTATGTGAGAGGCAAATATAATACTTTGAGCTGACAATCTGTATCTAGTTGTCTATTCTTTCACTCATACCATAGTTTTAACTTCATAGTCTTAATATTTAAGGTAGACGAAGTCCTTGTCTTGCTTTTTAAATTCCAGAGTGCTTTAAATAATCTTGACCTCTTAAAAAATACAAAGTTTTGAATTAGCTTTTCCATTACACACACATACACAGAGATGAGACTGATGGGGACTTCATTGAATGTATTTATAAAATGTGAGAAGACTGACATTTTTGCCTCATCTTTTAATTCATGAACATGGTATATTCTCCCATTTATATGTGTGTATTAGTCACTCAGTCATGTCCAACTCTTTGTGACCCCATGGACAGTAGCCTCCAGGCTCCTCTTCCCATGGAATTCTCCAGGGAAGAATACTGGAGTAGGTTGCACTGCCTTTTCCAGGGGATCTTCCTGACCCAGGGATCAAACCCAGGTCTCCTGCATTGCAGGCAGATTCTATACCAACTGAGCCACCAGGGACTTATTTATATGCAACTATAAATTATTTTTTATAGTTTTCTATGCTGTGAACTTCCAGATGTTCAAGCTGGTTTTAGAAAATGACAGAGGAACCAGAGATCAAATTGCCAACATCCTCTGGATCATCAAAAAAGCCAGAGAGTTCCAGAGAAACATCTATTTCTGCTTTATTGACTATGCCAAAGCCTTTGACTGTGTGGATCACAAAAAACTGTGGAA
>NW_011495077.1:918093-919608 GCF_000754665.1 Bison bison bison | reverse complement strand
TACTCCTTGGAAAAAAAGTTATGACCAACCTAGATAGCATATTGAAAAGCAGAGACATTACTTTGCCAACAAAGGTCCATCTAGTCAAGGCTATGGTTTTTCCAGTGGTCATGTATGGATGTGAGAGTTGGACTGTGAAGAAAGCTGAGCACTGAAGAATTGATGCTTTTGAATTGTGGTGTTGGAGAAGAGCAAGAGAAAACTTTTGGGGGTGTAACTACACAATGGAATACGACTCAGCAATTCAAAGAAATGAACTATGATAAATGCAACAACATGGATGAATCTCAAAATAAATATACCCAAAGAAACCAGACAGGAGAAAATATATACTCTAGGATTCTGTTTACATAAAACTAGAGAAAATGCACACTGATCTTCAGAAAGAAAGAGCAGACTAGTGATTGCTTCAGACTGAATAGGGATTGGAGGGGGGACATGGTAAGAAGATATACAGGAGGGATTAAAAAGGACCACAAAGGGAGGAGCTAAGATGGCGGAGGAGTAGGACGGGGAGAACACTTTCTCCCCCACAAATTCATCAAAAGAACATTTAAACGCCGAGTAAATTCCACAAAACAACTTCTGAATGCTGGCAGAGGACATCAGGCACCCAGAAAAGAAACCCAACTCTTCGAAAGGAGGTAGGAAAAAATATAAAAGACCAAAAAAAAGGGACAAAAGAGGGAGGGACAGAGTTCCGTCCTGGGAAGGGAGTCTTAAAAAGAGAGAAGTTTCCAAACACCAGGAAACCTTCTCACTGCCGAATCTATGCCAAGCCTTGGAAGCACAGAGGGCAACACAACAGGGAGGAAAAATAAATAATTAAAACCCACACATTGCGAGCCCTATGGTAACTCCCCCAGCGGAGAAGCAGCGCAGACGCCTGCATCCGCCATTAGCAAGCGGGGGCTGCGGGGGGGAGGCGCTGTGCGGGCTGCATCGCAAGAATCTGGCCTGAATACCCCAAGCGCTATCTGAGCGAAATAATTTGGGCTAGCAGACCAGACTGTGGGATATCTACCACGCGAAAAGCCATCCCTAACCTATGACACCGCCAGGCCCATGCATGGAACAAAGGACTGAACAGAGATAGCTGGCGGCAGACCATCCCCCTCTGGTGATAGGCAGCCAGAGCCGGAAGGGGACAATCGCGGCCCCAGAGAGACATTATCTATAAAACTGTAAGCAGGCTTCTTTGCTATCTAAAATTCTTGGGGGTCTGGACGGTCAACATCTGCCTGAGAAGGTGTGCTGGTGCACAACTAGATAACCGAGCGGCGAGGAGGCGATAAGTCGCAGCAATCGCGTGCGCAAAACACCTCATCACCTGAGCTTCTCGGATCTGGGAAGGGCACAAAACGCAGGCCCAACCAAGAGTCTGCGCCTCTGAGGACTACCTGAGTGCCTGAACCTGAGCGGCTTGGACCTGGGAAGTACAGGCAGCCCAGGGCCAGCCGCGGATGGTTCGCGGCGGAGCAACCTAGAGCCTGAGCAGCAGTGGGCAGAGAGGCT
>NW_011495077.1:915224-916068 GCF_000754665.1 Bison bison bison | reverse complement strand
ACCTGTATTTTTTTTTATTAATTTATGCGACTTTGTTTGTTCTTGTTTGTTTTTTTTTTCCTTCTCTCTTTCTTTTTCTTCTTCTTTTTTTAACATTGTATTTTTGAAATTCCAAACTCTACTCTAGATTTTTAACTTTTGCTTTTTGGTATTAGTTATCAATTTTGTACCTATATTTTCTTTATAATTTTTGAGACCTTGTTTGTTTTTGTTTGTTCGTTTTTTCTCTCTTTCTTTTCCTTCTTCTTTTCTTTAACATCATAGTTTTGAAATTCCAAACTCTACTCTAGATTTTTAATTTTTGCTTTTATGTATTTGTTACCAATTTTGTACCTTTAAGAACACAATCTTCAGTACCCATTTTTCACTAGGGTGCGAGATTACTGGCTTAACTGCTCTCTCTCCCTTTGGACTCTCCTTTTTCTCCACTAGGTCGCCTGTGTCTCCTCCCTAACCCCTCTCTACTCTACCCAACTCTGTGAATTTCTGTGTGTTCCAGATGGTGGAGAACACTTAGGGAGCTGATTACTGGCTGGATCTGTCTCCCTCCTTTTCATTCCCCCCTTTTATCCTCCTGGCCACCTCTGCCACCTTCCTCCTTCTTCTCTTCTCTGTATAACTCTATGAACAACTCTGGGCGGTCCAGTTGTGGAGTGCACATAAGGAAGAGATTAGTGAATAGCCCACTCTCTCCTCTATTGATTCCACCTCATCTTATTCGGGTCACCTCTAACTCCCTCCTCACTCTTCTCTTCTCCATATAACGCTGTAAACCTCTCTGGGTGAAACAAGTTTCAGGGAAAGACATACCAAGCAAATTCTCCAGCAGCAAGGAACTCAGCCC
>NW_011495077.1:914458-915124 GCF_000754665.1 Bison bison bison | reverse complement strand
TACCATTCAAGGACAGTATGCCATTCCACAGCCAGATTTGACCAATCTGCACCAGTTGGCAATGCAACAGTCTCATTTTCCCATGACGCATGGCAACACCGGATTCAGTGGCATTGAATCCAGCTCTCCAGAGGTGAAAGGCTATTGGGCAGGTTTGGATGCATCTGCTCAGACTACTTCTCATGAACTCACCATTCCAAACGATTTGATTGGCTGCATAATCGGGCGTCAAGGCGCCAAAATCAATGAGATCCGTCAGATGTCTGGGGCGCAGATCAAAATTGCGAACCCAGTGGAAGGATCTACTGATAGGCAGGTTACCATCACTGGATCTGCTGCCAGCATTAGCCTGGCTCAATATCTAATCAATGTCAGGCTTTCCTCGGAGACGGGTGGCATGGGGAGCAGCTAGAACAATGCAGATTCATCCATAATCCTTTCTGCTGTTCACCACCACCCATGATCCATCTGTGTAGTTTCTGAACAGTCAGCGATTCCAGGTTTTAAATAGTTTGTAAATTTTCAGTTTCTACACACTTTTATCATCCACTCGTGATTTTTTAATTAAAGCGTTTTAATTCCTTTCTCTGTTCAGCTGTTAATGCTGAGATCCATATTTAGTTTTATAAGCTTCTCCCTGTTTTTGTTTTTTTTTTTTGGGTCATG
>NW_011495077.1:913164-913641 GCF_000754665.1 Bison bison bison | reverse complement strand
CTACAACATTTGAATCATAGGGGTCCCAGAAGAAGAAGACAAAAAGAAAGACCATGAGAAAATACGTGAAGAGATAATAGTTGAAAACTTCCCTAAAATGGGGAAGGAAATAATCACCCAAGTCCAAGAAACACAGAGAATCCCAAACAGGATAAACCCAAGGTGAAACACCCCAATACACATGTTTAATCAAATTAACAAAGATCAAACACAAAGAACAAATATTAAAAGCATCAAGGGAAAAACAACAAATAACACACAAGGGAATTCCCATAAGGGTAACAGCTGATCTTTCAATAGAAACTCTTCAAGCCAGGAGGGAATGGCAAGACATACTTAAAGTGATGAAAGAAAATAACCTACAGCCCAGATTATTGTATCCAGCAAGGATCTCATTCAAATATGAAGGAGAAATCAAAAGCTTCTCAGACAAGCAAAAGCTGAGAGAATTCAGCACCACCAAACCAGGTCTCCAAC
>NW_011495077.1:912355-913064 GCF_000754665.1 Bison bison bison | reverse complement strand
TAAATGGGTTGAATGCCCCAACCAAAAGACAAAGACTGGCTGAATGGATACAAAAACAAGACCCCTCCATATGTTGTCTACAAGAGACCCACCTCAAAACAAGGGACACATACAGACTGAAAGTGAAGGGCTGGAAAAAGATTTTCCATGCAAATAGGGACCAAAAGAAAGCAGGAGTAGCAATACTCATATCAGATAAAATAGACTTTAAAACAAAGGCTGTGAAAAGAGACAAAGAAGGTCACTACATAATGATCAAAGGATCAATCCAAGAAGAAGATATAACAATTATAAATATATATGCACCCAACATGGGAGCACTGCAATATGTAAGACAAATGCTAACAAGTATGAAAGGAGAAATTAACAATAACACAATAATAGTGGGAGACTTTAATACCCGACTCACACATATGGATAGATCAACTAAACAGAAAATTAACAAGGAAACACAAACGTTAAATGATACAATAGATCAGTTAGACCTAATTGATATCTATAGGACATTTCATCCCAAAACAATGAATTTCACCTTTTTCTCAAGCGCACATGGAACCTTCTCCAGGATAGATCACATCCTGGGCCATAAATCTAGCCTTGGTAAATTCAAAAAAAATAGAAATCATTCCAAGCATCTTTTCTGACCACAATGCAGTAAGATTAGATCTCAATTACAGGAGAAAAACTATTAAAAATTCCAACATATGGA
>NW_011495077.1:909821-910786 GCF_000754665.1 Bison bison bison | reverse complement strand
TAAAGTTGCAGGATATAAAATCAATACACAGAAATCCCTTGCATTCCCATACACTGATAATGAGAAAACTGAAAGAGAAATTAAGGAAACAATTCCATTCACCATTGCAATGGAAAGAATAAAATACTCAGGAATATATCTACCTAAAGAAACTAAAGACCTATATATAGAAAAAGTATAAAACACTGGTGAAAGAAATCAAAAAGGACACTAATAGATGGAGAAATATACCATGTTCATGGATTGGAAGAATCAATATAGTGAAAATGAGTATACTACCTAAAGCAATTTATAGATTCAATGCAATCCCTATCAAGCTACCAATGGCATTCTTCACAGAGCTAGAACAAATAATTTCTCAATTTGTATGGAAATACAAAAAACCTCGAATAGCCAAAGCTATCTTGAGAAAGAAGAATGGAACTGGAGGAATCAACCTACCTGACTTCAGGCTTTATTACAAAGCCACAGTTATCAAGACAATATGGTACTGCCACAAAGACAGAAATATTGATCAATGGAACAAAATAGAAAGCCCAGAGATAAATCCACGCATATATGGACACCTTATCTTTGACAAAGGAGGCAAGAATATACAATGGATTAAAGACAATCTCTTTAACAAGTGGTGCAGGGAAAACTGGTCAACCACTTGTAAAAGAATGAAACTAGAACACTTTCTAACACCATACACAAAAATAAACTCAAAATGGATTAAAGATCTAAATGTAAGACCAGAAACTATAAAACTCCTAGAGGAGAACATAGGCAAAACACTCTCTGACATACATCACAGCAGGATCCTCTATGACCCACCTCCCAGAATATTGGAAATAAAAGCAAAAATAAACAAATTGGACCTAATTAAACTTAAAAGCTTCTGCACATCAAAGGAAACTATTAGCAAGGTGAAAAGGCAGCCTTCAGAATGGGAGAAAATAATAGCAAATGAAGCAACGGACAAA
>NW_011495077.1:901359-909721 GCF_000754665.1 Bison bison bison | reverse complement strand
AAATAAATGACCCAATCAAAAAATGGGCCAAAGAACTAAATAGACATTTCTCCAAAGAAGACATACAGATGGCTAATAAACACATGAAAAGATGCCCAACATCACTCATTATCAGAGAAATGCAAATCAAAACCACTATGAGGTACCATTTCCCACCAGTCAGAATGGCTGCCATCCAAAAGTCTACAAGCAATAAACGCTGGAGAGGGTGTGAAGAAAAGGGAACCCTCTTACACTCTTGGTGGGAATGCAAACTAGTACAGCCACTATGGAGAACAGTGTGGAGATTCCTTAAAAAACTGGAAATAGAACTGCCTTATGATCCATCAATCCCACTGCTGGGCATACACACTGAGGAAACCAGAAGGTAAAGAGACACGTGTACCACAATGTTCATTGCAGCACTGTTTATAATAGCCAGGACATGGAAGCAACCTAGATGTCCATCAGCAGATGAATGGAGAAGAAAGCAGTGGTACATATACACAATGGAGTATTACTCAGCCATTAAAAAGAATACATTTGAATCAGTTCTAATGAGATGGATGAAACTGGAACCTATTATACAGAGTGAAGTAAGCCAGAAAGAAAAACACCAATACAGTATACTAACGCATATATATGGAATTTAGAAAGATGGTAACAATAACCCTGTGTACGAGACAGCAAAAGAGACACTGATGTATAGATCAGTCTTATGGACTGTGTGGGAGAGGGAGAGGGTGGGGAGATTTGGGAGAATAGCATTGAAACATGTATAATATCATGTATGAAACGAGTCACCAGTCCAGGTTCGATGCACAATACTGCATGCTTGGGGCTGGTGCACTGGGATGACCCAGAGGGAGGGTATGGGGAGGGAGGAGGGAGGAGGGTTCAGGATGGGGATCACATGTATACCTGTGGCAGATTCATTTCGATATTTGGCAAAACTAATACAGTATTGTAAAGTTTAAAAATAAAATAAAATTTAAAAAAATAAAAAAATAAATAAAAAGAAAGGACCACAAAGAATAAGGCCACCAAGGAACTTTGGGGTCCTGCATGTGCTTTTACCTTTATTCTAATAATGATTTCACACTTATATACCTTGTAAAAAATGATCAAATTGTACATTTTAAGTACAACTTATTTGATGTCAAATGTGAGAGTTGGACTGTGAAGAAAGCTGAGTGCTGAAGAATTGATGCTTTTGAACTGTGGTGTTGGAGAAGACTCTTGAGAGTCCCTTGGACTGCAAGAAGATCCAGCCAGTCCATCCTAAAGGAAATCAGTCCTGGGTATTCAAGGGAAGGACTGATGCTAAAGTTGAAACTCCAATACTTTGGCCACCTCATGTGAAGAGTTGACTCATTGGAAAACACCCTGATGCTGGGAGGGATTGGGGGCAGGAGGAGAAGGGGATGACAGAGGATGAGATGGCTGGATGGCATCACCGACTCGATGGACATGAGTTTGAGTGAACTCCGGGAGTTGGTGATGGACTTGGAGGCCCGGCGTGCTGGGATTCATGGGGTCGCAAAGAGTCGGACACGACTGATCGACTGAAGTGAACTGATGCTGTGGTATTGTAACTATATTTTACAAATTTAATCCTAAGTATATTGATTCTTATTTTTAGTACATTGATTCTTATGTGCTTTTGATAATATTTTTTAAAAATTTCATTTCTAAGTTTTAGTTAGTTACATATGACATATAATTTTAAATATTATATTACTAAACTGCTTTAGTAATTTGTAGATTATTTTGCATTGTTTATATCACAATCATATTTGTGATATGATAGTCCTTGATTTCTAATTACTAAAACTTTTGTTTCTTTTTAAATTCTTTCTATACCAGCTAGGATCCAGTACACTGTTTAACAGAAATAGTGCTATCTGGCTTCCTTGAAAGAAAGGATTTAACATTTCACCATTACGTTGGGTATTTGCTTTATGTTTATAGCATATACCTTTTACAAAAGTGAAGAAGATTTTCTTTTACTTCTAAGTTGCTGGGAATTTCTTTCTTTACAATGAGAGAATGATGATTACACATTTAACACTTTTGTGTAATTTTTATTGATTGTGTATTGATGTTTTTATTAATGTGAATTATTACTTTAATTGATTTAAAGTGTTAAATAAGTATACATAGAGCCCAACTTGGTTGTGGGTGCTTTTATATAAAATTCTAATTGTTTTGCTAATGTTTCATTAAAAAGTTTTGAGTTTCTGTTCATTGAAAGACTCTATCTTATACCTTGCAAAAAATTTCTTCATTCAAGTTTTAGTGTCAAGACTATGGTGTCCTTTTACAGTGTCTATTCTTTTTTTTCTGTATTTAGGTAAGTTTGGTATGCAAGTTATGATAGGTTATGCTGTTATAATAAGCAACTCCAAATATCTATGGCTTAATGAAACAGTCATAATTCATTTAGAATCAAAGTGATTCCCCAGGTCAGCTATACTACATGTGATGGCTAATGCTTTCACATTTGAACCTCTGTAAACATTGTATCAACACACAATTCAACAATCACCACAGTCTGTGAAAGTAAAGGTTGAAATTTAAACTAGACAGTTAAATGCCACTATTGTGAAGTGACACATGCCGTTTCTATTCACATTTCTTTGGCTGAAGGAAGTCCTATGGCCCTGTGAGTCTTCAGGAGGCAATTCTCCTGCATGGCTGGTGTAGAGGGAACTGGATACAGTGCTGATGAATAGCTATCATGCGCTCCATAGTTGAGCTCCCCACTTGTAACCAAGAACTTATTTCCTCCCTTCTCCCTATGCAGGAGGCAGGTGCTCCTTCTCTAAGCAAGATGGCTTAGAAACCCTGTTCAGTCACCCCTTTTGAGGAAAAGCAAGGTCTGTAATTGAGACCCTGTAGTCTTCCTCAGATGTCTCTTGGTGTGAAGATCTATGAAAAGACAAATAAGCAGAAAGCAAACAAGTGAAGAAAGACAAGTAAGCTCCACATACTAAGTATACCATTATGGAGAAGACATTGGATTATATCATTCCAAGTTCCCTTGGGAAGAGAAGAGACACAGCGCTGATGTGAAGCAAGTCTACGGTCCCAGGAGGAATTGGTTGTGGCATTTCTTACCCTATTTTGATGAGACTCTGATTGTGTTTTATGTAAGGAGCTAGCTTGCTCATTGCTTTGCACATTCTCTGACTTAGTGCTCAAGGATATTCTTTTTCCATTATCTCCTTTGGCCACATCTTAAGGACTATCACTTCTATATTGGTAAATAGACTTCTCAGTCTTCTCTACTTGGGTTTGTTAAGAGCTGAAGAAATACAACTGACTTTCAAACATTGCAGGAGTCCAGGGGTGGTGGGTAGCCCTTCACAGAATCAAAAAACTGTGTGTAACTTGTAGTAGATCCTCCTTACACATGATTCCTCCATTATCTGAGGTTTTGTGCCCACAGTTCAGTCAGTCGAGGATCATGTAGTACTGTTGTATTTATTTTTGAAAAAAAAAAAAAAGCTGTGTATAAGTGGACCACCAAGGTTCAAATCCATGTGATTTGTTCAAGGTTTAACTGTATTGTGAATCCATAATGACCATAGTTTGTTTTAGGCAAAGCTGATTTTGACCATCCAGGTCTTTCAAAAGATTGGTAACTTATTTATTTGATTCCAAAAAAGTCTTATATTTATGTGTTTAATTTTTTTAAATAAAATACACATATATACTACACAAGGTAATAAGATGCATTATTATATTTGTGAGAACCGTTAAAATCAGGATGATATTGAAAGAGAAGTGAAATTTTTTTTAGACTATTTTTAAATTTTTTGGCTGTGCTGGATCTTCATTATCTTGCACAGGCTTCTCTAGTTGTGGCAAAGGGGGCCACTCTCTGGTCGTGATACACAGACTTCTCATTGCAGTGGTTTCTCTTGGTGTGAAGCATGGGCTCTAGAGCGCTGGCTCAGTAGTTGTGGCGAACAGGATTAGTTATCCTGCTCCATGTGGGATCCTCCTGGGCCAGAGATAGAACCTGTCACCTGCATTGTAGGTGGATTCTTTACCACCGAGCCACCAGGAAAGCCCATGAATGGTTTTTACTACAGCTTCAGATCTGAATATCCAACAATTCAAGAATTAGACACTACCTCTGATTTTCCCAGAATAAGTGGGTGCATTCAATCTAGTTGTTTAGGATTTTGTGATTTATTTTAACCCAAGGAACAAACATAGTATTTGGGCATCTCAGGAAATAGTGCAGTTTCATACACTGAGTTCAAATAAGGGAACATATTTTATAGAAGGAAAGTTTACATCAGAAGGTCTAAACTGTGCTACCACAGTGCCTGCCTTCTTCCTGTCTGTGGTTCATGGGATTTTTCTAAGCCTCTGAGCAGGTGGTTGCCTTAATGCAGCTCTAAGGTTTTTGATTATCCTCTACTATCATTTCTATCACTGTGATCTTCCCAGAGAGCACAGAAATACTTTGCTGAGTCAGCCAGGTACAAGGAAGAGATGGTGAGGCTGATGATTTTTTTTCCCTTTTGAAAGTTTACAGAGTAGCGATCCCTCCTTGCATTTGCATTATTACTATCCTGATGAATAAGGAATTCCATCCTTCCACCGGGAAACTGTCTGTACCAGAACAAAGTATAATAAGTCCGAGAGGTTTCATACGTGCAGCCTATGGTCACAGCTTCTCTTTCCCGCGCTGTTACTGTAGTCTGAGCTTCAGTAACTTTGTCAGCCATGCTGGATCCTGTGGGGAAAGGAGAAGACAGGATTGGTCCTCTGAAATGACTCAGGGATCATGAGGGCTAGGTTAAGTTACGACACAGGGACAAGAAAAGGGTCACTAGTTGTTCATTTCCCCACCTCTTTTCCCTCTAACCCCCCTGCCAGTCACAGCTTGCACAGGGCCACCCCTCAGCTCTAAGAGGAAGCTGAGGTCCCATGCTGAGGGCCACACGTACTGAAGCCAAAGGTAGCCACGAACACCCACAGCAGGCCAGGGCAGAACATGACAGACATTCTTCTCTGGTTGAAATGCTCTTGTTCTTACTGCAGCACAGACCAGCCCTTCTCTGGGTGGCTGAGTGCAGAGTCCCTGTGGCTTTTAGATGATTCTACTGCAAACAGGAAGTAATTTTCATAATAAGGGCGTTCCATTCAGTCTTTTCAGAGACTGAAACATCTACCCCACCACAAAACACTGTTTTGCCTTGATGTTTTCTGGAGAAGTACCTTTTAAAAATGGCTATTGTAACTAGCAAGTTACAGGAATGAAGTTTAATTATCTTTTTGTTATTGAATTGTTGCTTAATTGTGATCAGAGACTGTATTCTGAATGACTGAAATCTTTTGAAATAATTAAGCCTTGCTTGAAAATCCAGAGTCAACTTTGACAAATATTCCACATGCATTTGAAAATAATCTGTATTATGTTGTTTTGGTTTAAAGTATTCTATATATGTAAACTAGGTAAAAAATAGGTAATTGTCTTTGATAAGAAGAGAATATTTTCTCTCTACTTGAGGGAATATTGAGAGATGTGTGTTAATGTCCTGCCACAGGGGTTGTATATTTGCTTACTGATTATTTTCGAATTAATAAATTCTACACGTTTAATCTTGCTGATTAACTCTACTGATTTATGTTGGATGTAGTTTGAAGCTATGCTATTCCGTGCATGCACATAAACATAGAATTGTTTCTATCTTCCTGATAGAGTGTGTACTGAATCATTTTGAAGTGCTGTTCTGTATTCTTAGTAACAATTTCCATTTTAATGTCCACTTTATCTGATATTAGCATAGTACTCAGCTTTCTATTGGTTAGGGACTCCAGATCAAATGTTTCATTACTCATATGCAAAAGAATGAAGTTGTATCTCTATCTCCTACAATATTAAATAGTTAACCTGAAATGAATCAATGACCTCTATATAAAATTTTAAACTATCAAACCCCTAGAAGAAATCATAGATGTAAATTGTTGTGATTTTGAATTAAACAATGGTTTTTAAAATATTACAGCAATGCACAAGTAACTAAAAATGTAGATAAATTAGGCTTCATCAAAATTGCAAACATTCTGTTTCAAACAACAGTATCAAGAAAGTGAGAAAGACAACCCACAGAGTGGGGAAAACTATTTGCAGATCATGTCTATTAAGGCCTGAGTAAAATCAGAATACATAAAGAACACATATAACTCAAGATAAAAATACAAATAACTCAAGGAAATTTTTAATTTTAATCATATTTTTTTACTAGGGTTGTGCGGACAGTGGGAATGCATGTAAGAAGTAATGTTACTTTCCTGTACACACAATAGATGGGCTTCCCTGGTGATTCAGGTGGTAAAGAATCTGCTGGCAATGTGGGATTCAATCCCTGGGTTGGGAAGATCCCTTGAAGAAGGGAATGGCAACCCACTCCAGTGTTCTTGCCTGGGAAATCCCACGAACCCAGGCTGTGGTCCATGGGGTCAAAAAGAGTCAGATATGACTGAGTGACTAACACTTTCGCTTCCTTTTTCATACACTATAGATACATTCAGTATATGCCCTTTTGTATAATTAAAAAATTTTATACCATATGCATTTGTTATATACTCAAAAATCAAAGAATAATTTGTATTAAAATTGTTTCACTACCAATCTACTGATGGGATGGTAGTGAAAGGTCATACAAATGGACAGTGGAAGTTAGAATATAAAATGTCAAGATATCTTTTATTAGCTAACAGACTCATTTCATTACTACTCAATTGTAGGAAAGGAGATTTTCATGTAGGTAAACTTTCACCATGTAGATCAATAAGTTTGAAGTTGTAAACTACTTGTGGTTTTGATTAACTGACAAGGAACTGAAGACCTCTGATTTACTAAACCTTTGGGATGTTTTCCACATCCTCTAAATTCATATGGATCATATGGTCCTCCTAGAATGACCTTGGCCTGGTTTTCCTGCTCAACATTGAACTGCATCCTAAATGCTCAATGCCCTATATTCATCTCAGCAGAGAGTAAGAATGGCTACCAATAATAAGGTCTGTGCAGCTTACAAACTTCATGAGATGCTTGTATTTACTATTATGATCCACAGGACACCAACGTTTACTTGTGGACAATGTGTCAAATATTGAATGTCATTCAGGGAAAGAGTACACAGCAAATTATTTGCTGAGGCATTGCCCAGAAGCACTTATAAGTGAAGAAGAGAGTAAGTAAATGTGATTTACAATATACAAATTCTCAAATGCTTTACATGGAAGGGTTCATTTACCTAAGGGCTTCCCAGGTGGTGATAGTGGCAAAGAATCCACCTGCCAATGCAGGAGACATATTAGAAACACAGTTTTGATCCCTGGGTTGGGAAGATCCCCTGGAAGAGGGCATGAAATCCACTCCAGTATTCCTGCCTGGAGAATCCCAGAGACAGAGGAGCCTGGCGGGCTATGGTCCACAGGGTTGCAAAGAGTCGGACACAATTGAGTGAGTAACACACACACTTACCCAGAAACAATAATCATGTATTATATTGTCCATTTTATACAAAACTGAAGCACATGGCTACTGATACTCAAAGGCACACCAGCATCCACTGGTGAAACTTGCACTGGGACCTGGTTCCCTATCCTGAACACACTTCTCCCTGGAATACAGGGGTAACAAGGTACCTCATTCCAGGAGCAAGTCAGAACAAAGCATCATTGGTGACTGGAGCTCAGCTGACCCACAGCCTCTCTCTGAAAGTGAAAAAGGAAAATGGCTAGATTCCTGGACACCCTGGAGCCCATGGAATGTTCTTAACTCATTAGTAGAACTTGCCGCCTATTGGTCCTCTTTGAAGCTCAGCTGCCTCACTCACTTTAAGGCACAGCTTCTCACACTGCCAGGTATAATGGGAAGCAAGTCTGTGTGCCTCTGAGTCTGAGTCCCCAGAGCACGTTTGAGTACAGGCTGCAGGTGCCTGGGGAGCACCGTGTGATGGCCTGCACAGAGGTACAGGGCTGAGTCTCCAGGCTGGGAGGCGGAGATGTGCAGAGAGAGGTGTTTGGCATTTCTGTTGTGGAAGACTGTGAACCTTCCATCCTCATTTTTCTCCAAAACGGAACCTATTGATATCAGGAATGTGGGACTTTTCGCTGGGTAGTTTCTGTACCAATGGAAGTAATTCAACATAATGTCATCATAGTCACAGTTCAGAATAGAAATCTCTCCTTCTGTCACACTCAGGGATGGAGGATTTTGCTTAACCTTCTGCTGGTCACCATTCTTCTGTTGACTCTTCACCCCTGTTTGAAAATGGAGTAACAGATTTCAAGTTTTATTCTTAAAATTTCAACAGAAAACCATTATGAGCCAGAAGATATATTGAAATAA
>NW_011495077.1:900962-901090 GCF_000754665.1 Bison bison bison | reverse complement strand
AGGCAAGAGTACTGGAGTGGGTTGTCATTTCCTTCTCCAGGGGATCTGCCCAACCCAGGGATCGAACCCTGGTCTCCCACATTGTAGACAGATGCTTTTTCTGTCTGAGCCACCAGGGAAGAAGTATT
>NW_011495077.1:896824-900495 GCF_000754665.1 Bison bison bison | reverse complement strand
CCATGGGATTTTCCAGGCAAGAATACTGGAGCGGGTTGCCATTTCCTTCTCCAATGTAGAGAATTATGTTAGGTCAAGTGAGTGGCACTTCCCCAATTGGTGTATTTAGACAGGCACATTATTTAAAATACTAAGAAGACTTGGTGTCTTGGGGGACAAAAATACATGTGATGGTCTATCTAATATGATGGTTACAAATATATAACAATGGCAGTTTAAAATCTTTGTCTTCAAAGTAGTTGCATTCTACATGATCTTCAGAGGTGCAGTATTTGTTCTGGTTAAATAAATGCCACAAGGTAATTCAATCTGATGTAAATTCTGGGCATCTCTCTTAAAAACACAAACCACCACAATAAAATTTACCCTCTCCATTAAATCACCCTCTGAACTAAATTATCTCTCTTAGAATTTGGATGAGATCATTTACTGTGTTCCATATTCTCAAATGACAAAAAATACACAATCCTGTAAAGTCTATAGAAAGAATGAGGCAATAATGTTGAAAGGTACCAGAAGATGCCAAAAAGGTAGCATATTTGTCTTCAGTCTTGCTTCACATCTGGTTGTCTTCACAGCTTAATCCAATGTAAGAGTCAAGGAGGCACTACTGTGTTTTCACTCCTAAATCAGTTGGGCAAGTAATGATTGCAGGTAAGGATAATTCCCGGAATAGCTGTTTTATTGCATGTTCTATGATGCAGGTAATAATATACAGAACTCTGGATTATTTTGTCTTCTTCTAAAAAAATGCTAGATTTGTTAAATTATCCCTTAGAATCTGTTGAGGCTTACTTTAATCTCTTTTAGAGCAGAGTTTTTGTTTTTTTCCCCAGCTTTCTTTTATATTAGAATTTAGCCCTTACCCCTAGCCTGCAGTCCTTGTTCTGGTGACTCCATTGAAGGTTCAGTGTTTGCCAATGTTCTTTACTCTGGAAAGGCCAGAGCTCTTATGTCTTCCCAGTACTCTGTAGTCTCTGAAATCTCCTTGGAATTTTTCAACCCTCAAAAGCTGCTTTCTGCTGGCTCTATCCATGTCTATCTCTGTGCACGTGCAGCTTGTGTGTAGGTTCAGAAGATCCGCTCTGCAGATCTTAAGATCCTTTATACGAGGCTCACTTCTCTCTAATACCTTTTCCCTCAGAGTCCAGGGATGTTACCAGCCCTAACTCTGACCTCTGTTTCCTGCAAACAGCAAGCTGTAACTCTGCTGGGGCTCCAGGTCCTTGTGCTGAAGGGTAGACGATCCCGCTAGGAGATGCCTTGTGAATGTGGGGGTCGTTCTGCAGGTTTTCTTTCTCCTACAAACTATAAACTTTCACTGTCTACACTTGTTGGAACAGTTGTTTCATACTTTTTCCAGTTTTAGAGTGGTTTACACTTAGAAGATAATTCCAGTATCAGCTATATATAAGAACCAAAAGTAGATTTTTCTCTTAAGATAGCATGTTTTTATGCATTTCCTCTATTTTTTCCCTCTAGTTTTATTGAAAGAATTTACATACTGCTCTGCATAAATTTAGGGTGTACAACATACAGAGTTGATTTATGTCATGAAATCATTGCCAGAATAATTTTAGTGAACATCCATTATCTTGTATAGCTACCAAATTAAATTAACAAAAGCTTTCATAATTAGAAATCAAGGACTATCATATCACAAATATGTTTGTGATATAAACAATGCAAAATAATCTACAAATAGATCACATTACTAAAGCAGTTTAGTCATATAATATTAAAAATTATATTTTATATGCAAATAACTAAAAATTAGAGATGAAATTTAAAAAAATATTAATTTAATTCCCCTCTCATTCTCCCTTATAATGAGAATTCATAGGATTTACTCTCTTAACTTTCATGTATAACAAACAGCAGTGTTAATTATATTTATGTTGTGTATTACATTCCTAGTACTTATTTATTTATAGCTGGAACTTTGTACCTTTTGACTGCCTTCATCCAATTAGCTCTTCCTCCAGCCCCTGCCCCTACTAACTATAAATCAGATCTCTTTTTCTATGAGTTTGATTGTTTGTCTGTGAAATATATAATTGATCTATAATGCTAAGCTAGTTCCTTTTATACAACATTGTGATTCAGTATTACAAAATGATCACAAGTCTAGTCACCATCCAAATACATTATACATAATAATTGATTATATTCCCTCCACTATTCATTTCATATCTGTGACTCATTTATTTTGCTGCTGGAAGTTTGTGCCTCTTAATCTCCCTCATCTACTCCCTTCCTCCTCCTCATTCCCATCCCTCTGGTAATGCCTATTTGTTCTCTGCATCCATAACACTGTTTCTGTTTTGTTTCATTTGTTCATTTGCTCTGTTGTTTGCATGTAAGTGAAATACAGTATTTGTCTCTGTCTGGCTTATTTCACTATTTCCTCACTTTTAAAGGCAACTGTCATTTTTATTTCAGCCAAATAAATGTATTTTGCATGTGTATTATATTTATGATATTTTGTGCAGCTTATTTAAAAATGTTCTCTGCATTTAAAAGGAATAGGGTGTCTAGAGAACTAATACTCCTTATCATTAATTATTTTCGTGATTTTTTTTTTCATGGCTTTCAATGCAGTTACCACCTGTCTGTACACCCTGAGTATGTAGATGTGCTTAGTGAATTTTGTTCCCCATATCCTTCACCTTATCACATTGTAATATTAAAACTATTCACTCCAAGAACTATTATATTTTATTTTAAGTCTCCCACAACATAAAGAGTCACCCATGCAGTGTTTATCACTTGAAAATTACATTTTACGTCTTAAATTAGCCATGATCTGCCTTGTTTCACACATCCATATACTTTTCCTCAAATTGGAGCACTTCCCCTGCCCCCTCCAGCCCTTTTTTGTCCTTTAGCCTGATTAACTTCTATTAATCTATTAGTTTTCAAGCTGAGACTCCACATAATTCAGGAAGCTATCTTTGACTGATATCTATTTGTATTTATAACACTTAATTTGGAACTGTATGATAACAAAAATGGGTTCCCCACTGGACTACATATTCAAAAAGGGAAGGAACTCATTATTTATTGGAAGCTCCTTACCTAGTACCTAACAGATATTAAATGCATATTTGTTGAATGAATATACGAACTCTGCGAGTAATGGTGGGTGGAAAATACGTCTGCAGCTGAGGATTCCTGAAAGATGTACAAAGATGGTGACTCATTTTCTAAAGAGGAAATAGCATACTATTGACTGGAAATTAGCTTTTTTCTAATGGTCTTCCAAAACATAAAAAAGGATAATGATATAAGTGATATTAGTAAATACTATTGAATATGAACAAAATTAACAATTAAATGCACTGTAAGAAGTTGAAACACAAATAAGTGAAGGATTACAGGTCCTTATCTGCTCTTTCTTTGACACTTTCAGTTCAGTTCATTTGTTCAGTCATGTCTGACTCTTTGAGAATCCCATGGGCTGCAGCATACCAGTCCTCCCTGTTCATCACCAACTCCCAGAGCTTGCTCAAACTCATGTCCATCAAGCTGGTAATGCCATCCAACTATCTCATTCTCTGTCATCCCCTTCTCCTCCTGCCCTCAATCTTTCCCAGCATCAAGGTCGTTTCCAATGAGTCAGTTCTTCACATCAGGTGGCCAAAGTATTGGAGCTTCAGCTTCAGCATCAG
>NW_011495077.1:894516-894915 GCF_000754665.1 Bison bison bison | reverse complement strand
AGTCCTTCTACACACTGTGGTCTGTGAGCTTTTATGTGTGTTTGTTATGTGTAAGGGAAGGGTTATCTTTTCAGGGTTTAAAAGTATTTTTTTTTTTTTTCTGTAGACTTTGGGTATGTGTAAAATAATTTATGTTAAGATTATAGAGACAATATATCATAGGGGGAATAAAGAAATGATTTCTATGTCTATAAAGAGCCATGTCTATAAAGGGCTTCCCTGGTGGCTCAGAGGTTAAAGGGTCTGCCTGCAATGCAGGAGACCTGGGTTCGATCCCTGGGTAGGGAAGATACCCTGGAGAGTTGACTGTAACGCTCCTTGCTATTGATGGTGGATTTCAGTCTTCCTTTCTGCTGCATTCCTGAAGCTATGTAAAACAAGGAGATGAGGCGTCCATCA
>NW_011495077.1:893308-894416 GCF_000754665.1 Bison bison bison | reverse complement strand
TGTTGAAGTACAGGTGATAAAGGGGATAAGAGTCAATTCTTTGTACAACTTAGTGATAACTTCTCTGTTACCCTGTACTGGGGTCCAGCCCCGGTTGGATCCAGGGATTACCTCGGGAGGATGGTGCTGGCGATTAAGGATAGATAAAAGGAAAAAGACAGAGGTGAACTAACTGGTTTACATGGAAAGCCAATAAAACCTGTGACATCAGGTTTGCTCTGACCACGGAGGCCGCAGGCGCCCTCTTGAATAGCGGAAGGTGCCCCACTTTAGGCACCTTCTTGAGTGGGTCTTAGAAGCCCAGGCAAATAAGTGGTCTCAGAGAGCCCCCATGCTCCGATCAGTCACCCTGAAGGAAGAATAGAGAAGAAAAGGAGAGAAAAGGAAGCAAGAAAGAACAACACGGGGAGACAAAGCTTTGAGCAAGGCCTGTAGCTTTATTTTCAAAGGGAGCTTATATACCTTAAGTTGTGCATAGAGGATAGTAGGGGGTGTGAAATCATGCAAAGTCAGCAGTCTTTGATCCTTATTGATACCAGGCTTTTCTTTTCTGCAAACTTATTGAATACAAATGGTTTAGGTGATTTACATCATCTTCTGGCCAGAAGGCCTGTTAACATTTTATGACTCTGATAAAGGTTTGTCAACCATAAGACTTATTTTCTCTAAGAGTAATTATTTTAAAGTTTGGTGCCATCCTCCGAAGGTGTTAGATAGAGTTGCATTCCTATAGGGCAAAGGTGCAGTGGGCTTACAACGAAGGAAAGAGTTTATTACCTTAAGGGTCTAAAGTTGTTAACACCAAGGCCACTACTTATTTTTTCTGTACACCAACTATATTAATATACTTCCAAGGATACAATACAGGGCATGTGGAAACTTGGCAGCAAGCATTGGCTCATCAATGAAATCTTCTACTAGTTCTATTCTAACAATTTCTAATTCTCTGAGAGGCTCTATACTATTTGAATATCTTAAGCTTCCCATGCCTCTCGTGGATGGGAGACTGTAAACAATCGTATGCGTAGCTGTAGGAGTCCAGGTAAACCTGTCAGGCAAGTTAGAGAGCCATCTGAGGGGTTTGGATTGAAACACTCCTATTATGGCC
>NW_011495077.1:889656-892644 GCF_000754665.1 Bison bison bison | reverse complement strand
TATGCTGTCTACGTTGGTCATAACTTTCCTTCCAAGGAGTAAGCATCTTTTAATTTCATGGCTGCAATCACCATCTGCAGTGATTTTGGAGCCCAGAAAAATAAAGTCTGACACTGTATACACTGTTTCCCCATCTATTTCCCATGAAGTGATGGGACCAGATGCCATGATCTTCGTTTTCTGAATGTTGAGCTTTAAGCCAACTTTTCACTCTCCTCTCTCACTTTCATCAAGAGGCTTTTTAGCTCCTCTTCAGTTTCTGCCATAAGAGTGGTGTCATCTGCATAGCTGAAGTTATTGATATTTCTCCTGCAAATCTTGATTCCAGCTTGTGCTTCTTCCAGCCCAGTGTTTCTCATGATGTACTCTGCATAGAAGTTAAATAAGCAGGGTGACAATGTACAGCCTTGATGTACTCCTTTTCCTATTTGCATTAGAAGGTCTCAACTGTGCTACCACAGTGCCTGCCTTCTTCCTGTCTGTGATCATGGGATTTTCCAAAGCTTCTGAGCAGGTGACTGTCTTGATTGAACTCTTATGCTTTGGTTGTCCTGTACTGTCATTTCTATCACTCTGGTATTCTCAGAGAGCACAGAAATACATTGCTGAGTCATCTATTTATAAGGAAGAGACGGTAAGGCTGATGGATTTTTTTTGCCATTTGGAGGTTCCAGTAGTAGTGATACTGCTTTGCATTTGGCGTGTTGTCAAGCTGATGGATAAAGAAAACCATCCCACCACTGGGCTGTTTGTATCAGTACAAAGTGTATCTCCTCTGAATGGTTTCATATGTGCAGTCCATGGTCAAAGCTTCTCCTTCCTGACTGTTGTTGTGGTTTGCACTTGGGTTACTGTTGGGAACCACGATAGGCATTACTGACAAAATGGAGGCACTGCCCTAAACCCCCTCCCTTTGTTCAGTAGGCACGGACCCGGAATGAAGGAGTTAGGTTTTGTGATTCTGACTTGTTTTTTCCTTTCCTCGGCTGAGTTGACTGAAGAGAATATTAAGGTGCTTATTGTTTTTGAGAGGAGCATGAGAAAGCATAAAGCCTTATGCAGCTCAAAGAATAATTCATAAAGTTAATCATTGACATTTGTTCAAGGACTTTTACAAAAGAGTGTTCCAGGGTGAGCACGCAGGCTGCAGCTTGAGGCCATGGGAGGGATTGCTATCTGAAGCCCATTTGTGAGAAACGTGTTTGTGGCAAAGGATTTTGCTGCATTTAGGGCTTAGGAATAATTAAAGTAGTTAAAAGCTAAAGATTTAAGTATTGCTGAAATGTTAGCATATTCTACTATAGCTTATGGAAATTAGGGACTTTAGAGGTATTATTAGCTAGAAGCCCTTTCTAAGAAATAGTGAGCTTAGGATACTAGGGGCAAACAGGACTTAGAAAGATAAGAAATAAACTGAGGAATGTGGTATGCAGCCCAGACATTAGCATGAGTTACAGTGTATTCACAAGGACACATGAGAAAAAGTAGATAAGAGAATCGCTGAGGAAGGAACCCCTTTTGAGGGGCAACAATGATTTTTGGATAAAAATAAATCTGGGTCAATGGGAACTAAAAATATCAAACCTCTGACCTAATGCTTTTGTAAAAGTATAAAAGAGAATCATAAGCTTGAAATAAACAGGCAGTCAAAGAAAAATGAGAGGCTGCCTCAGTTTCTCGCTGACACCGCTTACCCCTTCAGGTTGAATCCCTGGCTGCTGGAGCTGGACTCCGGCAGGTTACTTTGTCAGCCATGCTGGATCCTGGGGAAAAAGGAGAAGACAGGGTTGGTTTTCCAAAATGTCTCAAGGGTCATGAGGGTTAGATGAGGTTATGACACAAGGACCAAGAAAAGGATCACCAGGTGTTCATTTCCCCACTTCTCTTCCCTCTAACACCCCTGTTACTCACAACTTGCACAGGGTCATCCCTGAGCTCTAAGAGAAGCTGAGGCCCCATGTTTAGGGCCACACATACTGAAGCCAAAGATGGCCATGAACACCCACAGCAGGCCAGGGCAGATCATGACAGACATTCTTCACTGGTTGAAATTGCTCTTGTTCTTACTGGAGCAGAGACCAGCCCTTCTTTGAGTAGTTGAGTGAAGAGTTCCTCCAGCTTTTAGACACTTCTGCCCCAAACAGGAAGTACTGCTCATAAGGAAGATGTTCCATTCAGTCTATTCACAAGGAACCACCTCAAACCACTGTTTTGCATTGATGTTTTTCTGGAGGAATACCTTTGAAAAATGGCTATTGTATCTATCAAGGTACAGGAATGAAGTTTCATTATCTTTTTGTTATTGAATTCTTATTTATTGCCATTTTGATCAGAAACTATATTCTGAACGACTGACAGTTCTTTGAAATTGATTAAGCCTTTTTTTTAAGAGCTAGAGTAGAGTCAAATTTATAAATATTATGTGTGTGTGTGTGAATACAATCTATATTCTGTTTTTTGGGGGTAAAGCATTTTATTAATATATACCTAAATAAAGAATAATAGAGTTTTGCCAAGAAAATGCACTGGTCATAGGAAACACCTTCTTCCAACAACACAAGAGAAGACTCTATACATGGACATCACCAGATGGTCAACACCGAAATCAGATTTATTATATTCATTGCAGCCAAATATGGAGAAGCTCTATACAGTCAGAAAAAACAAGACCAGGAGCTGACTGTGGCTCAGATCATGAACTCATTCTTGCCAAATTCAGACTTAAATTGAAGAAAGGAGGGAAAACCACTAGACCACTCAGGTATGACCTAAATCAAATCCCTTATGATTATACAGTGGAAGTGAGAAATAGATTTAAGGGCCTAGATCTGATAGACAGAGTGCCTGATGAACTACGGATGGAGGTTCGTGACACTGTACAGGGAACAGGGATCAAGACCATCCCCATGGAAAAGAAATGCAAAAAAGCAAAATGGCTGTCTGGGGAGGCCTTACAAATAGCTGTGAAAAGAAGAGAAGAGAAAAGCA
>NW_011495077.1:888129-888235 GCF_000754665.1 Bison bison bison | reverse complement strand
CAGAAAACGAAGATCATGGCATCTGGTCCCATCACTTCATGGGAAATAGATGGGGAAACAGTGGACACAGTGTCAGACTTTATTTATTTTTTTTTTTTTTGGCTCC
>NW_011495077.1:882727-888029 GCF_000754665.1 Bison bison bison | reverse complement strand
GATGCTAAAGCTGAAACTCCAGTACTTTGGCCACCTCATGCAAAGAACTGACTCATTTTAAAAGACTCTGATGCTGGGGTGGATAGGGGAAGAAGGTGAAGGGGACAACAGAGGATAAGATGGCTTGATGGCATCACTGACTCGATGGATGTGAGTCTGAGTGAACTCCGGGTGTTGGTGATGGACAGGGAGGCCTGGCGTGCTGCGATTCATGGGGTTGCAAAGAGTCGGACACGACTGAGTGATTGAACTGAACTGACTGAAGTAAAGAAAGTAATTGTGCACTATTAATAAAGTAAAGATAAACATAAGCAGAAACAGAAACATCTTCATTTAGATAAAAACAGATTTCCATTATTTAATCGAAGATGTTTCTGTTTTTATTTATGTTTATCTTTTATTAATAGTGCACAATTACTATTCTTTACTTAAGTATATATTAGTAAAATGCATTACCCCCAAAAAACAGAATATAGATTATAATCACACCCACACATAATATTTATAAAAGTTGACTCTACTCTAGCTCTTATAAAAAGGCTTAATCAATTTCAAAGAATTAATCTTATACTATCTTTGGGCTTCCACAGTGGCTCAGAGGGTAAAGCGCCTGCCTGCAATGTGGGAGACCCAGGTTCGATCCCTGGGTTAGGAAGTTCCCCTCGAGAAGGAAATGGCAACCCACTCCAGTATTCTTGCCTGGAGAATCCCATGGATGGAGGAGATGGTGGGCCACAGTCCATGGAGTCACAAAGAGTCGGACACAACTGAGCGAGCTCACTTCACTTCACTTATACTATCTTAATGGAATGTGGGAGGTTCAGAGATGACAAGATGAGAGGTTTATCACCAGGTCTATTACCCCCCATTGTGATCACAATGGTTGTTGTAATGGCAATGCGAAGCACTTGTTCTAATTCTTCATGAGATGTGCAGTCTCAGCCTTGATTGTATTTTCACTTCCTTGAGAATTCCTTCAGTATAGTTGTATCCCCTAAGGGAGAATAGGCCAGCAAACAGTGTATAAGGGTGACGTTAACCACTGGGATAAACATTGGGTGCAATTCTGGATCACCAATTTGACATTGTGTTGGTATATTGAAATAAATAAGGTTATAGTACAGAACAGAGTGTAACACATGAGTTTCATTAACATGAGATTTCAAAGATATTTGATACATGTAGAGGACCATATCTCTCAGGCCTCTAAGAATATATCCTTACTCTCTCAGATTGTTAATGGTAATTTGTAGGGAAATTTTAAAAAACACTCAGGTTACTAAGATATATGTCATATATGTCTTAAGTGTGCTAACTGGAACAACCTAAGTAATACCACTTCTTTGTGTTCTAATTTATTTGTTCAAATGATGTTCTAATTGGAATTTCTAAGCCAGAAAATCAGGAGTAGCAAATGCATGTAGTGAGCTTTTTTGGAATGAAAATTCTGCCATAAAAGTGGGTTATTTTTATTTTAAGTTATAAAAGAGGAATCATATCAAACAGAAATCCCAGTAAAATAAAACGAAGTAACTATAGGGCCCTGCTTTCAACTGCAGGAAACTGACAGCTCCAGGACTGCATACATTGTCCCCGGGGAGAGATTTTTGGAATCAAAGATGATCTAGCTCATTTACCTGATAGGATCAGAAGCAAAATGACCCAGTTTTCACCATTTTCTGATATGCAGTTTGGGGAAGTGGGTACAAAGTGTGACCTACCTCCAGGTCCCAGGTAAGTGAGAAATGACCATGAGAAAATTTGGTCAGTGGCACTTAATGAAAGGAAGAGGGTGGAGGCTAGGACTGACTACATAATGGGCGAGTGGCTTCAGTGTCTCTGGAGTGGCTGTGGATCTCCTGTGTTTCCGCAGAATTCATGTTCTCAGAAGCATTCCTTGATGGGAATTTTTCTGCCCTCTCAGTTTTCTCATCAGCAAAATGAAGATAATGATATCTCCATTTTATGCCTTCTACTATATTAAATCTAAATGAATATGGTTCTTTAAATGTGTATTGTACATCATTATTTTCATGATTTTATGAAAATGAAATCCATCTTACATAACAGATGCTGCCAATTAATATGTGTAATGTCAAGCAAAAGAATCTTTATCCTTTTTCCCTCTTGTATATTTCCTTCTGAACAAATTTGAATAAAAATGTATTTCTAAAAAATACCAACACTGTAGTGCTGGCACCCTTGCTCAGGGGATCTGCCCTACACACAGGCACATGACCTACCCTATGGTTTGGAAATGTGGGAAACTATTTGACCATGAAACATTCTTCCTACCCAACTGTTATAACAACTGAAAATGCACATTTGAGGTGACTTCTTTTCAATCTCCTATATCATTCCCTTTGCAAATACAATCTGAGGACAGTTAATCCAGCATGTTGAACTGAATGTAATTTAGGGTATAAATCATTCCATTTTAAAGACTGATTTGGGAAATAGATATGGAAACCATAAAGTGAGAGAAGATTTTGAAAAGTAGTTCAGTGACTAGAAACATTAGATTCTGGGTCTGCAAAAGGGGTAGTAAAGGGTCACAGGGTACATGAGGGGCTGGATAAGAAGGAGGAACAGAGATGGGAGGGAGGCAGATAAAGTAACAGAGATTGTGGAAGACTAAAGACAAAAGATTTACATGTCCCAGTTCTGTTCCATCTGGTCCTAAGTTCTGATCTTTTTATCAACAACAGTAAGACAAGTGAAAAAAGTCTACAAATTGAGCTCTGCCCAGGCCTGAGTACGACTTGTTTCTTTGTGAAGCTATATCAAAGGTGAGAGGCCAACTGGGTGTGACTGCAGCCCGTGGGCAGTGAGAACAGCTGAGGTCGATGCTGGAGTAGTGAAGGCCAGTAGGAGACCAGAGTAGATGCTGATCTATGTTTCTCCTTCTCTCTGCCTCTACCCCACCCACTCTCACATATATCTATTGGTCTACCTCTATATCTATAACATACACTTAGAAAAAAGTACTCCCCATGAGCCCTCCCAGTATGTCAATATTGTTGTACCAGTACTCATGTTGCAGTCTTAATACGCCACAAGGAATCTGATAAATGACTCTGAATTTCTTTCTATTAACAAGGTATGTGAATAACAGATGGGAAAGAGTTTCTTTGGGACAATTAGGGCACAAGATTTGTGCACAGTTATTGCAGCAATCACTGACATTCATGCTATTCTTACCCCTGTTTCAGGTTTTATCTACTAAAAAGTAACAGTTACCAGGACAAAAAGCCAAATTAAATTTTGGAATGAAGGCATAGCTTCTTCTGCTCCGACTCCTTTCCCTTTCTTTTGGCAGTGGGACAATAGCATCTTTCTTAGGCTCCTTATCTCAGCAAGTGTCTCAGCCTCCCCTCGGGAGTCCTGTGTCAGGGAGCATCTGTGGTCCAGCTGTATATTTCAGGACAGCCTGGAGAGGTCTGGAGATCACTATGTGTCTTCTCTACAAAGTTGATGCCCAAGTGGCTGGACTGTGAGGTTATAATATTCAGGGAACTTTTCTGCCTTTTCTCATTTAACTTGGCATTTATTTTTCATTGACTTATTCCTTAATTTTCCACAACACCATTTAGAAGGTCAGACCTTCACTATGCTTTTGCCTGCATCAGTATAAGACATGTGAGTTCTCTGAGGAATTACAGTTTATGGTGAAATCTTCTCTTTCTTGGATGATCAAGGACTGTGATCAGTGGTCCAGTTTTTGGCTATGAGACCTGTTAAAAAGTTTTGGCTATGAGACCTGCTCAAAAGTACAAGAGACCCACATAAGATCTTCTCTTCATACTAGAGATTGTTTTTTTTTCCTTCCCTGCCTCACTCCCCCAGGCAGCAAGGTTATTACATCAACACAGAAGACTGTCTACTTCTACTTCTGTATCTGGGTCTCAAAAGGGCTTTCCCAGGATTGAAGGTGACTCAGTTCCTGCCCTCAGGAAGTTGGCATTATCTCCTGACTCTCCTACATTTAACTACATCCTCACAGGCTGTCTGCAACTTCAATGTCCCTTTTAGTACTTGCAGAAGAGTCTCCATCCCATGATTCCTTAGGAAACACAGCCCAATCAGGATTTCTTGAATGCGCTTCCCCAGCAGAGGTCACTGTAGCTGAGTGGTCTCCCATTGGTTCAGGAAATTGCACCAATCAGAGACCAGGTTTCTGGTTTCTTGTTTGTCCAGCACTGCGCAAACCTAACTCAAATATCTTTTAGACTCTGCCATCCTTTGGCTAGACTGAGAAATGTTGAATAATTCATGACTTTTAGGAATTAATTTATAATATGGATTATATCTCTTTTTACAATATAGTATGATATTTATTATGAGATATATAAAATATCCTGTTATACTCACATGTTTGAAATAGTTTCCCCTTTGTAATTATGAGAAAGTGAAAAATTCTGTTATTTGTAGCCTGTTTTTCATCATTAGGTTCTATCTGCTTTGGGTTTTATTCTTTTAAAAAACTGCTTTATTGAGGCATACTTGACCACTGAATAATCGCATATACTTAAAATGTACAATTTGATCGTTTTTTACATGGGCATAAAAATGTGAAATTATGACAGTGAAGGTAAAGAGCAGATGTACAACCCTAAAAGTTCCCTAGTGGCCCTATTCTCTGCTCATTTTTAATCCCTCCTATATATCTTCCTACTATATCCCTCCAACCCCTATTCATCCCTAAGCAGTCACTACTTTGCTTTTTCTTACTATACACTGGTGTGTATTTTCTCTAATTTTATGTAAATAGAATCACAGAGTATATAATTTCTCTTGATTTCTTTGGGCAATTTATTTTGAGATTCATTTATGTTGTTATATTTATTAGTAGTTCATCCTTTGAATTGCTAAGTAGTGTTCCACTACTTAGATGTATATCAATTTATTTATTTATTTACCAATTGATGGACTTTAGGATTATTTCCAATTACTCTTTTATGAGCTATATGAACATTCATGTCTAAGTATTTTTTGTATGGACATAAGGTTTTATTTCTTTTGGGTTATAAGTAGGCATGGAGTTGCTAGGTTATGTGATATGTGTATGCTTAACTTTTGAAGAAATAGTGAAACTGTGTTTTTAGGTAGTTGGATCATTTACATTCTTGCAGCACTGTATGAGAGTTCCAATTGCTCCAAAACCTTATTAACACTTGGAATTACCAGTCATTTTTATTTTAGCCATTCTATTAGGTATGTTCAGTTCAGTCACTCATTAGTGTCTGACTCTTTGCAACTCCATGAATCGCAGCACGCCAGGCCTCCCTGTCCATCAGCAACT
>NW_011495077.1:882094-882627 GCF_000754665.1 Bison bison bison | reverse complement strand
CAACTCCCGGAGTTCACTCAGACTCACGTCCATCGAGTCAGTGATGCCATCCAGCCATCTCATCCTCTATTGTCCCCTTCTCCTCCTGCCCCCAATCCCTCCCAGCATCAGAGTCTTTTCCAATGAGTCAACTCTTCGCATGAGGTGGCCAAAGTACTGGAGTTTCAACTTTAGCATCATTCCTTCCAAAGAAATCCCAGGGCTGATCTCCTTCAGAATGGACTGGTTGGATCTTGTAGTCCAAGGGACTCTCAAGAGTCTTCTCCAACACCACAGTTCAAAAGCATCAATTCTTCGGTGCTCAGCCTTCTTCACAGTCCAACTCTCACACCCATACATGACCACAGAAAAAACCATAGCCTTGACTAGACGAACCTTTGTTGGCAAAGTAATGTCTCTGCTTTTGAATATGCTATCTAGGTTGGTCATAACTTTCCTTCCAAGGAGTAAGAGTCTTTTAATTTCATGGCTGCAGTCACCATCTGCAGTGATTTTGGAGCCAAAAAAAAAAAAAAAAGTCTGACACTGTTTCC
>NW_011495077.1:881514-881994 GCF_000754665.1 Bison bison bison | reverse complement strand
GCCTTCATCCAATTAGCTCTTCCTCCAGCCCCTGCCCCTACTAACTATAAATCAGATCTCTTTTTCTACAAGTTTGTTTGTCTGTGAAGTATATAATTGATTTATAATGCTAAGCTAGTTCCTTTTATACAACAATGTGATTCAGTATTTCAAAATGATCACAAGTCTAGTCACCATCCAAATACATTATACATAATAATTGATTATATTCCCTCCACTATTCATTTCATATCTGTGACTCATTTATTTTGCTGCTGGAAGTTTGTGCCTCTTAATCTCCCTCATCTACTCCCTTCCTCCTCCTCATTCCCATCCCTCTGGCAATGCCTATTTGTTCTCTGCATCCATAACACTGTTTCTGTTTTGTTTCATTTGTACATTTGCTCTGTTGTTTGCATGTAAGTGAAATCATACAGTATTTGTCTCTGTCTGGCTTATTTCACTATTTCCTCACTTTTAAAGGCAACTGTCATTTTTATT
>NW_011495077.1:878230-881414 GCF_000754665.1 Bison bison bison | reverse complement strand
TTTCCCATTAAGTGATGGGACCAGATGCCATGATCTTCGTTTTCTGAATGTTGAGCTTTAAGCCAACTTTTTCACTCTCCACTTTCACTTTCATCAAGAGGCTTTTTAGTTCCTCTTCACTTTCTGCCATAAGGGTGGTGTCATCTGCATATCTGAGGTTATTGATATTTCTCCTGGCAATCTTGATTTCAGCTTGTGCTTCTTCCAGCCCAGCATTTCTCATGATGTACTCTGAATATAAGTAAAATAAGCAGGGTGACAATATGCAGCCTTGACGTACTCCTTTTCCTATTTGGAACCAGTCTGTTGTTCCACGTCCAGTTCTAACTGTTGCTTCCTGACCTGTAGTGGTATCTTATTCTTTTGATTTGCATCTCCAATACTATAATGATTCTGAGCATTTTTTCATGTGCTTATTTACCATACACAGCCATACTTTGGTAAAGTGTTCAAATTTTTGGCCCATTTAAAAACAATAAACTTTTGTTTTATTAAATTGTAAGAGTTCATATGTATAATATACATATTCTAGATATGGATCTTTTGTTAAATATTTTGCAAAGTGTTTCTGCTAGTCGGTGGCTTTTGCTTGTATTTTTCTAACAGTGTCTTTTAATGACCAAACAATTTTAATATTATGAAAGTCAGCGTGTTTAAATTTTTCAAAAATCACTACTTTGACATATGAGTGATGTACAAAAACCAGTATGCATTCAATGTATAAAGCTTGATAAGTTTGGGGGAAAAATATAGTCTTGAAACCATCGTCACAATCAATGTCATAAACATGTTGGTCACGTCCAAAAGTTTTCTCTTACTCTCCTTATTTTTAAAATTTTATTTATTTGTTTTTTGTGATAGGAATACTTTAAATATAACCTCTTAGTAATTTTTAAAGTGTTCAGTACAATATTGTTAACTAGTTCAGTTCAGTTCAGTCGCTTGGTCATGTCTGACTCTGCGACCCCATGGACTGCAGCACGCCAGGCCTCCCTGTCCATCACCAACTCCCAGAGTTCACCCAGACTCACGTCCATCGAGTCAGTGATGTCATCCAGCCATCTCACCCTCTGTCGTCCCCTTCTCCTCCTGCCCCCAATCCCTCCCAGCATCAGAGTCTTTTCCAATGAGTCAACTCTTTGCATGAAGTGGCCAAAGTCCTGGCGTTTCAGCTTTAGCATCATTCCTTCCAAAGAATATGCCTATTATATGTTTTCATGGGTATAGTAAGATTGTCTTCCAAACTGATTCTAACAAGTTACACTGCTGCTGCTTCCCTTGCCCACTAAGGACACACTGCACAGGTGCAGCCCCGTCTGTCCCAGTGTGTGTCTCTCAGGATGCAGTACTACACAGCGGTGTCTCTCAGGGTGACCTAGGGCAGGACCAAGGTGCTGGACTTTCTGTCTATGGCGATGCTCAGAGAGGCCATCCTATTTGTCACATTGTTGTTCAGACCATGAATCAAGTACTCTGGACCCTGGTGGGGAATCTGTCGATACCAAGATATGTACTCAGGTCCACTGATTGTGGAGTGATTACAGGGCAAGTGCACAGGTTCTTCTTCAGCACCCTCCCCTGAGTTTGGCTGTGTGGTCTTAGAATCTCCCAATACACCTGAGGGATTTAGAAACAATAGATTAGCTCTGGGTTGTCAAATCAGGGTGCACCTAAGGGGAAGGTTCATAAACACTGCCAGAATTCCCCTCTCTGGCTTTGCCCTGTCCTTGAGAATTTTCATGTTTGTATTGCTAGTGTTTATTACTGAGCTACTTAGAGCCACAAAGCCAAAGATAAATTGCTGTCTTTCATGACCCGTGGATTCACTGAAGCCCCAGACTCCTTACAGTCTGAAAGCTGAGACTCAGGAGATCTTCTGTGAGTAGAGGATGTATAGTCTCTCACAGTGATGATCAGGGTTTCTAGACAAATGCACAGACACATAGAAACACAGAGATGCACATTCTTCCCTGTAGTTTGGTAAAACAGTGGGAGAAGTGAAAGCAGCAGACATCTGTCTTTGTCTTTAGCCATGAAAGTCATTCTTTCTTAGGCCCAGATCACTTACCCAAAGTTAGAAGGAGAGTTATTTCTGTCACCAGTCTCAAGTTGAAGTCCCAGGCCTCAGAGCTCAGGATCTGTGTCTAAGCCTAAGTTGGGGGAGGTCCCAAGTGCCAAATCAGCAGCCACTTGCACAGCCCCACACCAGGCAGCTCAGTTGTGGTGTTCCTCAGCCAAGCGTTAGCTGTCTCTTGATTGGGTCTATTCCCATGCCCAGGACTAAACACAAATCTAAAAAGAGACTAATAATATTTTCCCAATGTTAAGCCATAATTCAGAAAGTTTACATTAAGGTTATTTTCAAGGTCCAAACATAAATAGTCTATGTCTGTGTGAGCATATTTCAGATGAACATTGTTGAATTCCTCTGGTCTTGGCCCAGGAACCAATGACTTATATGGTACTTATTCCTATTTCACTTGGGTCCTTTATAATGCGTAGTTACTAGTCTCGTTGCTCATGATTTGGGGGGAAATGAATTGAGGATAGTAGGAGAAAAGAAGAAAGGAAAAGAGGGGAAAATAAAATTTGGAAAGGGAAATGAAATGAAATCATCTTATAAGAGAGACAAAAATAACCATAAAGCTATTTCTGTTATCCCCAAAAATGGCTATTATTAAAGAAATGGGATAGAATAAAATTTAAGATTACTCATCCTTCTCTGTTACAATATCTAAGCTTATTACTGCACTCTAGCAACAAATATTTGGCCATTTAAAATTAAACTGTTAATAACCTCTACCTTTTTTTTTTTTTTCCTGTGGAGGGTCAGCTCTTTGCTCTGGATTTGGAAAATGGCTTACTCATGTCCTTAAAACTGTGCACACACTCAAGGTGAAGTGTTGAAGTACAGGTGATAAAGGGGATAAGAGTCAATTCTTTGTACAACTTAGTGATAACTTCTCTGTTACCCTGTACTGGGGTCCAGCCCCGGTTGGATCCATGGATTCCCTCGGGAGGATGGCGCTGGCGATTAAGGATAGATAAAAGGAAAAAGACAGGTGAACTAATTGGAAACTTTATTGGAAAGCCAATAAAACCTGTGACATCAGGTTTGCTCTGACCACGGAGGCCGCAGGCGCCCTCTTGAATAGCGGAAGGTGCCCCACTTTAGGCACCTTCT
>NW_011495077.1:877972-878130 GCF_000754665.1 Bison bison bison | reverse complement strand
CCCCATGAATCACAGCACGCCAGGCCTCCCTGTCCATCACCAACTCCCGGAGTTCACCCAGATTCACGTTCATGGAGTCAGTGATGCCATCCAGCCATCTCATCCTCTGTTGTCCCCTTCTCCTCCTGCCTCCAATCCCTCCCAGCATCAGGGTCTTT
>NW_011495077.1:876268-877721 GCF_000754665.1 Bison bison bison | reverse complement strand
AAATGGTTTAGGTGATTTACATCATCTTCTGGCCAGAAGGCCTGTTAACATTTTATGACTCTGATAAAGGTTTGTCAACCATAAGACTTATTTTCTCTAAGAGTAATTATTTTAAAGTTTGGTGCCATCCTTCAAAGGTGTTAGATAAAGTTGCATTCCTATAGGGCAAAGGTGCAGTGGGCTTACAATGAAGGAAAGAGTTTATTACCTTAAGGGTCTAAAGTTGTTAACACCAAGGCCACTACTTATTTTTTCTATACACCAACTATATTAATATACTTCCAAGGATACAATACAGGGGATGTGGAAACTTGGCAGCGAGCATTGGCTCATCAATGAAATCTTCTACTAGTTCTATTCTAACAATTTCTAATTCTCTGAGAGGCTCTATACTATTTGAATATCTTAAGCTTCCCATGCCTCTCGTGGATGGGAGACTGTAAACAATGGTATGCGTAGCTGTAGGAGTCCAGGTAAACCTGTCAGGCAAGTTAGAGAGCCATCTGAGGGGTTTGGATTGAAACACTCCTATTATGGCCAGGAGGCTAATTAACTAGAGCTTTAAGCTGATTTCCTTCAGAGAAAAGTGGTTGGGGATAGCCCCCCGTTAATGCCAGAGGAGTTGGTGAAAGTTGTAAAATAGTAAAACAGACAGATTCTGGTTTTGGGGTAGACGCTCAGGCAGATCCGGGAGGGGATCCTCGATCCCTGATTTGCTTTGCCCATAAGGGCTCTCCTGCATGACCTTCTCATGGGTGGGAACTCCCCTGCTGGCTCCTGGCAACCCTGGATGGAGCTTTGGTTTGCAGAAGTAACAGCCCCCTCTTGTGACTGCATATTTGAACTCCTTTCCTTGGAACCTGGAAATCAGCAGCCTTTCAAGCTTTGTGTTTCAACTCTGTGAACAGCTATCTCACAGGTGCTCCCTCTGGCCCTCTAGTGGCAAGGTTTCCTAACATAGTACTCTAAAGACTGAATCATTTTCAGTCACTTGGGAATTTTAGGACATATAAAATTTTAGAAATTTTATATTTCTGTGACATATTTCTCATAGAAATAGTTTTAAATATCCCTCAATCAAATGCCTTTTATTTCCCTTATTATCTTGAACTTCCCATGTTGGAGGGCGGTTTCCAAAGGCCAGTTTATTCATTGTTTAGCATCTGATTTGGCACAGGTTTT
Organism: Bison bison bison; assembly: GCF_000754665.1. Lineage (NCBI taxonomy): Eukaryota > Metazoa > Chordata > Mammalia > Artiodactyla > Bovidae > Bison > Bison bison. Next base: position 876,539 of record NW_011495077.1, on the reverse strand, counting down.
GCTTACACTTAATACTAATTTGTTGAGTGAATGTATTAATTAATATAGATTAGGAGAAGTTATGGAGAAGGTAATGGCACCCTACTCCAGTAATTTTGCCTGGAAAATCCCATGGATAGAGGAGCCTGCTGGGCTGCAGTCCATGGGGTCGCTAAGAGTCGGATATGACTGAGCGACTTCACTTCTCACTTTCATGCATCGGAGAAGGAAATGGCAACCCACTCCAGTGTTCTTGCCTGGAGAATCCCAGGGACGGGGGAGCCTGGTGGGC
>NW_011495077.1:870953-876168 GCF_000754665.1 Bison bison bison | reverse complement strand
AGCCTGGTGGGCTACCATCTATGGGGTCGCACAGAGTCGGACACGACTGAAGCGACTTGGCAGCAGCAGCAGCAGGAGAAGTTATATAGAATTATATGGAGTGACTCTTATTATTCCAAATCAAAGATTCTAATTTTCTGGAAAACAAACTGAACAAAAGTGTACAGCTTCCCTGGTGGTAAAGAATATGCCTGCAATGTAGGAGACCTGTGTTCAATCCCGGGTTGGGAAGATCACCTGGAAGAGGGAAATGGCTACCCACTCCCATATTCTTGCCTGGAGAATTCCATGGACAAAGGAGCCTGGTGGGCTACAATTCATGGGGTGGCAAAGAATCGGACACAACTGAGCAACTAATGCTTTTTTCATCCAGCAGTGAAGATAAACGCAAGAGTAGACCTATGGGCAAAATTCAGATAGACAGCACACCAGTTCTTACTCCCCATCCTCCAAAAATGGAAGAATTCAAAAATTTAGGAAAGGGAAAGCTTGGTTTTGAGAATGTGGTAGTCCATGGCATGGTGGTCATATAGTCACTGTTAATTTAATCTACATTCAATGTGCATCTACTATGCACCAGGTTATAAACTAGCAATAGTGTTTTAAGGTTGATGTCAATATATAAATGAGAGAAATACTGGGATTGCTGAAGGAAAGATGAAAGATAAGAGTCATTATGTCATCTAGTTATATAACACAAAAGTCATGTTCAAGTACAGCCTTTTATCTAGTGTTTATTACTGCAGAGGTCAGGTGATATGGACAATCCAGATTAAGCACAGAGAACTATAAGTATTGTGGTACTTTTAATTTGTGTTGATTTGTTTTTATATAACAACTTCTTGGAGATACAACTTATATGTCATATAATTCACCCATTTAAATTGTATAGTTCAATATCAATGTTTTTTAGTATATTCATAGAGTTGTGCAACTGTCACCACACTCTATTTTAGAACATTTCATGATCTCTAAAAGGAACCTATACCCATTAGCAGCCACCCACCATTTCTCCCCATGAAACTCCATCTGGGCAACCACTCACCTACTCTGTTTCTGTCCTAATCCATTTGGACTTCCTTAACAAATGAGGACTGAGTAGCTTCAAAACAAGAGAATTTTTTTTTTCCATACAATTCTGAATGCTGGAGGTACAAGAGCAAGGCCCTGGCAGATTGGGTGTCTAGTGAGGGTATGCTTCCTGGCTCACAGGTGATGCCTTCTCGCTATCCCCTTCATGTGGTAGAAGGGGCAAAGGGTCTCTTTGGAGCCTCTTTTATAAGAGCACTCATTTTAAAGGAGCCATATTGATGTGGTCCACTCAGATCGGCCTCCTAATGCAGACAGCAAGAAGGGGAAAGATAGATATGTGAAAGGCAAATGAAACACTTTGAGCTGATGGTCTATATCTAGTTTTCTATTCTTTCACTCATTCCACAGTTTTAACTTCATGGGCTGAATATTTAAGGTAGAGGATGTCCTCCTATTTGCTTTTGAAATTTCAGTGTGTGTTAAATATTCTTGGCCTTTTAAAATATACAAATTTTAGAACCGGTTTTCATCTTTACATACATACAGAGAGTTGAATCTATTTACGAAATGTGAAAGAATTTGACATTTTTGCTTCATGCATCTTTAAATTCATGAACATAGTATATCCTCCCATTTATTTACAAGTGAAATTAATTTCTTTATGTTTTGTAATTTTCTGTGCTGTGGTCTTATAACTATATTTTAAAATTTTTTTCTAAGGATTTTGATTCTTATGCTATTTTAAGAACTTTTTTTCAAAATTTCATCTCTATTTCTAGTTACTTGAATATAAAATATATTTTAAATTTTACATTGCTCAACTGCATTAATAATGTAACATATTTGTAGATTATTTTGGATTGCTTATCTCACAATCATATTTGTGACTATCATATAGTCCTTGATTTCTAATTATTAAAACTTTATTTATTTTTCTTTCCTCTCTATAACTGGCTAGGACTGAGTACACATTTTAATAGAAATAGTACTACTTGGCTTCAATGAAAGAAAGCACTTAACATTTCACCATTAAGCTTGGTATTTGCTTTATGTTTGTAGCATATACACTTTACCAGAATGAAGAAACTTTTCTTTCAATCCTAATTTGTTGGGAATTCATTTCTTTATTTTGAATGACTGTTGATTGCACTTTTGTGTAACTGTTGAGATATTTTTATTAATGGGAATTATTACTTTGATTGTTTTAAAATGTTGACTAAACATACATGAAACCCAACATGACTGTCATATATTATGCTTTTATATAAAATGCTAATTATTTTTGCTAGTATTTCATTTACAAGTTTTAACTTATGTTCATTGAATGACCCTATCGTATTCCTTTAAAATTTTTTCTTCATTCAAGATTTAGTGTCAAAATTAAGCTGCCCCTGTACAATGTTTCCTCCTTCTTTTTGTTGTTAAGTAAGTTTGGTACACCAGTTAAGATAGGTTATGCTGTGGTAATAATCAACTCCAAAATATCAATGCCTCAAAGAAAGAGTTGTTTGCACATATGTCATCCATTTTGAATGAAGATAATTCTCCAAGTCAGCTATAATACATGTGAGGACTAACGTTTGGTATTCGAACCCCCATTAATATTGTATCAATACAGGATTCAGTAGTCACCACAGTCTGAGAAAGCAGAGGTTAAAAGGTAATCTAGAGAGTTAAATTCCTTTATCATGAGGTGACACATGCCATTTCTACTCGTACTTTCTTGGCCAAAGCAAATGTTATGGCCATGTCGATTTTCAGGAGACACACAATTCTCCAGCATGGCTGGAGGAGGGGGAGCTGGGTACAGTATTTATGAACAGCCATTGTGCATTCCATAGTCAGCCTTCCCACTTGTAACTGAGAACTCATTTCCTGTCTTCTCCCCATGTAGGAGACAGGTACTTCTTCAAGGAAGACAATTTAGGACCCCTGTTCAGTCACTGCTGAGCAAAGGCAGAGTCTCTGATTGAGATTCTATAGTCTTCCTCAGGCTCTTCTGGGTCTGAAAATCAATGAAGAAACAAATAAGCAGAAAACAAACAAAGGAAAACAAGTAAACTCCACACATGAGATATACCATTATGGAATAGACATTGGATTATATCATGCAAGGTTCTCTCGGAAAGGAGAAGAAAGACATACAGTGTTGGTCTCAAGCAAGTCTGGGGCCCCAGGGGGCATTGCCTGTGGCATTTCTTAGTCTGTTTTGATGAGACTCTGATTGTGTTTTAAGCAAGAAGGCATTCTGTGACTTAGCCCTCAGGGATATTCTTCTTCCATGATATTCTTCAGCCACATCTGAAGGACTATGGCTTCAGATGTTGTAAACAGATTTTACCTGCCTGTGTTTGTTAAGAGTTGAAGTACAGTTGGCTCTCCAACAACGCAGGAGTTTGGGGGGCCAACAGTTGAAAATCTGCATATAACTTATACTTGGTTCTCCTTATATGCGATTCCTCCTTATCTGAGGTTTTGCACCTGCAACTCAACAAACTGAGAATCATGTAGCAATGTTGTGTTTACTTTTGAAAATAGTCCGTGTTTGAATGGACCCTCACATTCAAACCCATGAGGTTTGTTCAAAGTTCAACTGTATTTTGAGTCTCTAATGATCATAGTTTTTTTAGTCAAAGCTGTTTTTAATGATTCAGATTTTTCAAAAAAAAAGTTATTTATTTGAATTATGTTAATGTCATATATCTATGTATTTATAAAATTTGTTTTTATAAAATATACAAAGTAATAAAATGCATTACATAACAGTAAGAATTACTAAAATCAGCATGATAGTGGAAGAGAGAATGGTTTTCCCCACAATTTCAGGTCTGAAAATCCAGCAATTCAAGAATTGAATTGCTTCTAATTTTCCTGAAATTAGTGGGTTCTTCAAAGTAGCTGTTTAGGAACAATTTTAAAATCACTTTAGGATTTATATTAATCCAAGATACAAACATAATAGCTGGGAATCTCAGGGAACAATGTTCTTTCTAACACTGAAATAAAAAAGGAACATGTTTTATACAAGGAAAATTTACATTAGAGCGTCTAAACTGTGCTACTACAGTGTCTGCCTTCCTCCTGGCTGTGGTTCATGGGATTTTTCCTAAGACTCTAAGCAGGTGGCTGCCTTAATACAGCTCTAAGGTTTTTGCTTATCTCTACTGTCATTTATCAAGGCAAGAACACTGAAGTGGTTTGCAATTCCCTTCTCCAGTGGATCACATTCTGTCAGACCTCTCCACCATGACCCATTCATCTTGGGTGGCCCTACACGGTATGGCTTAGTTTCATTGAGTTAGACAAGGCTGTGGTCCGTGTGATTAGATTGACTGGTTTTCTGTGATTATGGTTTCAGTGTGTCTGCCCTCTGATGCTCTCTCGCAACACCTACCGTTTTACTTGGGTTTCTCTTACCTTGGACGTGGGATATCTCTTCATGGCTGTTCCAGCAAAGCTTAGCCGCTGCTCCTTACCTTGGACGAGGGGTATCTCCTCACCACTGCCCTCCTGTCCTTGAACGTGGAGTAGCTCCTCTCAGCCCTCCTGTGCTGACACAGCCACTGCTCCTTGGACGTGGGGTTGCCCCTCTTGGCCACCGCCCCTGACCTCGGGCATGGGGTAGCTCCTCCAGGCTGCTGCCCCTGGCCTCGGGCAGGGGGTAGCTACTCTTGGCCGCTCCTGCGCCATGGCAGCCTGGCACTCTGTGCCGCTGCCCCTAACTTGGACGTGTTCTTGCCTTGAGAATCCCATGAACAACATGAAAAGGCAAAATGATAGGAAACTGAAAGAGGAACTCCCCAGGTCAGTAGGTGCCCAATATGCTACTAGAGATCAGTGGAGAAATAACTCCAGAAAGAATGAAGGGATGGAGCCAAAGCAAAAACAATACCCAGTTGTGGATATGACTGGTGATAGAAGCAAGGTCTAATGCTGTAAAGAGCAATATTGCACAGGAACCTGGAATGTTAGATCCATGAATCAAGGCAAATTGGAAGTAGTCAAATAGGAGATGGCAAGAGTGAACATCGACATTGTAGGAATCAGCGAACTAAAATGGACTGGAATGGGTGAATTTAACTCAGATGACCATTATATCTACTACTGTGGGCAGGAATCCCTTAGAAGAAATGAAGTAGCCATCATGGTCAACAAAAGAGTCCAAAATACAGTACTTGGATGC
>NW_011495077.1:870622-870853 GCF_000754665.1 Bison bison bison | reverse complement strand
AACACAAGAAAAGACTCTATACATGGACATCACCAGATGGTCAACACCAGAATCAGACTGATTATATTCTTTGCAGCTAAAGATGCAGAAGCTCTATACAGTCAGCAAAAACAAGACCCGGAGCTGACTGTGGCTCAGATCATGAACTCCTTCTTGCCAAAATCAGACTTAAATTGAAGAAAATAGGGAAAACCACTAGACCATTCAGGTATGACCTAAATCAAATCCCTT
>NW_011495077.1:863502-868493 GCF_000754665.1 Bison bison bison | reverse complement strand
TGATGCTAAAGCTGAAACTCCAGTACTTTGGCCACCTCATGAGAAGAGCTGACTTATTGGAAAAGACTCTGATGCTGGGAGGGATTGGGGACAGGAGGAGAAGGGGACAACAGAGGATGAGATGGCTGGATGTCATCACTGACTCGATGGACGTGAGTCTGAGTGAACTCCGGGAGTTGCTGATGGACAGGGAGGCCTGGCACGCTGCAATTCACGGGGTTGCAAAGAGTCGGACGGTGACTGAACTGAACTGAACTGTCATTTCTATCACTGTGGTATTCCAAGAGAACACAGAAATCTCTTGCTGAGTCAGCCAGTTGCAAGGAAGAGATGGTGAGGCTGATGAATTTTTTTTCCAATGAAATTCCAGAGTGACCATCCCTCCTTGCATTTGCTCTATTATCATCCTGATAAATAAGGAATTCCATCCCTCCACCAGGAAGCTCTCTGTACCAGTACAAAGTATACCTCCCCAAAGTGGTTTCACACATGCAGTCCATGGTCTTCTTCCTGTGCTGCTACTCTGTTCTGAGCTTGGGTTACTTTGTCAGCCATGCTGGATCCCATGGGAAAAGGAGAAGACAGAGTTGGTCCTCTGAAATGTCTCAGGAGTCATGAGGGCTACATGAGGTATGACACAAGGACCAAGAAAAGGGTTACCTAATTGTTCATCTCTCCACCTCTATTCGCTCTAACCCCCCTGCCAGTCACAGCTTGCACAGGGCCACCATTGAGCTCTAAAAGGAAACTGAGGCCCTGTGTTTACAGCCACATATATTGAAGCCAAAGGTTGCCATGAACACCCACAGCAGACCAGGCCAGAGCTTGACAGACATTCATCTCTAAATTTCTCTCGTTCTTATCATAGCAGAGACTAGTCTTTCTCTGGGTAGCTGAGTGCAGAGTTCCTGTGGTTTTTGGTGTTTCTGTCCCAAACAGGAAGTAATGTTCATAAGGAGGGCATTCCATTCAGGACTGAAACATCTACCCCACCCCAACCACTGTTTTGTTTTGATGTTTCTCTGGAGGACTATCTTTGAAAATTGGCTATTTTATCTAACAAGCACAAGAATAGAGTTTAATTATCTTTTTGTTATTGAATTCTTATTTAATATCACGGTGATCAGAGACTATGTTCTGAATGATTTAAATTCTCTGAAATTGATTAAGCCTTGCTTTAAGATTCAGAGTATGAACAATTTTGATAAACATTACAAGTGCATTTGAAAATAATCTGTATTCTGTTGTTTTGGGGTACAGTCTTCTATATATGTAAATTAGGTACAGAATACAATTTAGTAGTTGTATAAATAGAGAATATTTTCTCTGTGTTTCTATTGACGATAGATGTTAATGCCTGGCAGCAGAGTTGTATATTTGCTTAGTGACTATTTTTAAATCAACAAATTCTACTAGTTTAATTCTGCTGATTAACTCTACTGATTTATGTTGGATATATTTTGAAGATATATTATTCAGTGCATACAAAACAGGATTATTCTATCTTCCTCATCAATTGTGCACTTAATCATTCTGAAGTGCTGCTCTGTATTCCTAGCTACAATTCCCATTTTAATGTCCACTTTATTTCCTATATCTACTCAGTTTTCTTTTGGTGAGGGACTCCAAATGTCTCATGTGCAAAGGAAAGAAGTTGTATCTTTCTACCTTCCACCATATTGAAGAATTAGTCTGAAATGGGTCAATGACTTCAATGTAAAAATTCAAACTATGAAACTCTTAGATGAAATCATTGATGTAAATCTTTGTGACTTTGGATTAGGCAATGGTTCTTAAGGTATGCAATCAAAGCACAAGTAAAGAAAAATAGATAAATCAGGCTTTATCACAATTAAATAGCTTCTGTTTCAAAAGATACTATCAGGAAACTGAAAAAGGCAACCCATGGAATGGGAGTAACTATTTACAAATCATATTTGTTAAGGGCTGAGTATTCAGAATATATAAAGAACACTTACAACTCAACAACTAAAATACAAATAACTTAAGGAAAATTTTAATTTTAATAGTATTTTTACTAGGATACTGAGGACAGTGGGGATGCAGATGAGAGAGAGAGTGTTACTTTCTTATATATACTACATGTACTACATATATCCTTTAAATACTTTTTAAAGTTTTATACCACATGTATTTGTTATCTATTCAAATATCAAATAATAATTTGCATTAAAAACTATTCACTATCAACCAACTGATTGGATGGTTGAAACTTTCTCCTCCTGACCACACAGGGGAGAGGGGAGGGGGTGGAGGTTGAATTCATCCACAATGGCCTGTGATGTAAATCAGTCATGGTGATGTAGATCAATCATGGTGATGTAAAGAAGCCTCCCTAAAACTCAAAACACTTGAGGGTTTGGAGAGGTTCCGGGTTGGTGAACTCATAGAGGTGCTGGGAGAGGTCACCTGAAGAGGGCTTGGAGGTTCTACATACCTCGTCCTAAGCATCTCTCCATCTGGCTGTTCCTGACTTATATCCTTTTATAATAAACCAGTGATCTAGTGAGTAAAGGGCTTCCAAGGTGGTGCTAGTGGTAAAGAACTCACCTGCCAATGCAGTAGACAGAAGAGATGCAGGTTCAATCCCTGGTTGGGAAGATCCCCTGGAGGAGGGCATGGAAACCCACTCCAGTATGCTTGCCTGGAAGAATCCCATGGTCAGAGGAGCCTGGCAGGCTACAGTCCATAAGGTCACAAAGAGTTGGATACTACTGAAGTGAGTTAGCATGCACAGCATACTAGTGAGTAAAATGTTTCTCTGAGTTCTATGAGCTGCTCTACCAAATTCATTGAAACTGAGAATAGGGTCACGGGAATGTCTGGTCTATAGGTAGTCATGTAGAAAAGTATAGATAATAAACTAGGCTTGTGTTTGGCTCCCTGAGATGGAGTAAGTTATTGTGTTCAGTTGCTCAGTCATGTCTGACTCTTTGCAGCTCAATGGACTGTAGCCTGCCAGGCTTCTCTGTCAATGCGACTTTCCAGGCAAGAATACTGGAGTGGACTGTCATTTGCTACTCCAGGGGATCTTCCATCCTAGGGATTGAACTAGCATCTCTTGTGTCTCCTTCTTTGGCAGGCACATTCTTTACCACTAGCACTACCTGGGAAGTCCCAGAGTAAATTATCTGAACCTCTAGTTTCAGTGAGGGATGAGATGGAAGAGGCTGTCTGGTAGTACTGAGCCCTAACCTTTGGGAGATGATAGTATTTCCAGGTAGAAGATGGAGGGAGAGGATGGCAACTCTTTCCAGGTAGAGTTGAATAGAAGGATGCAACTGGTGTCCAAAGTGCTTGGTGTTGTGTGGTAAACTCCCCACCCATGCACATGTGGAAATTGGGTCCAGGAGCCCTATCCAGGATTCCAGGAAAGGACTATCTTCCTCGAAAAGGTTGAGTTGAGCAGGTGTAAAAACTACAAGAGTCATGTATAATTTCTAAACACTATCCTTCATATGTTGCTTCTGTATGGCATGCAGTATCGTCTCTGAGCCAGCTATGAAATTCTTTCTAGAATGAATTCAATAACTTCCTTTCTAAATCTTATTTTACTCCCTGTAACCACCAGCTTCTTAAAAAATTTGGGTAAGATTTGTATGTCTTCTCTGCAAATATGGGAAGAGACAATTGCTTCAGCTGAGTTATGAGTTTTTCTGTAAAGTTCTTCTATCATGTTGTTTTTTTTTTTTTTTGTAGTCATTTCTCTGAGACAGCAGAAGTATACTGCAGAATCTTCTAGTTGTGATGATAATATGATGAGCCTGATCATTTTTGTAGCTTTCTGGAATTTCACAAAATTTTGGCCCTCTGATGCATCGGCTTCTGCACTGTGTGCTGAGTTTGGGGGAAGTCATCTTCTCACATGGAGAACTTTTGTACAGTACAGTACAAAACATACAAGCCTAGTGTCATAGGAACAGTCCAGTTCCTCAGTCTTGCTCTCCTGACTAACTATTGTTGGTTAGAACTGAATGATCTGGGACAATCTGGATCCTGTAAACAGAAGAAATAAAAAGCTTGATCCTTGGTGCTGACAAATAAGGAACTGGCCAAAACCTTAAAGGGCAGGAGTTAAATCTTCAGTCAAGACTAAGGGAGTCAATTATGGATTTCTTTCTCCTTCCCTCTTATTTTCCTGAGTATTTGTTACGTTTGGCCACTGTTCACCCTCTCTGCTCCTTCCCACTGTCTCCCCACAATCCAACACTGTCCTCAGCCTCCCTATTAGCAACTCTTCCTACCAATGAAGTCAGAAGCCATCATGCCCATCATATGCTGACAAGCGTCATGTTGGCACCTGTGTTTTAAGAAGTCATCTCCTGCTCTGAGCCTGCTCAGTCTTATTTGGCTTTGTGTAAAGCTCCACTTAGAATTGTTGGCCATGAGTGGTACAGCTCTTTCAGAGCAGACATTGGTTTGGTTGGTAGGATGAACTGACAGATCATATCCTGTGCATCCTTGTATAGAATAAGTTGAACCACCAAATGCATTTAAAATAGTCTCCTTCCTCCTGAAAAAGTTGTTCATATATTCTCCAGAAATTTGGGGGCCATGTAAACGTATCCTTGAATTTAGATTGACATTTAAAAATACAATGTCTGTGTTTTCCTTCTCAATTGAAGAAAGAATATTTTAAATTAAACTGCAGATATGGTTTTGTGTCCTTGTAAGGGATAGTTATATATTATTACACACAGAATTTCAAGGTAGAAATTTCACAACCCAGGTATTCTTTACTGCCATCCCTTTCTGTCTTAAATCATGTTTTTAAACACCTCCCTTTAAGGTCTGCTCCCTTTTCAGATTATCTTAGACTTCTGATGGTGATCTAGGTAACTATTTCACTAGGACAAAGGAAAATTTCCATTCTATTCAATGTTATTTGTCCTGGGCTCAGTTATAACAGAAGATCACTTCTATGATGACAGATTATTTACTATGATTCCAGGTCACTAGACATCTGTGAG
>NW_011495077.1:857648-862493 GCF_000754665.1 Bison bison bison | reverse complement strand
TCTTTTTTTTTTTTTCCCTTCTATAAGGTTAGGTCTATCAATACCCAGTGTTAGAGAGAGAATTACTCCAAGATTAACAGTAAAAGAAAAATCAAGGTAAATATTTGTGTGTGTGTGTGTGTGTATATATATATATATATACTGTTTATATATACACACACTGTTTATATATATATATACACTGTTTATATATATATACACACTTACATATATATAAGTACATATGCATATACAAAAATCATATTTCTGATACTAACATTTCAGTGTAACACTTGTTTGTGCCAATCCCTTACAGTGCTTCTCAATGCCTTCCAACAATATACAGCATCTCATAATGGCTCATAATTATTTTCACAAGGTGGCTTCTGCTTATTGCTTTAGTTTTATATTTATTGTTGCCTGTTTGGAGTTGTGTGCTCCAGCCATTTTGAGTTAAAACAAAATCTTGACTTTACCTTTGCACATTCCGTTTCTCTTTTTCTGTAATACTCTTTACCTGACTCCATCTTTGATGAATTCTTTTAAAAGTCTTGACATAGACACCACCTATCTCAGGTAGTATTCCCTTATACTCTTTTTCCAATTTGGATGCCTCTGTTGGTGACCATATTTTACTTTTCCCTTGTGGTAGTTTTGATTGCATTGTTTTGTAATGGACTTTCCAATATTACATGCTTCCTGAGTGCTGACACAATACGTATTTGGATCTAGGACACACCACATACCAAATGAATAAATTATTAGAATATCAAGTAAATAGAGAATACTTTTGGTAACTTCATGAAGATTATGTTTGCTCATTTGTAAAATTGAGACTATGGTTACTTTGCAGTGTTGGTTTGAAAATTTTGTATTTGTGTGATTTTATTCATACATAACCTTGACTTTCAGTTCTGAAATTCACTATAATCTCTATTGCCCTGTGTGTACTATTCCTACTTGTAAGATCACTTTTCCTACCTGGGCTTTCTTTCAACCTGATTAACTCCCACTAAAGCTAAATGATGATACCACTCTAATGGCAGAAAGTGAAAAGAAACAAAAGAGCCTCTTGATGAGGGTGAAAAAGGAGAGTGAAAAATCTGACTTAAAACTCAACATTCAAAAAACTAAGATCACGGCATCTGGTCCCATCACTTCATAGCAAATAGAAGGGGAAAAGTGGAAACAGTGACAGATTTTATTTCCTTGGGCTCCAAAATCACTGCAGACAGTGAATACAGCCTTAAAATTAAAAGACTCTTGCTCCTTGAAAGGAAAGCCATGATGAATGTAGATAGCATAATAAAAAGCAGAGACATCAGTTTGCCAAAAAAGGTCTGTCTAGTCAAAGCTATGGTTTTTCCAGTGGTCATGTATGGATGTGAGAGTTGGACTGTGAAGAAAGCTGAGCGCCAAAGAACTGATGCTTTTGAACTGTGGTGTTGGAGAAGACTCTTGAGAGTCCCTTGGACTACAAGGAGATCCAACCAGTCCATCCTAAAGGAAATCAGTCCTGAATATCCATTGGAAGAACTGATGCTGAAGTTGAAACTCCAGTACTTGGCCACCTGATGTGAAGAGTTGACTCTTTGAAAAAAACCCTGATGCTAGGAAAGATTGAGAGCAGAAGAAGAAAGGGGCAACAGAGGATGAGATAGTTGGATGGCATTACTGACTTGATGGACACGAGTTTGAGCAAACTCTTGGAGATAGTGAAACACAGGGAGGCCTGGTGTGCTGTAGTCCATGGGGTCTCAGAGAGCTGCACACAACTGAGTGACTGAACAACAATAGGACAGTGTCTTTTACCAACGACAATGTGTCAAATAGTTGAATGTTGTCCTGGGAAGGAGTACACAGTAAGTGATTTGCTAAAGCATTGCCTAGAAGTACTTATAAATTAAGAAACAAGTAAATGAATGTGATTTACAGCATGCACAACCTCAAATGCATTAAATGGAAAGGCACATTTAGCCAGAAAAATAATAATGTATTATATTATTCACTTTATATAAAACTGAAGCACATGGCTGTGATATTCAAAAGCACACCAGCATTCACTATAGAACTTGCAGTGGGATCTGATTCCCCGTCCTGAACACCTCTTTTCTCTGAAATACAGGGGAAACAGGGTACCTCATTCCAGGAGCAAATGGCAACAAAGCATCATCAGTGAGTGGAGCTTAGCTGACCCAGCAGCCTCTCTCTGAAAGTAAAAAGGCATATTCCTGGAAACCCTGGAACCCATGGAATGTAGGACTTGCCACCTATTGGTCTTCTTTGTAGGAAGAAGACCCATGGAATGTAGTACTTTGCCACCTAATGGTTCAGCTGGGCTTCCCTGATAGCTCAATTGGTAAAGAATCTGCCTGCAGTGCAGGAGACCCTGGTTTAATTCCTAGGTTGGGAAGATCCCCTGGAGAAGGGAAAGGTCAGCTGTCTCACCTACTTTAAGGCACAGCTTCTCACGCTGCCGTGCATAAAGGGAAGCAAGTCTGTGTGCCTCTGAGTCTGAGCCCCCAGAGCACGTTTGAGTACAGGCTGCAGGTGCCTGGGGATCTCCGTGTGCTGGCTGTGCAGAGGTACAAGGCTGAGTCTCCAGGCTGGGAGGCTGAGATGTGCAGAGAGAGGTGTTTGGCACTTCTGTTGTGGAAGACTGCGAATCTTCCATCCTCATTTTTCTCCAAAACAGGACTTATTGATATCAGGAATGCCAGACTTTTCATTGGGTATTTTCTGTACCACTGGAAATAATCAAGCACAGTATTATCATAGTCACAGTTCAGAATAGAAATCCCTCCTTCTGTCACACTCAGAGATGGAGGATTTTGTTTAACCTGCTGCTGAGCACTGTTCTGTTGACTCTTCACCCCTGTTTGGAAAGAGTACCAGATTTCAAATTTTATTCTTAAAATTTCCACAAAAAATCATTATGATCCAGAAAAACCTATTGAAATTAAAGTCCCCAATTGTCTCAGCTCCCAGCCTTGCATTGTTCTTGGCATTTTTCTACTATATTTAAACCTCCCTCCCACAACTCACAGTCAGACTGGAGCCACAGAATCAACAGTGATGCTCCCAAGAGCTTGCTCATTTCTCCTGCAAAGACTCAGGTCGTCCTCTCTCCTGACCAAGCAAACATAAATCTGACTGCCACTTCCTCCACTTTATTCATTTCCTTCCATGGTGCCTTCTGTTTCACGTGTAAACAGCCCTGTTTTTAACCAGTTACTCATGTTTATGAAGGCAAGTATTGCCCCCTTTAGTTCACATGTAGAAAATTTCTGAAAATGCATTTCTATATTTCCTAAAGACCAGTTTGCAACCCTTTACTCATTAAAAATGTTAAATCAGAAGTTTTAAGAGAAAAAAACTTCAGAGATCACATAATTTTATTGGGTGGGCCAAAAATTTCATTCAAGTTTTTCTGTAAGATCTTACAAACTTTTTGGCCAACCATATATCTATTGCATGCATATATGTTTAGAGAGAAAGTAAGTAAAAATGATAACTGATAACCAAGAATATAGACAATTATGCAAGATCAAATGAGAGGCACTTTGTTGACCGATATGTTTAGACAAACACTTTATTTAAATATACTAAGAAGAATTGGTGTCGTGGGTGACACATAAGGGTACTGTGTTCCATTTAACGTAATGATTTCAAACTTAGAACATGTGGAGTTTGGAATCAATGTAATTGCATGATACATGGTCTTCAAAGGTACCATGTTTACTCTGATTAAATAAAAATAAGCATCACAGGGTAATTCGATCTGATGTAAATTCTAGACACTTCTCTTTAAAACTCAAATGAGAGCACTAAAATTCATCCTCTGTATTAAATCAACCTCTGAACTGAATTACCTCTCTTAGAGTTTAGATGGGATCATTTAACATGTTCCATATTCTCAAATGAGGGAAAATTACATAATCCTGTAAAGTCTATAGACAGAACGAGTCCATAACATTGAAAGGTACTAGAAGATGCCAAAAAGGCAGCACGCTTTTTTGTGTTCACTCTTGATTCACATCTAATATGTCTCCATAGCTTAATCCAATGTAAAAGGCAAGAAGAATCTATTGTGATTTCAATATTAAATCAGTTGGGCAATTAGTGATTGTAAGTAAGAATAAATGCTGAAATATTTCTTTTATTGTGTGCTCTAAGATGGAAATAGAACTCCAGTAACCATAAGTTCCTTCTCTAAATCTGTGAGTCTGTTTATGTTTAGTAAATAAGTCCATTTATATAATTTCTCTTTAGATTCATGATATCATAGGATATATTCTCTTTCACTGTCTGACTTACTCCAGTCAGTATGGTATTTCTATGTTACTAGAGGGGAAGGGTGAGGAGAAAGAATAGGGAATTTGGGATTGATATATACACACTGCTATATTTAAAATGGATAGTCAATAAGGACCTACTGTATAGCACAGAGAACTCTGCTCAATATTATGTATTATAACAACCTAAATGGGGAAAGATTTTGAAATAGAATGTGCTGTGCTGTTCTTAGTCACTCAGTTGTGTCCAAAACTTTATGACCCCATGAACTGTAGCCTGCCAGGCTCCTCTCTCAATGGGGATTCTCCAGGCAAGAGATACTGGAGTGGGTTGCCATAGCCTCCTCTAGGGGATCTTCTCAACCCAGAGATCGAACCCAGGTCTCCCACATTGGCTGGCGGATTCTCTACCATCTGAGCCACCAGGGGAGACTAGATATAGGTATATATATAACAGTCACTTTGCAGTACAACTGAAACTATCACAACATGGCTAATCAACTAAAATACAAAACAAAAAGTTGAAAAAAACAAGAGGCAGAACTCGATTATTTTGTCTTTGTCAAAAATA
>NW_011495077.1:855877-856759 GCF_000754665.1 Bison bison bison | reverse complement strand
TTTGTTCTCTTAAGATAGCACCTTTTTTTTTTTTTTAAACATATTTCCTCTCTTTTGTTTTTTCCTTGGGTTTTATTGAGATAAAATACACACAGATTGAGATATGTATGTATTTTATGTATGTATGTATTTTTTTGAGATAAAATACATACAGATCTGTGTAAGTTTAAGCTCTACAGCATAATGACATACACATCATGAAATGATTACCACAGAAGGTTTAGTGAGCATACATCATCCCATATAGATATAAAATTAAATAGATGCAAAACGATGTTTTTCCTTGTGGTGAGAACTCTTGGGATTTACTCTCAACTTCTATGTATCAATACAGCAGTGTTAATTATATCTATTATGTTGTGCATTACCTTCATAGTACTTAGTTATAACTGAAACTTCATACCTTTTGACTGCCTTCATCCAATGCTGTCTCCCCCTGCCTCCTGCCCCTGGTAACCACAATCTGATCTTTTTTTCTATGAATTTGATTGTTTGTGAGTATAATTGACCTACAATACTATGTTAGTTCCTTTAAACAACACAGTGATTCAGAATTTCAAAATACTCAACACAAAAGTCTAGTCACCATCTTTCACCCTACTAAGATAATACATAACCGTTGACTATATTTCCTCCACTATGCAACTCATATCAGTGACTCATTTATTTTGCTGCTGGAAGTTTATGCCTCTTAATCTGTCTCACCTATTTCTTTCCTCCTCCTTGTGCCTTGTTTCACTCTGTTTTTTCTCTTCATCCATGACTCTGTTTCTGTTTTGTTATCTTTGTTCATTAGTCCTGGTTTTTAGATTTCACATATAAGTGAAATCATAAAGCATTTATCTTTCTGTCTTAGTTATTTCACAATTTTTCCTGTTTTAA
>NW_011495077.1:853910-855777 GCF_000754665.1 Bison bison bison | reverse complement strand
TGAACTGTAGCCTGCCAGGCTCCTCTCTCAATGGGGATTCTCCAGGCAAGAATACTGGAGTGGGTTGCCATAGCCTCCTCTAGGGGATCTTCTCAACCCAGAGATCGAACCCAGGTCTCCCACATTGGCTGGCGGATTCTCTACCATCTGAGCCACCAGGGGAGACTAGATATAGGTATATATATAACTGAGTCACTTTGCAGTACAACTGAGACTATCACAACATGGCTAATCAACTAAAATACAAAACAAAAAGTTGAAAAAAACAAGAGGCAGAACTCGATTATTTTGTCTTTGTCAAAAATACATTAACTTTGTTAAATTATCACTTAAAGTCTGTTGAGGTTTACTTTAATATCTGTTAGGGCAAATTTTTTATTCCTTATTTATTTATTTTTGTACCAGGACTTAGCCCTTACTTTTGGCCTGCGATTTTTATTCTGGTGATTCAATTGAGCAAGGCATTTTTACCAAAATTCTTCACTCTAGAAAACCTAGAGCACCTATGTATTCCCAACACAAAGAAGTCTCTGAAATCTTCATGGAGTTTTTAGACTCTCAAAAGCTGTTTTCTGCTAGCTTTCCTGTCTCTCTCTTTCTCTTTGTGTGCATGTGTAGCTCTTGTGTAGGTTCAAAAAACTCCCTCTACAGATTTTAAGGTCCTTTTTATGAAGTTCACTTCTCTCCAACACCTTTCCCCTCAAATTCCAGTGATATTACCAGCCCTAATTCTGATCTCTGTTTCTTGCATACAGCAAGCTGCCACTCTGCGGGGCTCCAGGTCCTTGTGCTGAAGGTTAGAAAATCCCCTGGGAGATAGCTAGTGAATGTGGCAGTCATTCTGCAGGCTTTCTTTCTCCTACAAATGGCAAACTTTCACTGTCTGCACTCCTTGGAAACAGTTGTTTCATATGTTTTCCCAGTTTTGGAGTGGTTTACAGTTAGAAGATAATTCTATATCAGCTATACTGGAATAGCCAGAAAATCTTTTGTTCTCTTAAGATAGCACCTTTTTTTTTTTTTTAACATATTTCCTCTCTTTTGTTTTTTCCTTCTGGTTTTATTGAGATAAAATACATACAGATCGAGATATGTATGTATTTTATGTATGTATGTATTTTATTGAGATAAAATACATACAGATCTGTGTAAGTTTAAGCTGTACAGCATAATGACATACACATCATGAAATGATTACCACAGAAGGTTTAGTGAACATACACCATCCCATATAGATATAAAATTAAATAGATGCAAAACAATGTTTTTCCTTGTGGTGAGAACTCTTGGGATTTACTCTCAACTTCTATGTATAAAGACAGCAGTGTTAATTACATCTATTATGTTGTGCATTACCTTCATAGTACTTAGTTATAACTGAAACTTCATACCTTTTGACTGCCTTCATCCAATTCCGTCTCCCCCTGCCTCCTGCCCCTGGTAACCACAATCTGATCTTTTTTTCTATGAATTTGATTGTTTGTGAGTATAATTAACCTACAGTACTATGTTAGTTCCTTTAAACAACACAGTGATTCAGAATTTCAAAATACTCAACACAAAAGTCTAGTCACCATCTTTCACCCTACTAAGATAATACATAACCGTTGACTATATTTCCTCCACTATGCAACTTATATCAGTGACTCATTTATTTTGCTGCTGGAAGTTTATGCCTCTTAATCTGTCTCACCTATTTCTTTCCTCCTCCTTGTGCCTTGTTTCACTCTGTTTTTTCTCTTCATCCATGACTCTGTTTCTGTTTTGTTATCTTTGTTCATTAGTCCTGGTTTTTAGATTTCACATATAAGTGAAATCATAAAGCATTTATCTTTCTGTCTTAGTTATTTCACTATTTTTCCTGTTT
>NW_011495077.1:853231-853810 GCF_000754665.1 Bison bison bison | reverse complement strand
ACAGCCATCTGCAGTGATTTTGGAGCCCAGAAAAATAAAGTCTGACACTGTTTCCCCATCTATTTCCCATGAAGTGATGGGACCAGATGCCATGATCTTCGTTTTCTGAATGTTGAGCTTTAAGCCAACTTTTTCACTCTCCACTTCACTTTCATCAAGAGGCTCTTTAGTTCCTCTTCACTTTCTGCCATAAGAGTGGTGTCATCTGCATATCTGAGGTTATTGATATTTCTCCCAGCAATCTTGATTCCAGCTTGTGCTTCTTCCAGCCCAGCGTTTCTCATGATGTACTCTGCATGGAAGTTAAATAAGTAGGGTGACAATATACAGCTTTTATCATGAACTCCTTATTGTCAAATTCAGACTTAAATTGAAGAAAGTAGGGAAAACCACTAGACCACTCAGGTATGACATAAATCAAATCCCTTATGATTATACAGTGGAAGTGAAAAATAGATTTAAGGGCCTAGATCTGATAGATAGAGTGCCTGATGAACTATGGAATGAGGTTCATGACATTGTACAGGAGACAGGGATCAAGACCATCCCCATGGAAAAGAAATGTAAAAAAGCAAAATG
>NW_011495077.1:843568-851592 GCF_000754665.1 Bison bison bison | reverse complement strand
TGCTTTATTGACTATGCCGAGGCCTTTGACTGTGTGGATCACAATAAACTGATGGAAAATTCTGAAAGAGATGGGAATACCAGACCACCTGACCTGCTTCTTGAGAAACCTATATGCAGGTCAGGAAGCAACAGTTAGAACTGGACGTGGAACAATAGACTGGTTCCACATGTATATGGTTTTCCTCAAATTGGAGCACTTTTCTCCCATCCTATTTTGTCTTTAGCCTGATTAACTCCTATTAAACTACTAGGCTTCAAACTGAGGCATCACACAATCTAGGAACCTCTCTCTGACTGACATCTATTTGTCTATATAATACCAAATTTTATCTTTTTTTTTTTTTACTTTATAAGAACTATATGATAACAAAAATCTATTTGCCAAAGGGCTACATATTCAGCACAAGAAAGAACTCTTTATTTACTGAAACCTCCTTATCCAGTACCTGCTGCTACTGCTACTGCTGCTAAGTCGCTTCAGTCGTGTCCGACTCTGTGCGACCCCATAGACGGCGCCAGCCCACTAGGCTGCCCCATCCCTGGGATTCTTCAGGAAGAACACTGGAGGGGGTTGCCATTTCCTTCTCCAATGCATGAAAGTGAAAAGTGAAAGTGAAGTCGCTCAGTCGTTTCCGACTCTTAGCGACCCCATGGACTGCAGCCCACCAGGCTCCTCCATCTATGGGATTTTCCAGGCAAGAGTACTGGAGTGGGGTGCCATTGCCTTCTCCATATTCAGTACCTGACAGATACTAAATGCATATTTGTTGAATGATTGAATATACAAACCTCAAGAATAAGTGGGTTGAAAATACGTCCTCAGCTGAGGATTCTTGAATGAGGTACAAAAGTTGTGACTCATTTTCTCAACATGAAATAGCATTCTCATGACTGGAAATTAGCTTTTCTCCAATGGTCTTCCAAAACATAACAAAAAGGATAATGATACAAAGGATATAAGTAAATACCATTGAATATGAGCAAAATTAATGATTAAATGCACTGTAAGAAGTTGAAACAAAATAAAGTGAAGGATTACAGAGCATGGCATTGTCTTTCTTTGACACTTTAAGGTTTGACTTTCTATGATTTCCCTTTTTGCATGAGAATAATACGGGTTATGAATAAACAGCATTCAGGTCAAATATACCCATTTTTACACAGAGCCTTATAACTAGGTTTAAGATTTGCTAACTGGAATTACTATGTCACTGATTCTCTGACTTAGGGACTAGGATGTTAGGAATAGTTCTATTTAGGAAATGAAAGAGATAATTACTAGCTTGAATATTCATCAGCATTTCCTTTGGAAAGTGAAATCACTTTGATTTATCCAGAGTCACTTCTTAATACCATGTTAGGTGTGAATAAAAACATTCAGACAGCTCTATCTCGTGGTGGGTTTGGGGACTGCAGACACACACCTGGGTTCAGACTTCAGGTGCCTGGGAAGCTCTGTGTCCCCACAACACAGAGATGTGGCTAAGTTTCTGATCTGGTGTGTAGAAAGTTCTGCCCAGCCTTCATACTAATAGTGGCTCCTGGCTTCTTTTGCTCCTTTTATTCCCCATTTAAATGTATTTAAAAAGGAAAGTAGAGCTTTTCCCAGGGTTCTGTCTGTACCAGTGTAAGCTATAAAAAGATGCTGAAGAGAAGGTGAGACTGATGCTTTCTTGCCCTTAGAGATGGGATCAAGGGTTCTACTCTACACAGAGCCAGCTGCTCACTTCTGTCCAGAAAGACAGAATCAGATAGGAAAGTGTTTATCAATCTATAGATTTTACCTAGTTATAAAGATCTCCAGAAGACCTGCTTATGTGCCTACTCTGCAGTGTAGTTCTATAGAAATGCTTTCTGCAGGAATCAGGAGATGCAAGACAACGATATTTCAATTCTAATCACATTGGGTATCTGCTCCCATTCAGGGGGTTGGGTTAAGTCCTCAACTATGGTTTTGTGTACAAGCTGCAGGTGTCTGCAGAGCACTGTGCCTCCACAGCACAGAAGTAGGTGGCTGAGTCCCCAGGCTGGGAGTCTCTGATGTAGAGTTGACTGTAACGCTCCTTACTATTGATGGTGGATTTCAGTCTTCCTTTCTGCTGCATTCCTGAAGCTATGTAAAACAAGGAGATGAGGCGTCCATCAGGATTTTGTTGGAACCACTGCACGTTTCTTATGGAGATAGAATAATTGCATATCAGAGAAGAATTTCTGCCCTCTTGGAGGGTCAAAACCCCAGGACTCTGCTCCACCTTCATCTGCACACTGAGCCCTGTTGAGAAAGAGAGAAATAGGCACAGGTAAGGGTCCCTGAACAATGACTGTGGCTGTTTCCAAATGGAGGGCATTTTCCTCTTGTTTCCATCCTCACAGTGGACACAGCCCAAGAGACTTCTGTTCTCTCTCTTCCTCCATCATCCCCTCCCACATTTTTCCTTTCCAAATTCAGGTGTGATCTTGATGTTCCTTCAGGTTCCCCCTAGAATGTTCTTAACTCACAGCAAATCTGTATCCATAGGAGACTCAGCAAGACTCTTCTTTGTGTCTTCATGATTCTTTACTCTTTTGCTACAGGGACACACCTTGATGTCAAGCTCCTTTAAATATTGGATTTCATGATATCTTGATTGTGGGACTGATTCTGTTCCTGTGTGTCTGATTGTTTTCATGAGAGATTCAACAGAAGCCAATCCTAAGTGTCATCACTCAGCTGTGTAGTGGGAGCTCCACCCATCTATGACTTAGTCCTTCTTCACACTATGGTCTGTGGGAGTGTGTGTGGGTCTGTTATTATGTTGGGGATAATGGGAGGGTTGTCTTTTCAGTGTTTAGGAATCTATTTCTGTAAACTCTGAGTATATATAGAATATTTCATGTAAAGAATAGGGAGACCATACTTTACAGGGAGAATAAGGAAATGGTTTCTCATCTATAAAGAACCATAGATAAGAGATATTGGCCAAGCTAAAACATCAGATATGATCCTACTTAGAGTTTTTTGGGTTGTGATGACCTATATATACATAAACCATGCACATTATATATTATCCAAATATATATGAATAATGCAAATACATATGACTCATTTGCATTTTTACACTCCATGTTTTTTATTTTTTGAATGTATTAATGTCAAATGACACAGCAACAGTCTAGGAAAAATAGCCACTTGAAATAAAAAATAGTCATAATAGGAGAAAGGAAAATATTTAGTTCCTCAGTCTTTTTCACATCTATATATATGTTAGAAAAGCATATATTGGTAGTATGCATATATATATGTGTGTATATATATATATAATGTGAAATATTACACACAAAATGGACTGAAGAAGTGAATGTTAGATGATCCATATGTTAAATTGAGAGAGCAGAAACTTTGAGGATATATATATTATGAGCATATGAGTGTATATATATATATATATATATAATGAAATATCTGAATTAAATATCCAGCTCTACTGTGTCTGTCCATCTATCATCTATCCCTTATCAATGTACATTTGTTATTTATCTTTCTATCATCTCTTATAAGTTTCTACTCTATAAATTTAACATATAAACCATTGGTTTACAACCAGTTGTCCCCCAAGGGACATTTGAGAGTATATGAAGACATTTTGGTTGTCACAACTGGGGAAAGGAGAGTGTGTTACTAGCATCTAGTGAGTAGAGGCCTGGGATGCTGCTAAATATCTTCCAATCCTCCAATGGGAAGGGAAGCCCCTTCCCACAAAAAAGTCACCTGGCCCCAAGTGTTAATAATGCTGCTGTGAGAAACTCATATAGACAATGGCTTCCAGTGTAAACACTCTTCTGCCATTTTCTCTTACTCCTTATGTCTTCACCCTCTTCTTTCCATAGATAATTTACCTTTTCTCTACTTGCTTATATCTTTGCTTTTATTTTTCTTATCTTTGTATTTCTCTTCTTATATGAGGTATCAGTATGGTTTGGAAAAGAAAAACAATCAGGTTGAAAAGAATTTTTGGACAAATTAATAAAAGTTCATATTGGTCCCTGATACCTAAAAATATGGATTCATGAAACTATAAAATTACAGAAGTATGAAAAAAATTGTCTTGTTTTAATTTCAAGCTTCATTTTGAAACTTGGAGATAAGAATTGGTGATAGAAAGCAGGACCAAGTGCATTATGAACAATTTTCTTGTCCAGAAATTCTCTTGCTCCCCCTCCTTTGCCCTGGCCCTAATTATTAGTCTCCTTCTTGTTTCAGAGATCTTCATTCTTCCTTCAACAGTTAATCCTGAAAGCCTAAAGACACTTAGAGTGCCTCCATTTGGACTAAAACCTAGCACTGACACCACCTCATATATAGAAACGTGTGTGTGTGTGTGTGTGTGTGTGTGTGTGTGTGTGTGTTAGTCGCTCAGTAGTGTTTGCAGCCCTATGGACTGTAGCTCACCTGGTTCCTCTGTCCATGGAATTCTCTAGGCAACAATACTGGAGTGGGCTGCCATTCCGTTCTTCAGGGGAACTTCTCAACTCAGAGATCAAACCCAGGTCTCCCACACTGCAGGCAGATTCATTACCATCTGAGCCACCAGGGAAGTCCATACCCAAACCAGGGGTTTTGATTGTGGCCTTCAGCTTCACAGTGTGTTTTTACTAAGGCACAGATTGCTTCAGGAGCATGGAGAGTGTCCAAGTTGTTCTTAAAAATTACTTTTCTGAATGGAGGTTGTAGGTGAGTGGATTGTTAAGTTGTGGCCCATGGAGATCAATGGCTATGGGAACTAGTCACTGGCTGTCCATCATCACAAGAATGAGTTCCTTGAATGTGGAAACGGTGTTCTTTACACATTTGCTGCACAGAATATCAGGACCCAGATGAAGTTTTTAATGTATCTTATTGATCTGTCGTTCTGCCTTGCAAATTTTTAAGTTTTTTAATCCATTGTGCTGGGCAATTCACAAAAAAATGTTAATCCTCATAATAGCACTGTAAAGTAAGTGCTACTTATTTACTTCCAAAGTACTTATGAGGAAATTGATGATCACAACATTGTTATATAATGCCCCACAGCCAGTAAGTGGCAGAGCCACAGATATCCTGCGCTCTTCTCACAGTATCATGTCAACTTTTATAGGTAATAGCAGTGATTAAGGAAAGACATGGGCCATCTTCTTGGGAAAATGAAACCAAAATTTCCTGCCAGTCCAGAACACCTCTCCAAAAGGGTAAAAAAAGAAAGGAAACAGTTTTATTATTGAATAAATGTTAAACCAGAATATAGTGTTCTTCCTAGTCTATCTGTTAAAGATTTTGAAAAGACATAAAAAAAATTTTACCCCTTTATGTAGCCAAATAAATACAACCCATTTTATGCATTTCTCAAGATAAATAATAACTAGTTTTCAGGTAAGAGGACTTGACAGCACCATTTGTCAAGAGTTCTTTCTTACCTTTACCTCATCGTAAAGGTAGGGGTAGCCACTTGTGCTTGCTGATTTCCTTTACCTGAAGGAAAAATGGCTCATTTCTTTGACAGGAGGAAAGTTTACAACTTAGAGCAAGGTGCCAGCTGAGGGTAGGCTCCTGCCCTCCACAGACACTTCGAGGTGGGGGTGTCCTCCTTGATGAGTCTATGTCAAAGAGATGGCTCCCAGGTGCTTGACAAATATTTCTGGATTGTAAAACAGGCAAGAGGCTTACTGAAATCCTCTTTAGCATTTTAAAAGGTTTACGTACATCTCAAAGTGATAGAAAAAAAATTCATAATTACAAATATTCTAAAATAAATACTTTAAGGAAAGGGAGGGAGTGAAGCCTTTCCCTTTTTATATGAGGCAGAATTGAAATGTATTTTTCTTATTTTTAATTTATATTTGCCCTTGCAATCTTAAAAATGAAGGCATTTGTTTCTGGGGTAATATGAAGCTATAAATCAATAAAAAATAAGTAATATTTGGACTCAAGAAAAATGTAACACTACTGTTATTATTTGTTAATATTTATGTGGAAATTGATATTGTCTATGACTTAGGATGCAAAGCTGAATTCCATAGTCTTCCATGAGTGTAAGAGATTGACAGAAATTTTAAAATAAATGGAAGATAAATTTTTTCTTAATAAAAATTTATAGGAACATTAACTCTTCAAGAAATACATATGATCAACATAAATACAGGTCCCTCCTTTGTAAAAATATAGTACTTATTCATATCATCCTTTCACATGCACACAAAATCACAAAGCCAGGTAAGTAGCAAAGAAATTCAACCAAAAACTTGTTTATTAAAAATTTTCCTACACAAACAAATCTGGGGGAGGGATTTGACCTGGTATCTAAGAGGTGATCAGGCATGGGATTAGGGAGGGAGTTTATGACTGTGCTTTCCTTCACGGTAGAGTTATCACTTCCATGTTTCAGGAAGAAAATCACTGGGAAGGGGACAGGGAGTTATGGTGCCTGTACTAGAAGAGCAAAACCATTACAGAGAATCCTCAGCATGTTTCTGAGTACGACTCATTGGTCAGAACTATGCTATATGCGACCCCTCATTGTAAGAAAAGATGTGAAATGTGTTTTTTTTTTTTTTTAAGTTGGGGATACAGTTGTGCAAATCAAAACTGAAAGCTCTGTTAAGAAGGAAGCAGAAGAGAATGGTGATTAAGTAGGCAACTCACAGTGTCTGCCTCCCTGACTACTAAAATGAGAATTCAGAATATTTGGCAGAGGTTAGCTTATTCCTTCTTGAGAAGTCAGTTAAAATTTCACAGTAGGGATAGTATTTATTTAGAAGAATTAATAACAATATTATTTACAGGTGCATTTATTGAGTACATATTGCACTTGAGACTTCATATCATTTTTAAAATGTTATCTCATTTAATTCATAGCAACTTAGCAAGATAGGTGTTCTTATTAACCTGTATTTACCAGGAAGCTTAGATGAGAATGAATAACTGCCCAAGGACACAGAACTAGAAAATCGCGAAAACAGGATTCAAAGACCTAGGTTCAAATCTGGGATACTGTGACTTCAAAACCTATGTGCTTTGCTTCATATTATATCATCTTGCTTTAAGAACAACTGGGAATGCTTCAGGTATAAAAGTGGGCCAGTGGAGGACTTGCCAGATGGAGGAAGCTGTCAGCTTCTAGTTTCTTCTGGTCTTGAAAACTTGAAGCTATTGATGTCTGCTATGCAAACCGTAATCCCCAAGCAAATTCTGAGCAAATACAGGTTACTGCAGTTAATGCTTAAGTGGTTTCAGGACCATCTAGTGGGAATGTTGCTTTGGGAACACAGCTGGATATTACTGGAGTACATTTGGGGCATTTTCTGTCAAAAACTAGGAACTTTCTTCTGCTAAATTTTCTGCACTTCTGCCTTTTACTTTGGTTTCGCAGACTGGGAGTGAAGAAGCTTCATCAACTGCATACAGCTGCAAAATCATTCATTTCTGTCTCCTTGTACTAACCATTCCATGCCATGGTCTTTGAGATGTACTATGTCTGGGGCGGTGGCCGGGAGGACCACGTGGCTGCATGGGCACAGGAGGGCGTAGAGGAATTATCCCACGTTGAAGGTCAGGAAAGGTGGCGGTGAGGAGATACCCCACGTCCAAGGTAAGGAGCAATGGCTGCTCTTTGCTGGAGCAGCCGTGAAGAGATACCCCACGCCGAAGGTAAGAGAAACCCGAGTAAGATGGTAGGTGTTGCAAGAGGGCATAAGAGGGCAGACACACTGAAACCAAACTCAGAGAAAATTAGTCAATCTAATCACACTAGGACCACAGCCTTGTCTAACTCAATGAAACTAAGCCATACCCGTGGGGCCACCCAAAATGGGCGGGTCATGGTGGAGAGATCTGACAGAATGTGGTCCAATGGAGAAGGGAATGGCAAACCACTTCAGTATTCTTGCCTTGAGAACCCCATGAACAGTATGAAAAGGCAAAATGATAGCATACTGAAAGAGAAAATTCCCAGGTCAGTAGATGCCCAATATGCTACTAGAGATCAGTGGAGAAATAACTCCAGAAAGAAT
>NW_011495077.1:842245-842740 GCF_000754665.1 Bison bison bison | reverse complement strand
TTAAATCAAATCCCTTATGATTATACAGTGGAAGTGAGAAATAGATTTAAGGGACTAGAGCTGATAGATAGAGTGCCTGATGAACTATGGAATGAGGTTCATGACACTGTACAGGAGACAGGGATCAAGACCATCCTCATGGAAAAGAAATGCAAAAAAGCAAAATGGCTGCCCGGGGAGGCCTTACAAATAGCTGTGAAAAGAAGAGAAGCCAAAAGCAAAGGAGAAAAGGAAAGATATAAACATCTGAATGCAGAGTTCCAAAGAATAGCAAAGAGAGATAAGAAAGCCTTCCTCAGTGATCAATGCAAAGAAATAGAGGAAAACAACAGAATGGGAAAGACTAGAGATCTCTTCAAGAAAATCAGAGATAACAAAGGAACATTTCATACAAAGATGGGCTCGATAAAGGACAGAAATTGTATGACCTAACAGAAGCAGAAGATATTAAGAAGAGATGGCAAGAATACACAAAAGAACTGTACAAAAAAGATC
>NW_011495077.1:839479-842086 GCF_000754665.1 Bison bison bison | reverse complement strand
ATCAGTCCTGGGATTTCTTTGGAAGGAATGATGCTAAAGCTGAAACTCCAGTACTTTGGCCACCTCATGCGAAGAGTTGACTCATTGGAAAAGTCTCTGATGCTGGGAGGGATTGGGGGCAAGAGGAGAAGGGGATGACAGAGGATGAGATGGCTGGATAGCATCACTGACTCGATGGACGTGAGTCTCAGTGAACTCCAGGAGTTGGTGATGGACAGGGAGGCCTGGCCTGCTGAGTTTCATGGGGTCGCAAAGAGTCAGACACGACTGAGTGACTGTTCTGATCTGATCTGATCTGATGTCTGATATCTTTCATATTTACTTTCTTCTCACCCCTACTGCCTACCCTGAGAAACTGTAAATATTGTAAGTAATTAATTTATTTTAATTGGAAGATAATTACTTTACAATATTATGATGGATTTTGCTATACTTCAACATGAAATAGTCATAGGCGTACATGTGTCCTCTCCCTGCTGAGCACCGTCCCACCTCCCTCCCCACCTCATCCCTCCAGGTTGTTACAGAGCATCAGCTTTGGGTCCCTGTGTCATACATCAAACTCCCACTGGCTGTCTATTTTACATATGGCAATGTATATGTTTCAGTGCTATTCTCTCAAATCATCCCACCCTCTCCTTCTCCCACTGAATCCCAAAGTCTGTTCTTTATGTTTGTGTCTCCTTTGCTGTAATTCATGTAGGTTCCTTAGTACCATCTTTCTAGATTCCATGTATACACATTAGTATATGATATTTTGTAAAGCTTTATCTTTACTCACTTAAGTGCTTGCATGCCCATGTGCTCCGTCGTGCCTGACTCTTTGCTACCCCATGGACTATAGCCTGTCAGGATCCTCTGTCCATGGGATTCTCCAGGCAAGAATACTGGAGTGGGTTGCCATTTCCTACTCTAGAGGATTCTCCAGACCCAGGTATCAAACCTGCATCTCTTACATCTCTTGCATTGGCAGGCAGATTCTTTGCCACTGGGAAGCCCATTCACTTGAGTACTGAGTTTCATTTCCAGAAGCTTGTCTTATAGCAGATGAATCTGGTCCTCCAGCATATGTGGGAAATGTTCTGGAAAGGCAGCAGTAATGGTTCTCCTCCATGAGAAAATATGTGTGAGGTGGAGCTAGAGGACTGAGGCAGCTGTGTGCCTGGGGACCTGCAGCAGGGTATGTGTGAGGCAGCAGGAGACCCTGGAGCACTGTGCCCCTGCACAGAGGTAGGTGCCCGCATCCCCAGGCTGGGCTGCAGTGATGAGCAGTGAGCTGTCCTTTTTTGCCTCACCAAACTGAGCCCTTATTCTCTTCTGCTTCTTAATTTCTTTGGGTTTAGTTAATGTCATCAAAAGGACAGGCCCTTGCTCGGGCTTCTGTCTGTACCACTGAAAGAAGGTGAAGGTGCTTGAGGAGTTGCAGTGCACGGTGACATTTCCTCCCTCCTGAATACGCAGAAACTGCGGATTCTGCTCCAGCTGCTGGGTGCTCTTCCCTGTTTAGAAACAAAACAGAATGCATCAGAGAAGGGAATTAGGGCCTCCTTCCCAACCCTAAATGATTATTTTCTCTCTTTTTCCTCTCTTGCTCTCTCCCTTTCTTCTTTCCTTCCTAATATTTCCTTTCACTCTTTACCATAAAATAACATGTCTTCAAGGTTATTTTTCATCTGCTGAGGATTTTCTGTTCATGTAATCAGTAACTTCTCAAACTCACATGCCAGTTGAATCCAAAAGACCAACACCAAGAGTTTCTGGAGCACTTTTCTTCTTGTCATTTGGTGGCTATAGTCACTGATTTTAGTTGTCCTTGAAAGATTCCCTCCTGAAAGAGGCTTTTCTGGGCTATAGTAACACTTGCTACCCACTTTGATCTCAGTAAAAAGGTACAGACCTCTGTGTGTCAGCCAATTGAATCATTCACCCTCCACCCCCACTCCCATTTCATCCAGCCCCAAACTCTACTTTGATTCTGGGAAGGACTTTGCCTTTTGAAATACTACCCTCCTGTGGAGAGGTAAAAAAGTAATTTACTTTCTTTTTATTCTTCTTATTGACAGTTTAACAGATTGAACCCAGTAGAGTACAAGTAGAGAATACGTTTTTTCTTTTTCACCATTGTCCCTTGAAACCTGCTCTGTTGAGTTCTTCCTTGACCCTATTTATAATTTTGGCAGACTCCAGGGCATTTCTAGTCACTCTCAGATAGTAAAAACTGTAAGAGTAGCCTAATACCACAAGGTTAATTTCTCTTTCATTTTAAGTCTACTTAAAATGTGAGGAAGTCATTTTCACCTTCTCTAGGCTAAGAAACCTGCAGCAGGGAAGGGAAATGTCAGAATATCCTTACTGAAAAGTGGCTTACTTTCAATGATGCTTCTGTTTCTCCCAATTTCATTTGGTATACACAAGTATCAGGATTTAAATAAGTCAGTGACCTGGTCAGACATGAAAATATGACCTTTAAAATTTA
Source organism: Bison bison bison (assembly GCF_000754665.1). Taxonomy (NCBI): domain Eukaryota; kingdom Metazoa; phylum Chordata; class Mammalia; order Artiodactyla; family Bovidae; genus Bison; species Bison bison. Next base: position 839,610 of record NW_011495077.1, on the reverse strand, counting down.
CCATTTTTAGGAGGTGGTCCTAAGATGGTGGAGGAATAGGACGGGGAGACCACTTTCTCCCCCAAAAATTCATCAAAAGAACATTTGAACACCGAGTAAATTCCACAAAACAACTTCTGAATGCCAGAAGA
>NW_011495077.1:837610-838290 GCF_000754665.1 Bison bison bison | reverse complement strand
GAGAGGCGGTGCAGATCCCTCCACCAGCCACTAGCAAGTGAGTGCTGCATTGCTTAGAGTAAGGACTGGGCCTGAATGCCCCAAGGCCAAGCTGAGGGAACTAACTTGAGATAACAAACCAGACTGTGGGATAGCTACCCTGCAAAAAGCCCTAACCTAAGATACCACCATGCCTGTTCACAGAACAAAGGACTGAGCAGAGCTAGCTGGCTGCAGACCAGCCCATCCCCTGCTGGAGACAGGCAGGCAAGGGCAGCCACAGCCAGAAGGGGGCAATCGTGGCCCCAGAGAGGCATCATTAACCAAATTGCAAACAGGCTTCATTGCTAACCAAGGCTTCTTGGGATTCTGGACGGTTGACATCCACCTGAGAAGGTGCACCAGTTGTACACCCAGAAAACCGAGCAGCAGGGACAGGGTAGGCGATAAGTCACAGCATCCACGCTCGCCAAACACCTGGTCACCTGAGCTGCTCGGACCTGGGAAGGGCACAAAACGCAGGCCCAACCGATTCTGTACCTTTGAGGAGTACCTGAGTACCTGAACCTGAGCGGCTTAGACCTGGGAAGTGCACGCAACCCAGGGCCACCTCAGATAGTTCCCAACAGAGCAACCTAGAGCCTGAGCAGTGTAGACCGGGAAAGCACACACACCCTGAGCGGGGTCAAACCCAGTGCAGC
>NW_011495077.1:835832-837377 GCF_000754665.1 Bison bison bison | reverse complement strand
CTGGATCTGTCTCTCTCCTTTTGATCCCCCCCTTTATCCTCCTGGCCACCTCTGTCTCCTTCCTCCCTCTTCTCTTCTCTGTGTAACTCCGTGAATATTTCTGAGGGATCCAGACTGTGGAGAGCACATAGGGAAGTGATTACTGGCTAGCTTGCTCTCTCCTCTTTTGATTCTCCCTCTTCTCCTCCTGGCCACCTCTATCTCCCTCTTCCCTCTTCTCTTCCCTGTGTAACTCCGTGAACCTTTCTGGGTGTCTTTCACTGTGGAGAAACTTTTCATCTTTAACCTAGATGTTTTATCATCGGTGATGTATAGATGGAGAAGTCTTGAGGCTTGTGTAAGTGTAAGAATAAGACTGAAAACCAGAGGCAGGAGGCTTAAGTCCAAATACTGAGAACACCAGCGAACTCCTGACTCCAGGGAACATTAATTGAAAGGAGCTCATCAAATTCCTCCATACCTACACTGAAATCAAGCACCACCCAAGGGCGAACAAATTCCAGAGCAAGACATACCACACAAACTCTCCAGCAACACAGGAACACAGCCCTGAGCTTCAATATACGGGCTTCCCAAAGTCACGCCAAACCCACTGATATCTCAAAACTCACTACTGGACACTTCATTGTACTCCAGAGAGAAGAAATTCAGCTCCACCCACCAGAACACTGACAAAAGCTTCCCTTGAGAGGCCACCCATCCAACCCCACTAACAGTGAGGAAACTCCACAATAAAGAGAACTCCACAAACTGCCAGAATATGGAAAGGCCACTCCAAACACAGGAATATAAACAAGATGAAGAGGCAGAGAAATACCCAGCAGGTAAAGGAACAGGATAAAAGCCTAGCAAACCAAACAAAAGAGGAAGAGATAAGGAATCTACCTGATAAAGAATTCTGAATGATGGTAGTGAAAATGATCCAAAATCTTGAAAACAAAATGGAGTTACAGATAAGTAGCCAGGAGATGAGGATTGAGAAGATGCAAGAAAGGTTTAACAAGGACTTAAGAGAAATAAAAAAGAGTCAATATATAATGAATAATGCAATACATGAGATCAAGAACACTCTGGAGGGAACCAGCAGTAGAATAAAGGAGGCAGAAGATAGGATAAGTTAAGTAGAAGATAGGATGGTAGAAATAAATGAAACAGAGAGGAAAAGAGAAAAATGAAATGAGGACAATCTCAGAGACCTCTGGGACAATGTTAAATGCCCCAACATTCGAATCATAGGAGTCCCTGAAGAAGACAAAAAGAAAGACCATAAGAAAATGCTTGAGGACATAATAGTTGAAAACTTCCCTAAAATGGGGAAGGAAATAGTCACCCAAGTCCAAGAAACCTAGAGAGTCCCAAACAGGATAAACCCAAGGTGAAACACCCGAAGACACATATTAATCAAATTAACAAAGATCAAACACAAAGAACAAATATTAAAAGCAGCAAGGGAAAAACAACAAACAACACACAAGGGGATTCCCATAAGGATAACAGCTGATCTTTCAATACAATCTCTTCAGGCCAGGAGGGAATGGCAGGACA